>NC_143139.1:93244469-93547500 GCF_059928025.1 Delphinapterus leucas | reverse complement strand
TTCTATGTGGTCCCTGGTGTGTTTACGACGTTGGACAACCACCACCTCTCTCTAGTTTCAGACTTTCTCATCACCCCAGAAAAACACCACGTATCCACTGAGAAATCACTCCCATTCTTTCCTCCCCCAGCCCCTGGCAACCACTAATCTGCTGTCTATCTCTATGGATTTGCCTATTCTGGACATTTCATATAAATGGAATTATATAATACATGACCTTTTGTGTCTATCTTCTTTCACTGGGCATATTGTTTTCAAGGGTCACCCATTTTATAGAACCTATCAGGGCTTCGTTGCTCTTTACGGCTGAATAATATTCCATTGTACACACAGACCACCATTAGCTTATCCATTCACCCACTGAGGGATGTTTGGGTTGTTTCTGCCTTTTGGCTGTTATAAGCAATGGTGCTATGAACATTTGTGTATAAATTCTGTGTGGACATGTTTCCATATCCTGGGAGTGGAATTGCTCGGTCATATGGTAAAGGCTGGTTCTGTTTGTCTTTTTTACCTTATTTACCAGAGTCCTAGATACACTTTGTCAAAGAGACAACTGCTTCCTCAGGGTGTGTTAGGACAGACACTTGATCTTGCTGAAAGGAGGCTTGTGGGGGGCACTTGCTGGGGATCCCCCCCATGTCAGTATTTTTGGGACTTTGTTCTTGGGAGGATTCGAATCTCCAGAGAGGACCTTCAGTGTCCTGCCTGGAGGGTAAAGGCCTGGCTGTCGCTGGGAGCAGGACAGGAGACAAGGGTGGGAACCCAGACTCAGAAGCCCCTGACTCTCAGCTCCCTGTTTTCAGTACAATGCCCCTATCCCCAGGCCAGGGACCCCTGGTTTACCATCGCCAGAGAATGCCTCTGGTTTCCTGCTGGGGTGGGGGAGGGTGACTACCTAGCAGCTCTGGGAGGGGATTTGGGGGTCTGACTGCTCCTTATTTCACCCCCATCCATTACCCCCACTTGGGGCTGCCAGCTCAGGCTGAGCCCTTGGCGGTCCTGTGGGGTAAATCATGCTGGGGCTTAGCTGCCACCCTGCTTGGCTGGCATGTGGCTTTTCTGAGAACTTTTTTTTTTTTTTTTTTGTGGTACGCGGGCCTCTCACTGCCGTGGCCTCTCCCGTTGCGGAGCACAGGCTCCGGACGCGCAGGCCCAGCGGCCATGGCTCACGGGCCCAGCCGCTCCGCGGCATGTGGGATCTTCCCGGACCGGGGCACGAACCCGCGTCCCCTGCATCGGCAGGCGGACTCTCAACCACTGCGCCACCAGGGAAGCCCGAGTCCTTTAAGTCAGCCGTCACTCTACGTTTACTTTCCAGCTTCAAAATTGCACTGATTTGCCTCCTGTCCTGCTTGCCCCATCCTCATGGGTTTATACTTTTTTTTTTTTTTTCCTGCTGTGCCACACGTCTTGTGGGACCTTAGTCCCCAACTAGGGATTGAACCCAGGTCCTCTGCTTTCAAGCGCGGAGTCCTAACCACTGGACCGCCAGGGAATCCTATACCTTAAAAAAAAGAAAAAGAGAATCAATTCCTTTCTGTAGTCTTCATGGGGCTTTAGGAGCAGAAGACGTTTGGCGTATGTGTTTAGTCTGCCACCTTTAGGGAGGTTGTCAGGATACGACTAGCCTGGAAGCCCATATCCTTCACAAGTACACCAGCCCCCACTCCGGGGAGCTTCTGAACCCATCAGCTGGAAGCGGTCCCCCGCTTAGCCTGGGTCTCGGGGCCTATTCGGGCTGGAGCTCCAGGTGCTGGTTTATCTTCTCTCCAGGGCAGGAGTCTTAACTGGGTCATTTGACTCCCTCCTCTCTCCACCCTCCCACCCACACCCTCTGGCTCAGGGCTGCACAGAGATGGCACTGGGCGTGTTTTGTCGCTAGACAGAGGAAAAAGGGAAGGGCACGCGGGGAAGAAGACACAGCTGGGTAAAGGCTTGGAGCCACCGAGTGCCGAGTGTGAGGGGACATCCCTCTGCTTTCAGCTCCTGATCTCCCCCTACCTGCTCTTGAACCCTTCTTGGATCTTCTTCCTGGGCCTGAGACCCCAGGAGTGCTTGGAAGTTCAGGAAGGCTGGGGCCAGGACCTCAACTGCAGGCCACCCCACTAAAGGGAACTGAGGCCCTGCTGGTCCCTGCGAGGCAGGGCCGACCTCATCAGGTGCTACAGACACAGAGCCTCAGGGGTTGGGACCTCCTGGGAAGGACTGGCGCCAGCAACACTCCCCCTCACTCCCTGCCACCCCACCACTGCCTGACTCTCCTCCCAGATCCCTGTCACCTGCTCTGTCAGCCCAGCCCCACCCCCTGCTAAAACGTGCACTGTCTCCTCCAGGACTCTCGAGAAAGAATGGCCTGACCCCCATGGCATCCCCAGGCCCCCTGCGGCCGCCCCCGCCTGGCCCTCCACACCCTAGGTCTGTGCTCCTGCCTTCTCTCCCTTCCTCCCCCAGCTGATCGCTACTGCTCCATCAAGATGCAAGCCCACTTCCTCCAGGCAACCTTCCAGGAGCCCCTGAGTCTTGGTCAGGGGCAGCCCCAGCCTGTGAGCTCTGCCAGGACAGGGTTGTGGCTGATTCTCGCCTGGTCTGAAGTTGAGGGCCAAGTCCCAGTGCTGGGAAAGGCTTGGTACCTCCCTTGTCCCCAGTCCAGCATACAAGTTAGACCAGGTGACAAAATTCCAGTGTGACCTTTGATCTCAGAGGGTCCTTGTGAAAGTTTCCCTCCTACACCCAGGAGAGTCAGGATGTGTTAAACTAGCATGGACAGATTGCTGTCAAATCCCAGCTCTCAGGCCTGGAAGGGCCTTTGATTCAATCATGAGGAAACATTGTGGGGCATAGAGAAAAGTCCCAAGTTCAAATTCCTGCTCCTGTGTGATCTTGGGCACCTGGCTTATTTTCTGAGTCTTGGCTTCCTTACGTCTATAGTGGGATCACTGACATCTGCTCCTTGCAGAGTTGTTAACTATCCCGTGAGATCACGTCAGGTACATGCCTGGTACCTGGTTACAACTCATTAAGTGATAGGCGTGGGGCTTGTTTTTGTTTTCACAAAAAGCTGAACTGTAAACCTTCATTTTGAGATGAGACAGGGATCAGAGAGCTCGTGGGCCTCATCCAAGGCCACTCAGGGACACACAGACGTAGGACTCACAGAAGCAACAAATCACGGAAGGGCACACGGAGCGGGCAGGAGGGCCGAAGCCATTCAGCTCGGCCTTTAGTCAGGAACTCCAGGAGCACATGGTCTTGTGAGATTCCAGACTCGGGGGCCTCCCTCTGGAGGCTGTGATTTGTGAGTCCAGGGTAGGACCAAGGAATCTGTATTTTCAACAACTACCCCCCCCCATTTGGCACACGGCTCTGACATGCACCCAGGCTGGGCCTGCAGCTCAACGCTTCCGGCTCCATCAGATACTGTGGGTGCAGCTCTGCTCACACGCCGTAAAGATCGGAACCTCCCACCTCCCATAGGCAGCCCCTTCCGACGTTTAACAACTCACACGCTATTAGAAAGTTCTTTCCGATCCTGAGCAGAAATCTGTCTCCCGATCACTCCGCGCAAACTCCTCCACCTGTCTGTGCTTTATTTCCTCATCTCCAAAGTGGGAACCAACAATAGGACCCAGTGAACCTTCAGACACAAATCCCTGCCTGCTGGCACTGGGGGGCATGTGGGGGGCGACCACCGTGAGGGCCTCTCAGGAGTTAATGCCTTGCAAGTTCCCATCTGGCACATAGCAGTTAGCGGGTTTTATAGGGTCACCTGGGCCCCTCCACCTGGGTCCTGCTGGGTTCCCTGCGGTGGGCTGAGACCTACAAACCTATAGGACTGACATGGAGCACTTCCTGAAGCATCAATTTACTTGACAGTAAGTAATTTTAAATATTATTTTTGAAAAAAATGTTGCTTTTGTACTAGAACAACCATGAGATTATTGTGGATTTGCCTGCAGAATTCACCTAGATATTCAAAGTAAGTTAGGAGACATCTAATTGCTTACACACTTCCAAACTCGGGGGGTACTGGGGTGGGAGTTTTCTACAGGGTAAAGATGTTTCCTGTAGGAAAGTTCCAGATGTTCTTCTCTGGGCAGTGCACCTACCGTCGTTCACCTGACGTTTCTTCGACCTGCCCAGGGGCTGTGCAGGGTCCAGGGTGGAGGGGCGGGGGGAGAGGGGTAAGCCCACGAAGGACTCCAACGCAGCAGGTGCCTCGAGGCAGGACACAGGAGCTCTGGAAGGTTCTTGAGCTCAGCACCATCTGGGTAAAGGGCAGGATTTGCTGAAGTGACAATTGCAAGAGGGTGCGGAAACAGGCGGGGGCTCTGGCCTTGAGGCAATGCGTGGGGCCCTGAGGTCCACCCTGGCCCTGGCCCACCGAGGGACCTGGGATAACGGGGCAAGAAGGGGCTGGATGAGCCGGCTGGTCCACACAGCCTGAAGGCAGGGGTGTCTCGGAGGCAGGAATGGAGTCCCTGAGCTGGTGTCAATACTCCTCAAAGCCTCCTTGAGGAGGCTGCACGCCCAGAGGCTCATGGAAATGCCCTTCTTTGCTCCGGGCTGACATCACCTCTGCGTGGGCTCGTGCCGAGCCCGTCAGGATTGGCAGGAATCTGTGTCCTTGTTTGGCTTCAAAGCAGGGGGCCCAGAAAGAAGAATCATGAAAGATGCCCTTGCTGGAGGAAACGTCCGGGAGCCCGGCTGACAGCCTCCCTCTGGGCTTCGCTGAGAAGAGGCAATAACCACACCCACGGCCCAGCGTCTGGGTTCCCAGGGGAAGTGGCAAGTAGCACCTGCTGAATGCAAGGCCCCAGGCAGACCCTTCCTTATACATGACTTTACAGTGCTGGAGGGACAAGGTCTTAAGTCCCGTAAAGCGGGGAGAGGCGCTTTGTGGACTAGTATTCATAGAGTATCCTCCATGCAGACGAAACCAAAATGAGGCCGAGGAACCTTCTCAAGGTCTACTGACCAGTGGGGAGCGGGAGTGGGAGGACTGGGTCCTGGTGACCCGCAGCCCTGCCAGCCACACCACACTCACACGCCGAGAACCGGCCTTGCCTTCAGGAAGAGGAGGAGCTGGCGCGCAGCAGGGGAGGACTGTCACCCTCTCCAGGTGTGCAGGGACCTCGGGGGATGCTGAGCAACCCAGCGCCCTCCCCTCAGGCTGTGAGGTGGCAGCACCGGTCCGGTCCGGAGGCCGGGTTCACATCCTGGCTCTGCCACTCCCAGGCCTGATGAGCTGGCGCTTCCAGATGCTGAGCGGGGCAGGAGGCGACTGCCACCTCCCAGGGCCGCCGCGAGCTACACAAGACACCCGTAGACTATTAACAGCACGACACATTATACCACCCTTTATTATCTCTTTACTGCCGTAAAAAAGTGATTCTAACTCTAGAGACCAAACAGCATACAGAGACATTCTCGGAAGAGAATCCCTTTGTGCCCAAGCCTCTGTGACTGATTTTGAATCTGCTCACCTGCACAATGGAGATGGCTTCGTAGTGGAGGGGGGTCAGGGCCCTCTGCTGAGATCCGTTTTTCTTCTGCTCATGCCGCGGCTCCCCTCGGAAACCGGCACCACAATGGGCCCTGCCCTGCCACAGGAAAACATGTTCCTGGACCACAGGGCGAACAGGGAACCTTGGAACTGGCCTTTGACTTTTCAGAGTCCAAGCACACTGGAGGCCGTGCACAGCAGCCAGTCCCTGGTGAGCTGTGTCTGGGGCATCATGGGGCAGGAGGCTGGGCACCAGGTGGGGGGGTGTTGGCAAGAACCCAGGGGGGCCTCAGAGACTGACAAGGAAGTTTGAGTTCTGCTCCACCACTGACTGCGTGACTTGGACAAGGTGTGAGTCTCCTGAGCCTGCTTCCTCCTCTGAAAATACGAAGGGCAATTCCAGCTGACAGCCCTGGTGGCACCCCTTCCCCACTGAAGGCAGAGAACATGCATGAAATGGTCTAACTGAGGGCCTGGGCTGGCCTGATCCCGACCCTAAGTGTCTGTAAGAACAGTGCACGTCTCCAAAGCCCTCGACCACCCAGAGCAGCCGGTCTCCAGGACCTTCTGGAACCATTCTCCACTGTTCTCTGTTTCCAGTGAGCCCCGAGGCCTGGCCTAAGACCTGTCTGTTACCGTGGAGCTGGCAGAGACTCACAGTCAGTGGTTAAGACTGCAGTCTTAGCAGCTCCCACCCTGGGGCCCTCCCCAGCTCCAGCGGGGAAAAGCAGAGCAGAACTGGCTCACCCCGATTCAGGGCCTCGCCACTCCCGGAGGGGCCTGACAAGGGCGGCCCCTGCCCCCACTCAGGCCGGGCACACCTCCCCTCTTCACCCGGCCCTGGGGAGCCAGCCCTGCCCAGCCTGCCCACTCTGGTGGGCTCCAGGACCAGTGCTCCTCTTGGACCAGTTCTCTCCGGTTCCTTTCCACCTGACTGCCCCCTCTGCAGCCATCCCAGTGCCCCTGAGCCCAAAGAGGCCTAGGGACGGGGCCCAGGGACGGGTGCAGGCCTCGAAGGTGCAGACGCCAACTGGGGTTCCGCTCTGGAGGCCAGCTGGAGAAGGCGGGAACCACCCCCCAGGGGCGAGGGGGCGCTAGCAGTGGCCACAGGCTCCTCCAGGGGAGATGGTGTCGGGAAGGGGGTGGCTTTGGGAAAGCAGTGGCTGCCACTCGCGGGGCTCGTGGGCTGCCGCCCTTGTGCCCCTTGCTCTGAGAAACAGCAATGGTCGTGGCTGAGGCTGCCGGGGGACTGAGCCTCCGGCCCCTGTGCTGCCGCCGTGGCAAGGGGTCCGGTCTGCGTTGGTGCACTGAGAGAACATTCTCTACAGCACCGCAGGCTGTGGAGTAAGAGTACGATGCAGGCTGAGCACCAGGCCCCCGCTGGCCCCTGGGGCACAGGCAAATGGCAGGAAAAGGCCCGGAGCTGGGCCCCGTCCCCAGGCAAGGTCCTGCTCGGGCTGCACTCCGCGGCTGGGCTACGGCGCCATCACCACACTCTGCTCGCCATGGTCCACGCTCCAGAGGCGGTAGAACTCCGCAAAGTCCACGTAAGGCTCGACGCGACCATCCTCGCCGGGCGGGAGCGAGTGGGCGGGCCGGGAGCGGAAAAGGCCCCCGTCAGAGCTGGAGCTGCTGCTCTGGGTGTGCGTGTTGGTGGACTGCAGGGTCAGGGTCGGGCTCTGGCTGGGAGCACAACAGGGGCAAATCAGTGATGGGCCGTGGCGTCTGGCCAGCCCCTCAGGGCACAGGCCACAAAGGCAACCACAAGGGCCAGCCGGCCAGATGTCCTTCGGGGCAGAGGAAAAGTCAAATGTATTTTTGAAGCTCTAACCACATGTAGCTCTTTAAATTAACTAGAATGAAACAAATGGAGCCCCCACTTCAGTGCTCAATAATCACGCGTGGCTAGTGGCTACTGTGTAGGATGTAGAACCTGCCACCCGTGGAGCGGCGCCGAGCTGGGCGCCATCCACTCCAACCTCTCCAAATCCATCCCAGACCAAACCCCACGGGTCACAGGCAGGCCAGGGCTCTTCTCCCGGAAAACTTCCCTCCTCCCTCCTCCTCGTTTCTCTCGCAAGCTGGGTGGGGACGGGCCCCCCATGTTCCCAGAGCTCCCCGGGCACCCACCCTCTGCCACACAGCCTGTAACATCTGGGAATTACCTGCTAACCCACTGTCCTGCACACGCCCAGCACTCAGAGCTGGGCCAGCCCGGCAGCGGGGTGGGGGGGCAACTAAGCTCTGACGCAGGATGGAGGGACCAGGGAGCCGGAGGCACAGAAGAATGGCTGGTTCTCCTGCCTGGTCTGGGATGGCTGCTACACGCCCTGCCTTTGTGGACACAGCTGGTGGCTCCTCTGAGCAGCCCTGCAGGGGTGGGGAGGCCACCCGTACAACGCTTAGGATGCCCATCACTCAGCTGCCCGGCAGGCCCGTCCAGCCCACAAGGGTGGCGGCAGCAGCCTGGGGGCAGGGAGAAGGAAAGGCCCCCTGCGAGGCACAGGGAAACCTTCCCGGTGGCCCTTCCAACCGGCCAGATCCTGAGTGGGCTGGGTGGGGCACCTCTATTATTCTGTGCAGGGCTGGAATGTGGAAACCAGAGCCCAGCCCCCTGGTGTGGCAGGTGGGGGTACATTCCCCAGACGTGGAGGGGGCGGGGCAGACACCCGACCTGTCAGGCAGGTCTGCCAGGAGTGAGGAGGGGGCCCGCCCACCATACCCCCAGGCTCCAGACCCCCTGCTGCCTCCACCCCTCCCCCAGCCTGAAACTAGAGAACTCGCTTCAAAGCTAAAATCTGACGCTTCAGTCAGAGAGCACTGGCTCTCATAAGCCGGCACAGGCCAAACAATGTCCCACAAGCACAGATACCATGGGGGAGGCCCCCCAAATCACACACTCCAAGACGGGAGAAGAGAAAAGAACAAGAGGACAACCTTCCCATTAAATGAAAACGAATACATGGCACCTGCAAGAAGAAATGAGCAGCAGGCTGTCAGCATGAGCTGCCTGTCTCCACCCCCTCCCTTCCGGCTTCAAGGAGCTGCTGGAACCTGCAGCCTCGCCTGGGAGGCTACGGAGGCCTCCCCAGGGATGGAACTGGGGGATTTGAGAGGAATAAGACCCCAGCACGTCTCAGGGCGTCTCATCCAAGGTTCCTCAGGCACAGGACGTGGCCCTACGGCCACTCCTGTCCAGGGACCCAGGGCTGTGCCCAGGAAGCAGGCCTGTGATGGCTGGGGCTGGGGGTGGCCGCTTACTTGGTGAGGGTGGGAGTGGCTTCGTCCAGGGTGGAGGCACTGTGGGCCCCGTTGACTAGCTGGCCCTGGGAGGGCATGACGAGGGACAGGGTCACGCTGGTTTTGCTGGTGCTCTGGGCGCTTGAGTAAGGCACGGATACGGGGTACACGCGTCCTCCTGCAGCTATGGGAGGAAGAGAGTGGTGGGCTACAGGACGCAGCTCGGGGGGACCCTGGGGTGGCAGCAACAGGGCCGCTCCAGGGCCTGAGAAGGTAGGCGGTGGCCCGGCTTGGATCCCCTAGCTTGACCCTCCGCCCCTTAGGACAGCGAAGGAGTACCTGCGGCAGAGACTCTTCCGGGCCAGGCAGGGGCCTCGGCTCAGCAGCAAAGCACTGCCGGTGCTCAAGGCAGGAAGAGAAGTGCTGAGCTGCCTCAACGGAAGGGTTACTGCCTGGCTTCCCACGGTGCTTTAACCCAAGGGCTAAGTATGCTCCTAGTTGAGGTTGGCCCAACAAAAATACGGTTGCAATAACAAGCTAGAGAAACTCCAGTAACCCCGGTGTCCGTGGGAGAACAAATCCATCTGATGCTTGAGTGCTAGAGCTTGCTTGTTTGAAAAAAAGAAAAAGAAATGCAGCCCCCAGGAACTGATGGTCTTGACACTAAAGCAGCACTGGGAGGGAGAACAAAAGAATAATTCTTCCTGGGCAACATGATTCAGAATTAAAAAGGTAGAGAGTAAAGTGTCTCTCCCTCACCTCTGACATGCCCAACCTCGGCTAGGTCCCTTCCTTCTAGGGCCTCAGTTTCCTTTCTGTAAAAGGGTTGTTAATGAGGACGAAAGGAAATACGCGGGCGAGGTGGCTGGCGCACAGCAGGCACTGAGCCCGCAGCTGCCGCTGTCCCCGCGATGTGGCCCGTGGTGCTGCAAAGTGCTTCCCGCACCCTCAGGTCTTTCAAAGGAGGCCAGGGCAGGTGGTATTGTCCTCATTTCACAGACAAAAAGGGAAAAATAAGCACAGCTCAGACAGCTTTAAAGTCAGGGCCGGGCCTGGAACTGCTCAAAGCCAGGCCTCCCGACTCCACTCCACCCCAGGCAGCAAGGCCGTGGCCTCGGGCACAGGCTTGCGGCACACATACCTGGGGTGGGGGTGGGTGCGGCCTGGCTCATCTCTCCCAGGGGGTAGCCAAAGTTCCGCACCAGCAGGGTCATGTCCTCGTGCCTTGGGCAGAACTTGGCACGCTCCCCGCCACTGGCGAAGGTGTCACTGTGGATGCGCTTCACCCGGTCCACCACGGCCTGGGCCACTGCATCCAGGGAAGTCTGCTTGGCGAACTCCGTGTCGATCATGGCGGCGATCTCCTGGGGGCGACGGGAGCACAAACCTGGTGAGCAACGAGGGGGCCCAGGGAGTGTAGGCCACACCTTCACAGCCAAATCAGGACACTTAGGGGTCACCAGCCAAGCAAGTGGACGTCCCCACCAGCCAAGCCTGCCACCTGAGCTTCTCAAGGTATTCAGGATAATTCTTTTGGAACTTTCTCATTAGAAAAGGTGTGACCTTGTGATTTCTCTGATTTTTGGCTTCCACACACCAAAAAAATGGGGGATAATATCCACCTCACTGCATTACAGTGAGGATTAAATAACATAACGGATGTGAGGGCACTTCAAGCTCAGTACAAATTGTCGGCTTTCTTTCCTGGAACAAACTTATTGTAGGAGATGATATGTCGATTTTGTCAGAAACTGAGGATACAGGATGAAGAGAGGGTCCCTGCCCTCAGAGAAGTCCACTGTCCCGTGTATTCTAGAACCCAGCAGAAGCCACTGGACAGTCTTATCACGAAGAGCAAAGAAAGGAAAAAAAAGATCACATTTATGGTAAGATAAAAAATATAAACACAAAATCCTCTACATGATGGCTGGCTGCAGTCTCTTGGAGGTAGGAGGGCAGGCTGGCAGGTAACAGGAAATGACCTGGGCCCGGTCCGGGGGGCTCAGCTCCAGCACTGACCAGCTTTGTCACCTCAGGCAAGACCCTGAACTCTGTGAGCCCCAAGTTCCCTAGCCTGACATGGCAGTGAGCCCCTGCCCCTACCATGTTATAAGGCTACTGGAAGGAATGAGATAAAATAGATGAAAAACCTTGAACACAGGTATTAGGAGACAGTGAGGCGCCTAAGACTTGCCCTCATTATTTTTAATTAGGACAAAGCAGAAAAGGTTACCTTCTCACCAGAATCACAGATGGAAGGAGAAACACAAGCTGAACTTCTCTGACTGACCCAGCAAGCCCAGGTCAGGTAAAGGCAGCTTCCCTTCAAGTCATCCTCAATGTGACTGCCTCCAAGTCCCGCTTTAGTGACGACCGTCTGACACATGCATCCCAAGGTGTAGGAAAAAGCAGCAGCTCCCCCTGGCTGAGAACCTATGTCTACCACGCCCAGCCTTCATCACAGCCCCACAAAGGCAGAGGTCATCATCCCCATCTCAGAAACAAGGAATGAACTGTGTATCATGTGCAACTCAAAGAGGGAAGCGACCGAGGCAGTGGAGCGGGACCTGGGCGGGCCGCACGACTCCTTGGCCAGCGTTCTATGTACCAGGCCGCGCCCCTGCGGGGCTTTCCTCCGCGGCCCACCCGGGCCCTTCCCAGACAGTCTCCAGAGCCACGTGTGCCTGTGGAAATTCATTTCCCTCACCCTCTTCCCTTAGGCTTTGCTCAGGACCCTGGGGACTGGAACTGCTTCAAGCCCAGATGAGCAAAGCTTTTGGGTAGGATGGGTGTTCTTGGAACTCTGGGCTTTTTCTTCTCCCAACTTTGAACCCAGAGAAGATGTCTGGTGAAAGCATGTGAGAATCAGAGCTCTGGGGAGCATGCCACCCTGCAGGCTGACCAGCCATGCTCTGCTCGGGCCCAGCTCACCTGGTTGGCCTGCCCAGGCCCGTGGGCTGCCTCCAGGGCCTTGTACAGCCCCTCGGACATCAGCACCAGGAAGCCAGTCACCCCATCCAGGGGCTGTGCACCGTGGATTTCAGGCTCCGCGATGATGGGCTTGGACTTGGCAGCGCTGTGGGAAGAGAGCAGAGGGCACAGCTGTGCTTGGAATGGCCCCCTGGGGACATTTATTCTGGTGAGAAGAATCTACATCCAGAATGTAAAATAAAACACACATCTGACAAGAGGAAAAGAAAGAGAGGAGAGAGAAAACCAGAAAAACAGACCTGTCTTCTGAGGGCAGCTCTTAAAATAAAGCTCAGAGGGCCAGGAAAGCCAGGGCGAGGCTGGGGTCACAACGGCCAAGGTCAAATGCCCAATCCTGGTCCCACTCCGCATTTCCTGTCCACAGAGCTGGGGGGTGGCAGGGGGAGGGGGGGGCAGCCAGAGGGATGGGTTCTCTTTTAAAAGCCCACTCCTCTTGGGCTCCTCCAAGCTGACCCAGGCCCCACATACACTCTAGCTGCAGAGGGACTATGAACTGATGCACCATCAGAGCTGGTCAATGTCAGGAAGCTCCAACATGCACACATGCACACAGGGCAAGGATAAGAAGATGTTCCTGGCAACAGGATTTGAAAGAGTGAGTCTGGCAACATCCTGAAGGTTGGTCCATCAGTAGGGGCGGGTTGGGTGAGTGCTGACAGCTACACACTGGAATCCTAGCAACTGTTACCAAGAATGCTGCCAGCCTAAATTGTAGGTGTGCAGGAATGGAGGAGTGGGTGCCTATACTGAAAAAAGTGAAGTGCACAACACTGGGCGCGGAATGCTAGCATTTGTGGGTGTTTTGAAAAGGCAACTTGCTCCCTCCCCACCCCCAACAAGCACGCGCCATGCACAGTGCATGCGGCGCGCACACACACGCGCGCACGTACACAGAAACTCCAGGGCAGGATACCTCAGAAACTAGCAGCTTCTGAGGAAGGAGTCTGGGCTTGGGGTGGGAGGAAGATTCACTTTTCACTGCATATCCTGGGCACTGTTTGAATTGTTTTAAACCACAGATGGACCTTTCCATAAAGCAAACAGAACCCGACAAATTAGAGACAAAAGGTTCCAAACGTAATTATTTAAACCTTGTGAGGGTAAGGAGCTGTAACACATGTTTTCTAAGACACAAGGTGGGCATCACACACACACACAGTGTTGTTGCATACAGGGTCGCCGTAGTTCAGGACACAAGCTCTGAATTCAGCCTGCCTGGCTTCAAGTCTTGCCGAAGCCCACTATTAGCCCTGAGACCAGGCAGGCTACCTAGTGTCTGCATGTGTCAGTTTCCTCATATGAAAATACCTCTGGGGCAATAAGAGCACCCACTTCATAGGGCCTGAGGACTGAATAAGAGAATGGATGTAAAAAACTACGCATGGGCTTGGATGAAGGCTCACGTTATTATCATTGTCTGTTTGCTATGAGCAGTGGGTGGCATCCAGAAGGGACAACCCATCTGGCAGCCCCGCCCTGGCCCCAGTCATGACAATACCGGCCAACAGGCCTTCGGTCTGTCTCTATCCACACCAGGCAGCTCATGCCAACTCTGGCCTCTCCTGCCAGGCCCTGGGGCATTGGTTGCTGCCCTTGGCTTTGGCCCAGCTCCCCACCTAACCCCTTGCCAGCCTAGCTCTACAGGACCCCAACTCCTGGCCTGCTGCCTGCTGGGTCCAGGGCCTGCCCCACACCAACCTCTCCGGGAGAACGAAAGAATCTCCTTGGGCTCCAAACTACCTCAACTGTACCTTTTGTCCCTAGAGCCTAAAATCTGCATCTGCCCCAGGCCTCTGGTCTTACAAATGGGGGCAGCTGGGCCGGCCACTCACCTGAGTAGGTCGATGTCAGTGTAGCCGTATTTGACCTTGTAGTCCCCAATGCGCCTGGTGCTTTCCTGCCCACAGATGACGCCCACTTGCTTGATCTTTCCTGCATCCAAACCTACCAGAGGAAGAACAACACGACAACCTCAGAGTTTGTTCATAAAGAAGAACCAAAAGAAGGGGATACAGACATATCCACAAAAACAAGGCACTGAACAGGAAGTGAAATCATAGCAGGCACCTTGGAGGGCAGTTAGCCCAAAGTCCCCCAGTGTCCTCAGCCCCCATCCCCATCAGAACACCCGTGGCTCAGAGTCCTCCCCTACGGGACAGCAGATCCAGCACCGCCCAGCTCAGCTCCCTCTGCAGCCTGGGCTCACAGGGAAGGGAGGGGGTGGCCATGGCGGCAGCTGGAGCCCCAGGACTTCTTTGGCCTCTCAGTCTCCACCAATAACAGTGCATACCAGAGACTCCTGGAAGCATTTCACATGTAGTAACTCTTTCAATCCTCACAACACCCTGAGGTTAAGTGTTACTATTATCCTCATTACACAGAAGGGGAAACTGAGGCACAGAAAACTTGAGTAAGTTCCAAAATCACCAACTAATAAGTGGAAGAGCTGGGATTCAACCCCAGGCAGGCTGGTCCCAAGCCCAAGGTCACAGCCCGTCCACTTCATGCCTTTCTCTACGTGGCCAACAGAAGGCACAGGGTGAGCCACCAGGCCCCGCCCCCCACTCACCCAGCTGTGAGAGCCGGAAGAGCTCATCCTCATTCTCCGTGGTGTGGTCCACGTTCAACTGTGTCACCTGAAGACCATCCACCGTGGATTTGCATAAAAGCGCACGGTTCGTACCTGCAGAAGAATTCAAGCAGCTGAGCAAAGACTGAGAGCACAGCGAAGAACAGGACACGTTGAGAAAAGAGAGAAAAGGCAAGCATCTCACACATGGAAATCCTTGAAATGAGCAAAGAAAATAGGCTCAGGCCACTGGAGCCAGTGAGCAGTCAGGGAGAGCTGATGATATTAAGGAATTAGGTTAAACTTTTCCAGTGGCATCCGAGGACAATTATGATTAGGATCTTAACGAGACCTTTACCCTAAGGAGCCACACTGCAGTATTTACAGATAGCACGACACAGCGTCTGGGTTTGCTTAACAACAACGCGGGGACAGAGGGCTGTGGATGAAGTGAGGCTGGCCGGCGGAGGCTGCTGGGGCTGGGGGATGGGCACACAGTAGTTCACTAAATGCTCTTCACATAAAAATGCTGTTTATTACAGTTTTGAATCTTTTCCGTAACGAAATCTTAAGGAAAGGAGGAAGAGAAGAGGGACCGTATCAGTGGGGTCTCTCCAGAGCCCCTGCAGTAAACTGCACCCTGAGGGCACCGCCTTCTCAGGCTCGAACATGGCCCTTCTTCACCTACAAATCCAAATGTCCCTGTGACCTCTCACCCTCCAGCCCAAACCCAGCCCATCTTGCCGCCCTTCATGCCAAGTGGGTCTTCCACAGCCGGACAACTTCTTCTAGACAAGGAAGCCACTAAGGTAGCCCAGAGAGGGGACACAACTCCCCAAGGCCACAAGCCAGTTAGGGGCACAGGGGGGACTCAAGCCGGGACACCAGCCTCTCAGCAGGTACTTCAAATGCCCCGGCCTGGGACTGAGACGTCCTATGGAGTTAACGGGAAACACTTAGTGGTCTCAGGACGCTCGAGGTGGAGGTCTTCCGTGTCTGGGAAGCAGACCGCCCAAAGGACACACGGATCCCGAGGCTGACCTTCTCCCCTGCTCTCCCGCCTTGGGACAGGCAGGTGGCTCACCGACATTGGCGACATAGAGCCTGTTGTTGAGAAGGACCGCCACCACGGCCATGGCTCCTCCCGAAATCTCCTTCTCCAACGTCTTGAGTCTTTCGAGGATCTTCTGATACTGAGGGGGCAGCTGGTGCTGAGGGGCGCCCTAGAAGCCATCACCGGCGGTCAGAGCAGGCCAGGGCCTTGGAGAGCATCTCACCAACCTCCCCTCCCTTAAAGACAGAGCATCTGAGGCCCGGCCGGGAAGGAAGCTGGCTGCAGCTCCAGGGCAGGCTTCTTTCAGGAGAGCCAGGCGTGACCTAATTCGTCCCGTCGGCCCTGAAGGTACCTGCGCATGACGTGAGCAGGCGGGTGACGAGGCCTGGACAGATTCGGGCCGAGGACCGACCTGGAAGGAGCTTCTCTCACACCCTATGCCCACCCCAAGTGGAGTCGCAGAGTATGGCTGCTCGTAGCCAGCCAAGGAGGGTCCTAGGAGGGCAGACCCGTTGCCACCTGCATCCCATCAGAAACTGTCCCCTAACGCCTGCTGCTCTGGCCTAGTTGTATCAATGGCCTGGGAGGGGCATGACAGACGAGTCCTTGCTCCTAGCAAAGCTGGACCTTGATCTGCTGCTCGTGGCGCACAGGCTGGGGACGTTACCTCAGGCAGCTGGGACTGGAGGCTCGCCTTCTCTGCCAACGCGTCATCGATGGACTCTAGGAAGCTCCTCTCCACCACATCGAAGGCCTGGAGGCAGAGGACAAGGCGGCAAAGGCCAGTTCAAACACCACTGTCATCTGAGGCTGAAATGCTATTAACGGCAACAAGTTGCATCAACCGCAGGTTACCGTGTGATGGGGCTTCGTACAGCGCACCACCAGGCACTGCTGCTCCCGCAGAGCAAGGTCTGATGAAGATGGCCCCGTGGGGCTGGTGCCTTCCAGGTGGCAGTGCAGAGCGGCCAGAGAGGTGGGACGCGGCAGGGAGGTAGGGAGCACAGGCTGCCTGAGGGTGACGGCCAGCTTGGCACTTGCCGGCCAGGCAGCGCGGCCTCCTCAGGGGAAGCGCTGTTCTGACAGTGACTGAGGGTGTGCGCCTTGAGCACCTAGCGCCCGGCTCAGACCAAGTCTAGGTCAGTGACAGCTAGTGTCACTGCCACATCCTGAAGGCCCCTCAACACAGCTCACGCTGCCGCCTTTCCCAAGGGCGCCAGCTGACACTCACTGGCACTGGGCCCTAAGGCCACGGCCGGCGCGCGGGCCCGCAGGTGCCAAGGCAGGAAAATGGCTGGGAACGCTGTTTTCGAGGAAGAGGAATCCACATTTCTCGTCTAAGACTAAGTGCCCCTGGACTTGCTTCCAAAAGGCGATGCCAGGAGGACAAACTCCATAACAGCAGCGAGCAGAAACGCAGAAGTGGCAAAACAAGCACAAGCCCAGCGGGAGCGAGGAGGCAGGGCCTGGGGAGCCCCCAGTGACTGAGTGCCTGAGCCACGCGGGGGGAGAGGGCCACCCTCAACGACCTTGTCTCTACCAGGGCTCAGCTGCTGCCCCCATACCCCACGTCCAAGGTGACGTCCATAATCCCCTTCCCCAGGAGCATCTCGTCCAGGGCCAACCCCGCGAGGCGTGGGGAAGGACTGCTGCTGGCTGCCCGGCCCTGCACCTGGGAAGTGGGGTGCCCCTGCCGCTGGGAGAGGCTCCCAGAGCTGGTTCTTCTGCGGAGACAAGGAGCCAGCGAGGCCTTCAGACCAGCCCCGGGCTAACCGCACGCTCTGCAGTCGCAGGGCCGAGGCCCAGGGAACTCAGCCACGGCCAGCCAGCCCGAGCCCCAGTACCTGCAGCAGGACCCGCCGCACGTCGGCCTCAGTGTGCTCGGCGCTGAGCTGGCCCAGCAGGAGCTCCGCAGACAGCCGCTGGGCCACGAAGTTGGTTACCCGGTTGCCATCGTAGCCGTTGAAGACCCCGTACAGGAAGCAGCTGTCCTCACTCCTGACAGAGGGAGAGGGCAGGAGGTGGCCTGAGACCAGGGGCTCACAGGAGAGTGATGCCAGCTCCAGAGTGAGGGGGAGAAAGGAAAGGCATTGGGGAGACAAAAGACACAGCAGCTGTGGCTTCAGGTGCCCACGTGGGCCCCCCACGTTGACTATCATTGCACTCTGGCCGTGACTTTCTAGGATACCCCTGCCCCCTGGAGCAGGCCTTCAGCTGGTCTGAGGTCTAGACGTGGAAGGGACAGCAGCAGACATCACCTCCCGTGCGCCATATCGCACTAGGAAGCCCCACGGAAAACAGCTGCAAAACTGCTTTCTCTTGCTTGCAAACCTACTTCTGGTGCCCAGGAGGGCGCTGCCAGCACTCTCACCTGAACTTGAGCCAGTTGTCCTCTGGTGGGTGGCTCTCAGTGCCCTTGCCATCGGCAGAGTAGCTGCGGTTGGAGGCTGAGCCAACTCCAGAGAGGTGGCAGAGCGGCAGGTCATCCGTCCAGCTTGGTTGCTGCTCCTGGGAAGGACACCAGGAAACCAAGCGCGTTACCTTCTCACCCAGGGCAGACCCCACCTCATCTGCTTTTTCTTCCCCAACAAAAACCTAGCAGGCCCGGAGCCCCACCCAGAGGGTTCCACTTCCTCCTGGAAAACAATGATGCGTGTATGAACAAACACTTGCAGAAGGGTTTGCGTGGTTTATGGCTAATCCACAAACTTCCCCGGGAAACCTGAAAAAGACTAGAGTTCCCACATGCAAGGCTCAGCAGGGATCTCCAGGAGTGCGGTACACTGTGGAGCATGAGTGAAACTCACACACACAAGTGAAGCAAACTCCTCGTATAAAAACTCTTTGGTGGTCCCCACCTTGCACTGCAATGGCTCTGACTCCAATCCCTTGGGCACTGGTTAAAACCGCAGATTTCCAGGCCCCGCCCACAGAATGTCTGATCCTGGCGGGGCTCAGGATATATGCAGTGTAGACAGCTCCTCCCAGGGGACTGATTCAAGCAACACAGATCCACACCTAGAGAAACTGACTTAGAAGCTCAGCCTCAGTCACTCTTCCTAGCACTGGGGTCTCCACGCCCTGGTCCCCACTCCACCCTGGTGTCCTCTCCCATCTGCCCCCCCGCCATATGCTTCTCCACTAGTACCAGATGCTTGCAGTACCCTGTCCACATCCCGCTCTTTCCCTCTGCGTGGAACACCCTCCTTGTCCTTGTCTAATAATTCTCCATGTCCTTCGGGACTCTGGCTCGGGAGTCACCGCCTCCAGGAAGACTTCCTTCAGAACGCCCCTCCCCAGGCTTGGCTGCCAGCCCTCTTGTGTATCCCTACTACACTTGGCCCCCCACTCTTGCCTGTGTCTGACTCCCATTCTACCCCATGGATCTCAAAGCAGGCTGTTCAGTATAACCACGACAGAGCTTTAAACACAAACACACGCACATATACACAGAGCTGTCTAGGAGGCAGCCCAAACACAGACTCTGAATTTCCTAAATCTCCTTGGGGGGGCACTCTGAGCACCTGCACTTTCTAAGCCCCAGAATCGACCCTGACACAAGGCGCAGGTGTGATCCACTAACTCACTGAAAGCCTCCCCTACACCCAGCCCCCACTTGAGAGCCCTGCCTGGTTCACAAAGGCATTCCCGTGCCCACCAAGCTGAACTAGAGCAAACTAAAACTGGGAAAATCAAAGTTCAACTGCAAGGAGAGTAAAGTTTGGATTGAAAGCTTTATTGAAAATTTAAAAAGCACGAATACTGTGCACAACTTCTTACAAGTTAGCAGTAACAGACTTCAAAAAAGGATGTGAAAACTACTTCAACAGGCTTTTGCAATCAGATATGTAAAAAGCCTGTGGTTAGCTTTCGTGGCCAATTTCATCTTTTGTTTATTTACATACTGACAGGGAGTGACTTCATAGCTTTTTTATTTATTTTTTTTCATTTCAATTGCTTTTATGCTGCATTTATTCCAGCGCTTTAGTTTTGTGCTTTGCACCCTGGAGCAACTTCAGCAGGGGATGGGAGTTTGTTTTTATTTTTAAATTAGCATATAGTAAAACTGCCTTTCTGGTGGGCAGGTCTATGAGGTTTTTTGTTTTTGTTTTTTGCGGTACGCGGGCCTCTCACTGTCGTGGCCTCTTCCGTTGCAGAGCACAGGCTCCAGACGCGCAGGCTCAGCGGCCATGGCTCACGGGCCCAGCCGCTCCGCGGCATGTGGGATCTTCCCGGACCAGGGCACGAACCCGCGTCCCCTGCATCGGCAGGCGGACTCTCAACCACAGCGCCACCAGGGAAGCCCCAGGTCTATGACTATGAGTTTTAACACTCGTAGAGATTTGTGTAACTACCGCCACAATAAAGATACAGAACAGCCCATCTTCCCCAAACACGCCCTCATGCTGCCCCTTTGAAGCCACACCCTCCCCTAACTCCTGGCAACCAGTGACCTGTGCCCCATCACTCTACAGTCTTTTCAAGAATGCCATAAATCAAATTATACAATGTATAACCTTTTTCTTCCTCTTTCTATTGTGGTTAACACGTATAACATAAACTTTATCATCTTAACCATTTTTCAAGCCATCTTTAAGTGTACGTTTTACTGGTGTTACATATATTCATAGTGCTGTGCAGCCATCGCCACCATCCATCCCCATAACTCTGCTCATCTTGTAAAACTGAAACTCTACCCATTAAACAAAAACTCCCCATTCTCCCTTCCCTCCAGCCCCTGGCAACCACCACTGTACTCTATGTCTTTAAGTACATAACCTTTTGAGACTGGCTTCTCTCACTCAGCATTACGCCTTTGAGATCCATCCAAGCTGGTGCGTGCACCAACAGTTGGTCCCTTTTTATTGTAGAGCAGTATTCTGTCATATGGACATGGTATAGTTTATCCATTCATCCCCTTAAGGGCATTTGGGCTGTTTCCAGTTTTTGGCAATTATGAAGAGAGCTGTTATAAACACTCATGGGCAGGTTTCTGTGTGAACATAACTCTTCATATCTCTAGGGTAAACACCTAGGAGTGAGACTGCTGTTTAACTTTATACGAAGCTGCCAAACTGCTTTGCAAAGCGGAGCGCCACTTGCCTCCCACAGGTAACGCACGACCGTTCTTGCTGCTCCACATTCTCATCACATGGTATTTTTTTTTTTAAGACATTCTAAGAAGTGTATAATGATATCTCATCACAGCTTTAATTTGCATTTCCCTAATGGCTAATAATGATGTTGAGCATCTTTTCATGTGCCTATTTGCCATTCACATATCTTCTTTGGTGAAGTGTCTCTTTAAAAAGTCTCATACCTATGTTTTAATTGTGTTGTTTGTTTTCTTAACTACTGAATTTTGAGAGTCCTTCATATATTTTGGATAAAAGTCTTTTCTTGCATATGTGATTTGCAAATATTTTTCCCAGTCTCTACCTGCTATTTCATTCACTTACCAGTGAGTGTCTTTTGTAAAGCAAAAGTTTTTACTTGTGATGAAATCCTTTTTTAAAAAATATTTATTTATTTTCCTTATTTTTTTGGCTGTGTCGGGTCTTAGTTGCAGCACACAGGATCTTTAAGGCATGTGGGATCTTTCATTACTGTGAGCTGTCTCTGCGTTGCAGTGCTCAGGCTTCTCTCTAGTTGTGGCACACGGGCTCCAGAGCACGTGGGCTCTGTAGTTTGCAGCACGCGGGCTCTCTCACTGAGGCGCGGGAGCTCAATAGTTGTGGACCCTGATGAAATCCATTTAATCATTTTTTTTCTTTCATGGTTCATGCTTTTGATGTCATCTCTAAGAACTCTTTGCCCAGTCTCAGGTCACGATATCTTCTGTTTTCTTCTAGAAGTGTTATAGGGACTTCCCTGGTGGTCCAGTGGTTAAGACTCCATGCTCTCAATGCAGGGGGCCCAGGATCGATCCCTGGTCAGGAAATTAGATCCCACATGCACGCTGCAACTAAGAGCCTGCATGCCTCAACTAAAGGATCCCTCATGCCACAACTAAGACCCGCCACAGCCAAACAAATAAATTTTAAAATAAATAAATAAAAAATAAAAGTGTTATAGTTTTACATTTAGACCTGTGATCCATTTTGAGTTAATTTCTATATAAGGCAGGAGATTTAGGTAAATTTTTTTTTTTTTTTTGGCAAATGGATGTCCAATTTTTCCAATAGTATTTGTTGAAAAGACCATCCTTTCTCTGGACTTCCCTGGTGGCGCTGTGGTTAAGAATCCGCCTGCCAATGCAGGGTACACAGGTTCGAGCCCTGGTCCAGGAAGATCCCACATGCCGCAGAGCACCTAGGCCCGTACGCCACAACTACTGAGCCTGTGCTCTAGAGTCCATGCGCCACAACTACTGAAGGCCGTGCACCTACAGCCTGTGCTCCGCAACAAGAGAAGCCACCACAGTGAGAAGCCCGTGCACCGCAACGAAGAGCAGCCCCCCCAGTCGCCGCAACTAGAGAAAGCCTGTGTGCAGCAACAAAGACCCAACGCAGCCAAAAATAAATTTTTTAAAAAAAGAGTATTTTAAATACTTCTGGTTACTTTAAAAAAAAGAAAAACAGACTATCCTTTCTCCATTTAATTACCTTTTGCACCTTTGTCAAAAATTAACTGGCCATACTCGTATGGGTCTATTTCTTGACTCTATTCTATTCCATTGATCTATGTGTCTATCCTTCCACCAACTCAAAGCTCTTGATGACCATAGCTTTATTAATCTGTATTTAAAATCTACATTATAACATCAGTTGGTGTGATGCCTCTAACTTTATTCTTTTTCAAAACTGTTTTGGCTATTCTAGTTCCTTTACCTTTCCATATAAATTTTAGAATCAGCTTGTATTTACAAGAAAATCCTGCTGGGATTTTGATTGGAATTGTTTCAAATCTATAGATCAATCTGAGGAGATGTGACATCTTCACTATATTGAATCTTGCAATTCATCAAACGGTATGTCTTTAAAAGTCCTTGTGTCTTCTTTATGGGACTTTAAAAACTCACACAACTTCACCACAAGGGCTAAAAAGCTACCAATGCCTACGAGCAGTCTTTGACAACAGAACATATGACTAAAATCTACTAATGGAAAAGGAACGGCAACAAGAGCTGAAATTCTGCCCAGCTCCCGATGATGCTGAGCATTTAACTCTTTCAGGTCAAGCTACAGGGAAATAAAACAAAACAAAACAAAAAACTGCTTCACAGTAACACAAAACTGTTTCTAGTTTTAATCCTGACCTGTCTCACTTTAAAGCAACAAAAATGTCTCTCTTAACATAAGTGTGAACTTCAGTCTTTGGAATCCACATATGACATTATGCAATGAGAGTATATTTGATTAATACATATTCATTCAAC
This sequence comes from Delphinapterus leucas, assembly GCF_059928025.1. Classification (NCBI taxonomy): domain Eukaryota; kingdom Metazoa; phylum Chordata; class Mammalia; order Artiodactyla; family Monodontidae; genus Delphinapterus; species Delphinapterus leucas. The sequence continues at coordinate 93,524,762 of NC_143139.1, read as the reverse complement.
AAATGTTTACTGAACATTTACAACAGGCTGGCATTACTCCAGGTGCTGTGGACACAGTGGAGAAAACAACCGAGGGTCCTGGCTTGAAACTTCCTTTCTAGGCAGAGAGACTTCAAACATGTAATACGATAAATAAACAAGGTACTTTTAAACAAGGAAACGTGCTGTGGAGAAAATACATCAGGGTAAGGGGACAGACAGTGGTGGGGAGGGCTCTTTCAGATGAGGTGGCCAGAAGAAGCCTCTCTGGGGAGGTGACCTCTGAGACAGACCTGAACGATTATGGAGCAGTGGCCATTTCAGAAAGTGGGTAAGGAGCCTTCCAAGCAGATGCAAAGACCCTGAGGTAGAAAATAGAATGACTTAGGTTTAAGGAAGTGTGAGGCTGGCGTGGCCTCTGTAGTGAGCAGCAGGGAAAGTGGCTTGCTCCTGCGTTTACACACATGCACGCACGTGTGTGCCCAAGTAAGGACAGTGTAAGGCCTTTAAGGCCACAGAAAGGAGTTCATTGCCAAGGAATTATACTTCAAGGAACAGATATTGCCAACCATCCCCTATGTCTTAGATCTGATTAATATACCTCCATCACCAAGGACCTCACAAAGGTCTCAGGCAACCTCGCAAGTAAATTTCCCAAAGAAGCTCCTTTTTCTAGGGTCTGCCTCCTGCCTCCAACTGGGAAGAAATTAAGCATAAGATAAGGCAGAGGCACAAAAGCATCTCCCCAACTAGGAGTGTCCCCTGTCCTGAAAAGATGGGCCAAGAAGCCAGTATTTGGCACCCCAAAATGTCCCAGCTGTTTTAAAGCATGGGAGGAGAAGACATTTATACTTTCTAGAATCCTGTCTGTGATTAAAACTGAGATTAAGATGGATTGAACTCGTCCTCTAATGTGAGATGAACAATATGAATGTGTTGCCCACGATGCAAAACCCGTCATCGATGCTGCAATCACAGTGCTTCCTCTGCCATTATCTAACTCCCGCAAGGGTCAGAGACAGGCTTCCGGGGACTTAAATCTTTCCAATAAATTCATACTTTCCAGAAAAAAAAAATATTACCCAAGCAACTTATGGGCCCACTCGGCATTGAGAAATACACTATGAAAAAGACTAGTACATTAGTCTTTCACAAGGAAGGAGATAAACTCAAAATGGATGACTGAGGAACTTGCCACATCAGTGTGTCGTGGCAGAGGAACAATTCATGTAAAAGCACTTCACGATGGGAGCTCACGAAGCTGCTCTCAGGAGCGGGCTGATGCCATGCTGGCTGCTGCAGCCATGCCCAGCTGACATGAGCGTAGCAAGCTCCCCAAACCAGAAAGACCGTGTGTCTGACAGTGGTCAACCTACTTAACAAGTACCTTATTCTTCAGAAAGTATTTATGCTTAGTGTCTGGATACTTCTACAGTGTTAAGTGCTTTTTCTGAAATTGGATTTTCATAATGTTGAGCTAGTAATATTTTGGAAATGCATTGTTTTAGTAATTGGCAATCAGTGTTTAGGTCAGTGGGTAAGTACTCCAGGGCTTAAGGGCAGTGTTTGTCCATTTCTGATAAAAACACTTAAGGAAACAGTCATTGACGGATATTTTCTTAATGTACCATTATATATATACTTCAGTCAGTCCTAATACCAGCATCTTACTTAGTGGGTAAACACAAAAGGCATTCGCATTAGGATCAGGAACAAAGCAAGGATACCTATAATCTCCATTACTTAATAATGAACTGGAGGTGTCAGCACATGCAATTAGACAAGGGAAAAGAAGGAGAGCATACGACTTGGAAAAGACGTACAGTCATCTCTATTTGCAGTTGATGTGATGGTATTTGGAAACCCTAAAGAATAAATAATAAAACTAACTCAGTATAGTTAGTTTTTATAAAACTAGTTATAAATAATTTAACTAACTCAGAAATAAATCAGTAAGATGGCAGGATACAAAATCAACACAAAAAATCAACAGCCTTCATATACTTAAAGAAAAGATGGGCATCTAGCCTCTACTTACTGTCAACTAAAATAACAAAGCCTTTTTCCTCTGAAGTTCTCTTGAGTCAGTTCCCCAAAACCACACTCCTGTAGAGGAGTTTTTTAAACTTAAATTTATATCGGTTGGATTATATCTTAATGCTTTCATCTCAGCCATCCAGCCTGTTGACATAGTTTTGAATCTCACCCTTTGACAGATTAACAATCTCACTCAGCTGTCTATCTTGTACAGATAAGGCCTGCTACAGAGTGTTCCAAATGACTTCTAAAAAACTGTGACCAGAAGAAAAAGCGTGGGAAGCTAACCCGCTTCTGACAGGAGGTGTCTGCACCAAACACAGAAGGGAAGTAACACCTCCGCCAAAGGTTTATGATACTTGAAAAGCCATATGTATTTTTGGAACCTCACATAAAGAGGCTACTGACCCTAGAGGTACAGTCACAGAAACAAGCACATACTTTAGAACAAACCAACTATTTATATATGAACCTTGCTGAGCGAAGTTCTCCTATTTCACATTGACATTCTTTAAACAATGAGTTTCTAGCCAACTTGCCTTGCTATTTAAATAAAGAAAGAAGAAATAAGAAAAAAATTACCCAAAAAGCATATTAAATAGTATCTACGGTAAGGCAGAGCCTCTCCCTTTCTGTCTTTCCAAGTCCTATCCACCCACAAAAGCCCAGCTCAAATCCCACTGGTGCCAGGGGCCCGTGTTTCCCAAACCTCAACCATCCACTCACCATCTTCAACAAATTATCCATTTCATGTTTTTTCTTTAATCTGCCATGTTTTCTTTTATTAAAATGACTTCATTTTGAATGTAAACTCTTCAGTATTATAAGTGGAAAACCATTATTACCTGCCAAATCTTGATGGTAATAAAAAAGGAAAACAAAACAAGGTTATTAAATTCTAGCTTAAGTCATGGGCTGCTGCACTCTGAGCTGAAGCCCTGTTCTCTCTGTTGAAATAAAGGGAGATTAGCAAGAACCAGAAAGGTGTTACATACGTACTAGGACCAAACCAAGTTTATCTCCTGATATCATCAGAAAGTTTCAAAGAGAACTAAAGAGCAAATAACCTCCACATGTAAGGATGCGTTTTACATCGGCATACACCTAACCACCTCACTGAATGTGTTCCAGGTTCTGGGAAAATACTGCCCAAGGCCTTGGGGCCCCTTCCCTGAGAAATGCATCCCGTGGCCTCACCGTGCATTCTGGGTACCTACTCACTGGCTATTAACTATTTGGCAACTTGTGGCAACTCTCAGGTTATAGCCTGGTATTGTTAATTGGCTACTTTATTTCACCGATTCAAAGACATGTATTTTCAACATTTTTAATATCGCTGAAGTTAGTGTGTTACAAGTTAATTAGCAGGGCACTTTCTTTCTTAGTAGTATATAAAATAATGATGTGTCCTTATAATCCATAGTGTCTTAGACCCAATGACATATGGGCAATTTCTCAGATACTCATGAGTGCTCCTTCAGCGACGGCCCTGCATGGAGTGCAGTCCCCACAGCAGCTCAAACGTTCAGTAACAAGCTGCCAGACAATTCCAGGAGGCGCCACCCGTGTGGGAGTGGGAGAGTATCTGGTCCTCCCTGATTTCAGCAGTGGCCCTCAAATCATTCTCACCCTGCTGTGGCCGGGTAAGCTTCAATTGTATTCTCCCCCTTCTGTCCACCGCCATCAGGGATTATCCATACCAAGCACTCATTGCTGATTCTATTAAAACCCACCAGACTGCCAACACTCTTGCTTCCTTCCTCCACGTTTCCGAACAGTTTTCGGAAAGGTCATGTATTTTCTACTCACACAAACCACCCACCCTTCCACCCCTGCACACACTGATGCACACTTTCTCCCACACCCGCAAATGCCAGGCCCACAGCACCAGCAGCAAGCGGTGCTTAGCGCCTGAACATGAGTCGTGAGAAGCTGAGAAAGGGGAGTCTCAGGCTTAGAGCCTCATAAACACATACAACAGTGAGTATGGCTCACTTAACTCTTTGATGGGTTACAAACTCATTTCTCACAAGAAAGAATCTGTTTCGAAAAGCCTAATTTTAACTTGATTTTCTGAGGGAGATTCCAAAATTCATATTTTGGTATAAATTTCTCTAGTTATTCAATTGTATTTAACCCATTAAGGGGGTCACACCTTGCACACATATATTTCAGCATCAGCACCTCACGTACACGTGACCATGTCACATAAAAATAGTCCATCAGGGCTTCCCTGGTGGCGCAGTGGTTGCACCAATGCAGGGGACAAAGGTTCGAGCCCTGGCCTGGGAAGATCCCACATGCCGCGGAGCAACTAAGCCCATGCGCCACAACTACTGAGCCTGTGCTCTAGAGCCCGCGAGCCACAACTACTGAAGCCCACACACCTAGAGCCCGTGCTCCGCAACAAAACAAGGCACTGCAATGAGAAGCCCGCGCACCGCGACAAAGAGTAACCCCCACTCACCGCAACTAGAGAAAGCCTGAGTACAGCAACGAAGACCCAACACAGGCAAAAATAAAATAAATTAATTAATTAAAAAAAAGTAGTCCATAAAAGTCCCCACAGAGACTCATCTCAAACTCCTGGGCAGCAGAAATAGACAAAAGCATGATTCCAAGTTCGGGCCACAGCCTGAATATCAAATTATAGTATGAAAAGGCCGAGTGTTTTTGTGGCGGAAGCACCCGGATTACTTAGAAGCAAAAAGGAAGCTCAGAAAGAGAGAATCATGCCCTCAGCAAGATGACTCTGGGTGGGGGTAGCAGTTCTTTCTCTCCAAAAAGGCTAAAACACCCCGATGCCTCCTGCCATCTCTATCTTTCAGAATGACCCCCTTTTCCTTCCTCACTTCTCTGGGACCGACCCCACTCCTGGCCCCCACCTCTTTCACTAGGGTTTCCATCAAAGGTCCTCTATGTTTTCATCACAAATATAGCACTAATACATTTTAAAGGGGCTACTAATAATTGTGGAGCTTACCGTGTGCTGGAGCAGCTGGACCACATTCTGACGGCATATGAGACAGTTGTAGGTGATGGTCTAAAGGATGTTTTTATTTTAAGGCTATGTGTTTATTTTAACATACATTAGAAGAAAAATATATGGCTAGGACCTGTGATTTCATAGATATAATTGCTCAGGAAAAATTTGATTTCAAGTTGACTTTTTAAATAATTAAGTAAATAGTAGTTTAGGCAAAATTAAACTCTTGATTCTCCCTGCCCCCAGGGCACGCCTCCTCCAGGGCTCCCCACCTCAGTAAACAGCACCACTGTTGTTCCAACCAAAACCTTGTAGTCCTTCTCGACTCTTCTTCCTCTGTCACACGCCTCACACTTGATCTGTCAGCAAACCGTATCAGCTCTTCCCCCCAAACACAGCCAGAACTGGGTCCTTCTCACCACCCTTCTTCCGTCACTCTGACCGAGCCTCTGTCGTCTCACACCTGGGCAACGGGGAGCACCACGCAGCAGGTCCCAAGCTTCCACTCTGGCCGCTCAAACGCCTGCCTCTCGACAGAAGGCTCTTTCTCCAGCCACGAATCAGATCACTTCACGCCCCTACTCAAACCCACCCTAGAGTTTCACATCACACTTAGCACAGAATCCAAAGCTCACATCAGGATCCACAAGGCTCCCTCGGACCTCGGCTTCTACTACTCCCCCAACATACTCCACTCCAGCCTGACGCTCCCCTAATAGGGGAGCCTTTGCACCCCTGTTTCCTCACGCAGGAATACTCCCTCCCACATCGCCCACCTCATCTCATCAAACGTTCAACTGTCTTCCCCAACCACTCTGTCTAAAACAGGCCCTTCACCCCCCTGTCTGTGAATCCGGCCTATTCTTCCTCGCAGCACCCCTATGTTATATTCTGGATATTATTATATCATATATAATCTGTACTTCTTTCTGTTTCCTATCTCACTCACTAGAACATAAGCTTCACGAGGGCAGGGTCCCCTGCATCTACACAGTGCCTGCCACATACTGAGTACTCAGTGACGTTTAAGGGAATGAACCGTAGGCCTTCATTCACATCAGGACTGAAGGTGGAGCTTCATGGCTGGAGGTAACCACACCAGGCCAGGAGTGTAACACGTTCATTTAATACTAACAACACTCCTGGGAGTCCTCTCGGGTGGGGAAACCAAGGTTCAGGGATGTTAAGTGAAAAATCAAGGTTTAGGGATGTTAGTGAATTGCCCAAGGTCATACAGGACCCGTGAGCTATTTTAACAGGCTGTGAAGGGCCCAAGTTCTTTTGAAGCTACTTCAAAAGCTCATCTTTTCTTCAAAAGACCTTTTAAGGTACTACACTACCTGGGGAGCAAAGGTGAAACTCCTCAGGATGACATTCCACGAAGCACTCTGCCATCTTGTCCCTGGCACTCCCTCCCAGCACCATGACAGCAGATCCCCAGCCCCTCCTGCACTGACCTGGTCAAATTAGGCCATCTGCAGCCCCTCAACACATTGACACTAGAGTGCCTTACACATCACATTAGTGATACAGGCTCCTTCTCCCACGCAGGACTGCAAATGCAGTGGGGGTGGACACCTACCTTATTTATCTTCGTATCCCCAGGCCCAGTAACTACAGGCCAGCAGATCTCATAGCCACCTGCTGAATGACGGTGTCTGAGCTACTCTCACCGGACTCAGGACAGTGGACGGCAGGCCAAGCCCAGCACACCGTGTGGACCCTTGGATGCCCTGTGAGCAGAGATGTCTTGATCATCATTAGCGTGGGACGGGTCTGGTGTGGACATCCCTATCATCCCTTTGCCTTTCATCACAGTGCTATGTGCTTAAAGCTAACCATCCAACTTTAAAAGATTGCACACGTTCTGGAGCTAGCAATGCTCGCCTCTGTCTAACCTGAGTCCCCTGGGCTCCATCACACCGATAAGGGAGGGAAGCTGGTAGCCACTCTCCTCAGCAAGCCACGTCAGCCTATGACAGTTAACCACACCGGCATCTGCCACAACCCACCCAGTATTTCCGGAATGTTTACTACACTGGGGACATTTACATAAGGGCCCTGCCCTCCTACAAAGCAGAGGGCCAGGCCTACCTAACCAACTCAAGGATAAGGCCAGGGCTTCCCTGGTGGCGCAGTGGTTGGGAGTCCGCCTGCCGATGCAGGGGACACGGGTTCGTGCCCCGGTCCGGGAGGATCCCACATGCCGCAGAGCGGCTGGGCCCGTGAGCCATGGCCGCTGAGCCTGCGCGTCCGGAGCCTGTGCTCCGCAACGGAAGAGGCCACAACAGTGAGAGGCCCGTGTGCCGCAAAAAAAGAAAAAAAGGATAAGGCCAAACTGCCAGGCAGTAGTAAAATAAAGGGACAGCCAAAGGTGTGGAGGGGAAGAGAGCATTCCCCACTGGGAAAAGCTGGGAATTGCCGTCCTGGAGGAGCAATTTCAAAGGGAGTCTACACAAAGCCTCTCATTAGATTACAGCAGTGAAGGCCACCCTTACCCACTGGTTCCAATGCTTCAAGTCCCCTTAGGGCAGTAGGGCCAAGACGTGCTGCATTTCTGTAAAGTCAGGGCTGAGCACTGAACCTGGCCTCAAATGCTTTACTCATTATTTTATAAACAATTTATTGAATGCCCAGCACCTAGTGATGGGAGGTGCTGGTAACACTATCCAGTGTTCCCCTCTCTTCAAGTTCACTTTCCAGTACAGGAGGCAGACAAGTCCGCAGGCAAGTACAACAGACCGCCATGTCTGAGGAGGACCCAGGGGACCAGCAACCTGCCCTTGGTCCATGGTGCCAACACGCATGTGCATCTGTGTATATGTGTGTCAAAAGGATGCAGGTGCTGGAAGATACCAGTGACAATCCCATAAGGGTCCAGACGGGGGGGAGGTGGGAGGGGGGAGCCTCAAGACAATCCTCCCACTGCCTGCTCTTACCTAATGGATAAGGAAACTGAGACTGAGGGAAGCACAGTGAGTTACAGCCAGGACCAGAACCCAGTCATTCCCTCCGTATAGCCTAGAGGTTAAGAGGGTTTCTGGAATCAGAATCCCTGATTTTAATCCTGCCTCTGCCACTTACCAGCTGTGTGGCCTTTGGCAAAAGACCACCTCTCTGTGCCTCAGTTTCCTCATCTGTAAAACAGGGAGAATTACAGTACTTGTCTCACGGGGCTGTTATGAAAAATTAAACTTAGAAATATAAAGCTATTAGCACAAAGCCTGGGATATAGTAAGCGATACACAACTGGGTGCTGCTGCTATGATGATTCCTATCGCACGACCCGCCCAGGGCCTGGGGTAGGCTCGCTACCCCGGCTCTCTCGGCGGCCGCGCGCCACTGTCCCTGCAGGCTCCAGAACGCTAACCTCCACGCGCCCTTGAAGCTCGCGGCCGCTGGACCGCGAATCCGAGCCCCCGACGGCCCGGCCGGCAACGCGCACGCGCGGCACGCACCCGGGGTCGGGAATGAGCGGGGGCCGGCCCGGGAAAGGGGAGGGCGGCGGCCACACCCTGCCAGGGACGGGGAGGCGACCAAAGGCGGAGAAGGAGCCGCGCTTGCACCCGACAGGTCTCCCCGGGCTCCCAACCCCCATCCCGAAGAGCGAGTGGGTTCCTCACACTCTGCAGCAGACTCCTCCTCTGTGCCGCCATCTTGGAGGGACCCCCGCGAGCGCGCCCGCCTCCCGGCAGAGCAGGCGAGAAAGGCGGCTAGAGCGGCCCAAAGCCGGCCAGGAGGACCGCGCTGCCAGGGAGCTTGAGCCCAGCGCCACCCTACGGCCGAAGTAGGATGCGGCCGTAGGGAAGCGAGTGCGCAGGCGCGCTCTCCCACCATTTCTCCCGTAAGAGATAAAGGGAAGGACGGCTTCCTTATGTAGTAGCCCCTCTTCATCTTTATTTACAGAACTTTCTTCAGGATCCCTTTCAGGTGGGGCTCCTAAGACCCTGGATTAGGGTACTTTATGAGCACTATGGGGGCGGGAGAGGGCGAATTATTCATTCACTCAATAAATACTCATTGGGTGACTGTGCCTGGCCCTTTGGGGTGAAGCAGCAAGCAAGACAGGCCCTCCAAAAGCTAACATGTTAATTGGGAAGGACAACATTTACATACGTAAGTCATTTCGAATGCTGCTGCTTACTGGGAAGGGAGTTTATGCATGTGGCAGGCGTGGCGGTGTGGCAGGTAACTGGCGACGAGGAAGGGCTGGAGGGGACAGCTAGTGCACAAGGCACGAGGAAAGGGAGCGGGTGGGTTCAGGAAGCATGGGTGTCACCGAAGGCCGCTGTGGCTGGAACAGAGATGGAGGGGGAGTGAGGTGAAGGGGGTAGGGGGCAGGCTCTGACCTTGCTAGCCCCAGGCAGGAGTTGGGCTATTTGTCTGGAGGACAAAGGAAAGTTGTTGACTTCTGAGCAAGCCATTGACATGACCCTGTTGGTAGAAAGATCCCTTTGACTACTGTGTACAAAATTGGTGTTTAGAAGAGGATTGGCGTGGAGACAGAAAGACTAATTAGGAGAATGTTGTACTGGATCCAGGCAACAGTCCCTAGAGTGGCTTGTGTCAGCTGATGGTGGTGAACTTTATTTAGGAGATGAAATCGTCAGGGCTTGACCATGGATTGGTTGTGGGTGATGATGGGAAGAGATGTGTCAAAGATTCTCCCAGATTTCTGGCAAGAACAACTAGGTCTGAGGAGAGGGAGAATGTTCATTTTCGACATGTTGGGTTTTTCTGGCTGTGCAGCGTGGCTTGTGGGATCTTAGTTGCCCGACCAGGGATTGAACCCCGGCCCTCGGCAGTGAAAGCGCAGAGTCCTAACCACTGGACCGCCAGGGAATTCCCTGGATATGTTGAGTTTGAGTTGCTTTTGAGACATGCAAGAAAAGAAGTCAGATCATTCCTTAGAGAAGACTAGAGCTCAGAGCAGCGGGTTAGTAAGCAAAGCCAACAGACAGTGAGCAGCTAGAGAGGCAGGGGGAGCAGAGGTGGCACAGAACCCAAGATGAGGGGGGCATGGGCGGCAACATGACATGCTTTTGAGAGATCCAGTTAGAAGGTAACCGAAGAAAGCCTGTTAGATTTAGCTGTCTGGAGGCCCTTGGTCCAGGCAATTCGGATGGAATGGTAGGACAGAAACCCAGATGCAGTGAGTTGAGGAATGGCTGGTAAATGGAGACACAAAGACCTTGAGAATAGGTGGTTCTTCCCAGTTGGTGGGAGGGAACATGGGTTTGAGAAGAGTTTTTTCTTTTAGGTTGGGAGAAACTTGAGCCTGTTTAAATGCTGAAGGAAAGGCTTAATAGAGAAGAGCTGATATTCAGAAGAGGGAAGAAGGAGGCAGTCTAGGACTGGGATGGTGATTCACCATCTTGCTGTCCTACCAGCACAGCTTCACGTGGCCCAAGATGACTGCTTGAGCTCCAGTCATTTAGTCTGAGTTCATCCAGCAGGAAGGAAAAAGAAAGGTAGGAAGGTGGCATTTGCTTCCTCCTTTTTTTTTTTTTTTTTTCAAATCAACATTTACTTGCAAGCAATCTCCCTTCCCTTTTAAGGAGACTTTAGAGGTTCCTCCTGATGCTTCTTCTTACATCTGAATGGCAGTAACCTAGCACCATGGCCATATCTCACTGAAAGGGAGGTCAGGAAATGAAGGCTTTGGACTGAACTACAAAGTGACCAACTACAGTTTCTGTTACTGAAAAAAGATTGGGAAATGGATACCAGGAGCTTATGTGCAGTCTCTGCCATGAATGGGGTTGCTGAGGCCTGGTGGTTTGTCTGTTGAGGAAGAGTCTGGAAAGAATTAAGATTTGGAGTCCAGCCCACTCCATTCTAATTCCGGCTCCATATCCTGTCGCCTGTGTGACCTTGAACAAGCCACCTGCCCTCTCTGAGCCTCAGTATCCTCCTCTGTAGAATGAGAGTGATAATCTACCTGACAGAATGACTGCAAGGATTAAATGAGATGCCACGGGGAGACCTGACCTGTGGTAGGTGCTGATGTTTGTTACATTCAGAGTAAACTTTAATTTTTTAAAAGAGAATAAACACGCATCGAGCACCTACTGGATGCCAGGAACTTGTTGGATGTTTTTTCATCATACACTTATTTACTTCTCACTCCAACCTGGTGAGATAGGTATTGTAATCTCCTAATTTATAAAGCAGGAAACTCCAATTCAGCAAGTCATCCAACATAGAAATGTCAGGATTTTGAACTCAGGTCTGACTCTGCAATGTTGTGATATAATCAGACATGTATATTTCATCTTCGTCCCAGTTCTAGCGCAGAGCTTCCGAAAGGGTTTTGAAATTTCCTGACAGAGGTGATAGGAGCATCTTTTGTTTGTCGTAACGAGCAGCTTTCCACTGTACTGGAGTTTACGGTTAATGAATGACTGGTGTCTGGAGGCCCCTAGATAACTTCAGGTTGGGGGTTAATCGCAGAGGGACCAACCTTGTGATTAGAGGATCGGAACTTTCAGTCCCCCTCCCCCTGCCCCAGGGAGGGGAGAGGGGCCGGAAATTGAATTAATCGCCAGTGGCCAGTGATTTCATCAATCACGCCTATGTAATGCAGCCTCCATAAAAACCCTGAACGAAGGGCTTTGGAGAGCTTGAATTGTGAGTACATGCAATTCCTGGGAGCGTGGTACACCCCAAACTGGGGAACCACACACTTGGTGTCAGAAGTGTCCTGCTGGGGCTTCCCTGGTGGCGCAGTGGTTAAGAATCCGCCTGCCAGGGCTTCCCTGGTGGCGCAGTGGTTGAGAGTCTGCCTGCCGATGCAGGGGACATGGGCTCGTGCCCCGGTCCGGGAAGATCCCACAGGCCGCGGAGCAACTAAGCCCGTGCGCCACAACTACTGAGCCTGCGCTCTAGAACCCGTGCACCACAATTACTAAGCCCACGTGCCACAACTACTGAAGCCCGTGCGCCTAGAACCCGTGCTCTGCAACAAAAGAAGCCACCACAATGAGAAGCCTGTGCACCACAACAAAGAGTAGCTCCTGCTCGCCACAACTAGAGAAAGCCTGTGCGCAGCAACGAAGACCCAACGCAGCCAAAAACAAACAAAATTTAAAAAAAAAAGTGTCCTGCTGTTGTGGGTAAAAACACGTTAGTAGGAGACACCAAGGCCTTTCCTGGCAACCAGTGAAGTAAGCAGACCTGCCAAGGCCCTTCCCAGCTAAGCCTCGGCATAACTTCTTCAAGTTTCTCAGACAACCACGTGTTTCCTGCCTCCGTCTTTGTCCCTGTTGTTCCCACACTTGCCTGCCCGGTGAACTTCTGCTCCATCTTCAAGACCCTTAGCAAATGAAAGCCCTTGACATTTTTCTTGATCCTGTAGGGGAGGAAAAATTTCCCTCTGCCCTTCTAGGTTCTCTTTGGCTGGTCTAATATAATTAAATTGGCACAAGACAGACCAACAGGAGAAAAACAATCAAATTTAATTTCGAACGTCCAGGAGCCCCAAACATATGAAGCTCAAAGAAGTGACTAAAGCAGGCAGCTTTTATACCTTGTAGGCAAAGAAACAATTACTTGTGAAGATCTGACAACACGGAAGCCTTTTTGCTTGGGGTAGCAAATTGATGAAGAAGTGACAAAGTTTGTTTATACAGCCTTCTTGGCCTTGAGACCTTGAATTTGCTATCTCTGGCGATAAGGATGCCTTCCCTCCTCCTGGTAGAGGGTATCTTCACATGGGAGATTTATTTCCTGCTTTTTCAGGGGGACAAAGGAGGGTAAGCATGTTCTTGCACCAGCTGTTTCCCAAGAAACTTTAATTCAAAATAATCAATATGCCAGAGTGGCATGTTTGGAGGTGGCCTGCCCTGAACTCCATCAATTCCCTCACCAAGAATCACTCCCTCAGTCACTTGTTGATCATTTAAAACCACAGGGCTTCCCTGGTGGCGCAGTGGTTGAGAGTCCGCCTGCCGATGCAGGGGACACGGGTTCGTGCCCCGGTCCGGGAAGATCCCACATGCCGCGGAGCGGCTGGGCCCGTGAGCCATGGCTGCTGAGACTGCGCGTCCGGAGCCTATGCTCCGCGGCGGGAGAGGCCACGGCAATGAGAGGCCCGTGTACCGCAAAAAAAACCACAGTTATTGTTTGGAGTGACCTTTCCGAGGACAGGAACTATGGCATTTCAGCTCTGGGTCTCCTCGTAGGCCCTGGGGAAGCTTCTCAGTGACTGTGTGTGTCATCAAATTAATTGAAGAGTCAGAGATGAATGGATACATTGGTAGATGAGGCAAGTGGGGGACAGGCAGTCCCAAGGTCCCCAAGTGACTTACAGGGGAGCTGGGACTAGACTTGGGGCTTCTAGATAACCCCCCAATGCCTCTTTCCACCCCTGACCCCCTAACCAATGCACCATGATGGATCCTTTTTCCAAAATTCCTCGAGTCTGATCTTCCAGGGAGCAAAAAGACGCTGGGCTCAGCATGGCACTTGGGAGAACAAGCATTAAGTCAGCGCCTCCTGTTTGCAGGACACTGAGCTCCCAAGGGGTAGGGGTGGATCCAAGGAAGTCCGCTGGGGACAGGCCCCCTTCTCTGGGGTCACCGTGCCTGGGAACCAAGCTGTAAAGTGGATCCTGTTTTCCCCAGGACAACCCTGTGGGTCAGGGTTTGCCATCAGTCCAAGTCATGCTTCTGCCAAGGAACAAAGATGTCACAACTGCTGACCTTGATAACTGTTTAAATGGCCAGAGCAAGCTCCAGGTGCCCAGGTGGACAAGCCACCTGGCGGGGACAAGGGCCCTGATGCACAGTGAAGCACACACATGGCCCGGGACATCAGATAACTCCATGCCACCACACCGTGGCCTTTCCAAACCCCCAACAGCAGAAGAACAAACAGCCATGTAGCTCGTTGGCCACCTTCTGGGAACTGAGAAAGGCTGTGCCTGGGGGTTGGATCCGCCCTTTGTCATGAGGTCTTCAGCAAGGCTTTCTATGGCTCCAGCAAGCTCCCCATGGAGCCAGGAGATGCCATCAGTCCTTTGTTCAGCCTCACACACAGCCCTGCAGCGCATCTGGTTTGCAGGTAACAGCTTGGAAAGGTGCTGTTGAAGACGCTGAAGAATACTTGGAAGAGAGAAGAGCAGATTCGCCCACATCCCAGCACCCTCATCCTCACCTTCCTTTCTGCCTTCTCCGTTCTGGCTGGGAACCCAGGCAGGTATCTGGCCTGGTCGCCAAGAGAGAGTGCAGAGGCCACCCTGGGCTGGGCTCTCTGCCTTTCTGGGCTTTTCTTGGTCACAAGCATTTTTCCATGGGACTGTGTGGTCTTCATACTGACCATCTGAAAGGATGCATCAGAGTCCTTTGAGCACCCCCTCATTTTCAGATGTTAGCTGATAAGCGTGTTTCCAGTTGGGGGCTATTATAAACAGCTTGGCAGCAGTCATTCATATGATTGAAAACCATTCATTAAATTTCTTAGAGAAGCACAGTGAAATACATGGCGGGGGGGGGAGGGAATGATTTGCTTTACAATTTTAGCAAAGGGGAGAAAAGAAAACAAGGGGAGAGAGATAGAACCAGTGGGACAAAATCAGTATAATCTGGGGTGATGCGTGAATGGGATTTTATGGTGCTGTTCTCTCCCTTTTTTGTGTAGGTTTGAAATTTTTCATAAGAAATTAAAAATAGAAATGTAAACACAGTTCCTGCCCTGAAGGAACTCACAGTCCTGTGAGGAAACAGACAAGGAACCAGACCCTGGCAGAGCAGTATAGCATGGGGCTAGGGGACCCGGAAGAGGGCCACCTCCTCTGACTTAGGAAATCAGGGAAGGCTTCCCAGAGGAAGTGACATCTTAGCTGAGGCCTGAAGGATACATAGGAGGTGGTCAAATGATATGGAAGGGAAGGGTGTTCCAGGCAGAGGTACCTGCAAGAGCATACAACTGGTAGAGAAAGAAAGGTGGCAGCTAAAGCCTGAAGCGATGGTCTGTCTGGTTTCAGTGCTGGTGAGGCTGAGCCAAAGCTGGAGCAGAGGCAGGGGCAGGACCAGCGGTGCTTCATGAACCATAAGTGTCTGGGGGCCTCCAGGTGCCTGGCAGCTGGGGAAGGATGTGATCAGATCTGGATTTGAGGCCGATCGTTCTGATCTCTGTGATTCCTGGGCGCGGGGTGGATTGTGGGTGGTGGAGAAGGCCCCAGGCGTCCTCACGTTCGCAGCTTTACTTTCCCCTGAATTACTCCTTTAAGATCATTTCCAGAATGCTCACCCCCACGTCGTGCTTTCAATTTCTCTGTGCACTACTGCTATCTTCACTTTGGTTTACCTCTTCAAAGATGCTGTGACCTCTTTGAAAGCCGGGACTAGGTTTTACTCATCTCTGCAACCCCAGTGTTTCGCACATAGCAGACACTAAATAAATGCTTTGTGAATGAATGAACTTTTATTGAGCACGTACCAAGTGCCAAGCACTTTTCTCAGTGCTTTACACATATTACTTCGTGTGCAGGGTTGTCATAACCACTCCCGTGGAATGTGTTACTATTACCCCTGTCTGGGATATGCCGTCAGACCATGATGCAGGTCTAAAGGTCTGACTCCTGGGGGTGGGGGGGGGCGGGGGGTTGAGTGAGAAGGGCCTCAGATGGCAGGTAGTGCAGTCATAGGAAAGTGTCAGTCAGGTGACCTGGAGAGTCCTGGTTAAAGGCGTCCTGTGTCTCGTGGGGACCAGCCCGAGTTAGCTCCCCTCTGCTCAGTCACTAGTTAGGAGCAGTCCATTCCTGCAACCTCGGCAGGAACATGAGGGTGGATCTGGAAAGGCAGCAGCTGGAGCCGTCTGTCAGTGATATGCACAATCCCTATTTTACAGTCATGAAAAATGAAGCCCAGAGAAGTTAGGTCACTTGCCCAAGGTCACACAGCTAGGAAGCAGTGGAGCTCCTTTGCTTCAAGGGCTGTCTTTGTGACCCCCTACTTCATGACAGTGTTGTTATGGGTTGAATCGTGTCCCCCCAGATTCATGAAGTCCTAATCCCCAGTACCTCAGAATGTGACCTTATTTGAAAATAGGTCGTTGCAGTTGTAATATGTTTTGTTTTGTTTTGTTTTGGCCGTGCTGCATGGCATGTGGGATCTTAGTTCCCCAATCAGGGATCGAACCCACGCCCCCTGCAGTGGAAGCACGAAGTCTTAACCACTGGACCGCCGGGGAAGTCCCAGATGTAATATGTTAATATGTGATCATACTGGAGTCAGGTGGGCCTCTAATCCAATATGACGGTGTGAATTCCTCTCTAAAGTGGAGCCATAATACCTACTTCACAGTGTTGTGGGTTCACAACACACGGGGGAATGTATGCAAAGATGTCCAAACTGGGAAAGGCAAGGTGGTGCTCTTATTACAGAGAGGGAGACTGAGGCCCAGGGAGTTCAAGTGACAGCTAGAATGTGGCAGAGCCAGGAACTTAACGCAGGCCCCTTAGAGCCCCGGGTGGATCTGACTTCCTCTGGTCCCTGCCAACCCCTGGAAATGGCCCAGCGTGACAAGAGGAAGCCAACTCCTGCAGGAATGTGCCCCGGCCCCCAGCCAGCAGCATGACCGAGGCTGGGATCCTTCCCCGGCTCGGTTCCAGCTCCTGACCATGGCCAGGTGCTCGCGGACAACACCATGTCCTGTGGCTCCTGTCCCTGCCTCCTGTGGCTCAACCCTCTGGAGGATATCTGTGCGGGGGACTCCTCTGGCCAGCCACCCCCAGGGCCCAGTCGTGACCTCCCTCCTGCATCTGCCCCTCAGCTCTGTCTGTGGAGACTCCTGGCTTCCGAGCCGTCCAAGGGAAGCAGATCCTCCTTGAGTCCAGCCCGGTGCCACCAGGCTGCCCATCTGCAAGCTGTTTCCCCACCTGGCAGCTCCTGGAGACAAGGCCTCTCCTTTCCGGCACTCCAGACCCCTCCCTGAGCACCCCAGACCCCAGACCCCCAGTGCCCACCCCAGGCTTCAGGAGCCCAAAGGAAGGGGAGTTTGCTGGAAGACGGTCAGAGCTGACAAAGAAAAGGGCAAAAGGTGTCTTTCCTGAGCATCCAGAGGGCTATGGAAAAAGAAGGACCGGTGTTTGAGTCTCAGCTAGAACACTGCTAGCTGCATGGCCCTCCATCCAGCCACTCATTCAACAAATACCTACCTAGCACCTACCGTGCATCAGACCCTTAGAGAGGGCGGTATATGCACGACTCTGGACTCGGACAGACCTGGTTCAAGTCCCAGTTCAGCCCTTTACTGTGTGACCTCAGATGAGTAGTTTAACCTCTCTGAGCTTTCTTTGTCTCATCAGTTAAATGGAAGGAATTTTACCATCCTCTTTTCAGGATTGCTGGGAAGATAGAATAGACATCGGTAAGGAGTTTTGCATGCACCTGGCACCCAATGAGTACTCCATAAATGGCCTTGTTGCTGCTATAGAAGGTGCTGGAGGTTGAAAGGTAAGTAACGTGGAGCCCCTGCCCTTGAGAAGCAAATGGAGAGAGAGAGATGAACCTGAATCAGTGATTAGTAAAAACACACCCTGGGTTTGGCGTAGAAGGACAGACACGCTGGATGGGGTGGGGGCGGGGAGGAATAAAGAGGATGGAGAATCCAAAAGGCTTCCCGGAGGAGGTGCCCAACCTTAGGGAATTCAGCTAACTTCTCTAAACATCTCATCAATTGTTTATTTTCTTTAATGAGTAATTCTTAGGCAAAACTGTAGTCACCAAAAGCAGGTCAGTAGGTACCAGGGGTGCAGGGAAGCAGTTGGATAGCACTGTACATATTATTTTATAACCTGTTTTTTCCACTGAATATAATTTTAATGTTTTATTTCATTATTCTTCTACAATAAAGTTCTTATTTCCCTCATGGTATTCCATTGTAAAGATACAACCAAGATTAATTAACCAGTTTCCCTTGCATGATGTCTTGGTTGTTTCCTGCTCCTCAGGATTCAACTCCAGGTTGCATGGTGTATCCCTGTAGGCCAAGATTTCTTAACCTTCTCTGTGCAAGAGAGCCCCTGGCCACCAGGAGAAGCCTGCCACCCCCCAAAATAATATTTTAAAATGCATAAAATAATATACCAAAGTTTGCAAAGGAAACCAATTATCCTGAAACACATTTATCAAAATATGTTTTAAAATTGGGCTACAGCAGTCCAAAGAAGGTGTGAGACCCATGGAACAGAGCAGCCCACGGGTCTTCAGGCTGGCTGTGGCCTGAAGCACCCAGCCCCACCCAGCCCTGCCCAGCCGTGATCAGCTGAACCCCGCAACACCCACAGATGTGTGAGTTTATTTTAAACCACTGAGTTTTGGGACTTCCCTGGTGGAGCAGTGGCTAAGACTCCGCACTCCCAAGGCTGGGGGCCCGGGTTCGATCCCTGGTCAGGGGACTAGGTCCCGCATGCATGCTGCAACTAAAAGTTCGCATGCCACAACTAAGGAGCCCATGTGCTGCAACTAAGGAGCCCTGGAGCCTCAACTAAGCAGCCCACCTGCCGCAACTAAGACCCAGCACAACCAAATAAATAAATAGAAATAAATATTAAAAATAAATAAACGACTGAGTTTCGGAATAGTGTGTTACACAGCAAAGGCTAACTGATAACAGTGGGGGAGGATAGTCTTCCTACAGAAAGCATCACCTACGCTTATGATTAAACCTGGAGCAGAAATGGCAAATAAGCATAAGAAAAGATGCTCCACATGTCTTTGGGGAACTGCAAATTAAACAACAATGAGTTACCACTACATACTTATTAGAATGTCTAAAATCCAAAACACTGGCACCACCAAATGCTCGCAAGGATGTAGAACAAGAGGAATTTTCCTTCATTGCTGGTGGGAATGCAAAACGGCACAGACACTTTGGAAGACAGTTTGGTGGTTTCTTACAGAGTTAAACATAGTTTCACAATATGATCCAGCAATTGCGCACCTTAGTATTTATCTAAATGAGTTGAAAATTACATCCACACAAAAACCTGCACGTGGATATTTATAGAAGCTTTATTCATGATTGCCAAAACTGAAGCAACCAAGATATCCTTCAGTAGATGAAGGGATAAAGAACTGTGGGAATCCAGACAAGGAAATATTATCAGAGATAAAAAGAAATGAGCTATTGGGACTTCCCTGGCGTTCCAGTGGTTAGGACTCTGCACTTTTCACTGCTGTGGCCCGGGGTTCAATCCCCAGTCAAGGAATTAAGATCCTGCAAGCCGCACAGCACGGCCAAAAAAAAAAAAAGAGCTATTAAGCTTCATGAAAAGACGTGGAGTAACCTTAACTGCATATTGTTAAGTAACGAAGCCAGTCTGAAAAGGCCACGTACTGTATGATACCAGCTATATGACACTCTGGAAAAGGCAAAACTAGACACAGTAAAAAATCAGTGGTTCCAGGGGTTCAGGAAGAGAGAGGAAGGGAGGAATAGGTGAAGCACAGGGCATTTCTAGGGCAATGTAAATATTCTATATGGTACTGTAATGGTGGATACGTGACATTATGCATTTGTCAAAACCCATAGAATGTGCAGCATAAAGAGTGAACCCTGATGTAAACTGTGGACTTTAGTTAAGCATAATGTATCATTCATATATACAATGAAATACTACTCAGCCATAAAAAAGATTGAAATAATGCCATTTGCAGCAACATGGATGGGCCTAGAGATTACCATACTAAGTGAAGTAAGTCAGGAAGAGAAAGATAAATACCATTTTATATCACTTATATGTGGAATCTAAAATATAACACAAATGAACTTATCTATGAAACAAACAGACACACAGACATAGAGAACAGACTTGTGGTTGCCAAGGGAGAAAGGGGGTGGGGGAGGGAGGGATTGGGAGTTTGGGGTTAGCAGATGAAAACTATTATATATAGAATGGGTAAACAACAAGGTCCTACTGTACAGAGCAGGGAACTATATTCGATATCCTGTGATAAACCATAATGGAAACGAATATAAAAAAGAATATATATATATATATGTATAACTGAATCACTTTGCTGTACAGTAGAAATTAACACAACTGTACTTCAACAAAATAAATTTTTTAAAAGTAGTAATAATAATGCATCATTATTGGTTTAACAATGGTAACCAATGTATCAGTAATGCAGGACATTAATAATAGGGTAAACTCTGGGGGCAGTGAGATGAGAAGTATGTGGGAACTTTCTGTATTTCCTGCTCAATTTTTTTTTTTTTTTCTTTTTTTTTCCCGGTACGCGGGCCTCTCACTGTTGTGGCCTCTCCCGTTGCGGAGCACAGGCTCCGGACGTGCAGGCTCAGCGGCCATGGCTCGCGGGCCTAGCCGCTCCGCGGCATGTGGGATCTTCCCGGACCGGGGCACGAACCCGTGTCCCCTGCATCGGCAGGCGGACTCTCAACCACTGTGCCACCAGGGAAGCCCAATTTTTGTTAACACTCTTTAAAAAATTAATTTATTTATTTTTGGCTGAGTTGGGAATTCGTTGCTGCACACGGGCTTTCTCTAGTTGTGGCGAGCGGGGGCTACTCTTTGTTGAGGCGCGCGGGCTCAGTAGTTGTGGCTCACAGGCGCTAGAGCGCACGCTCGGTAGTTACGGCTAATGGGCTTAGTTGCTCCGTGGCATGTGGGATCTTCCCGGACCAGGGCTCGAACCCGTGTCCCCTGCATCGGCAGGCGGATTCTTAACCACTGCACCACCAGGGAAGTCCCTTCCTGCTCAATTTTAATTTTTTTTTTTTTTTTGGCCACGCAGCGTGGCTTGTGGGATCTTAGTTCCCCAACCTGGGATTGAACCCGGGCCCTTGGCAGTGAAAGCGCCAAGTCCTAACCACTGGGTCACCAGGGAATTCCCTCCTGCTCAATTTTCTTTTCTGTCGGTTTTACTGAGGTATTACTGACGCACAGCACTGTATAAGTTTAAAGTGTACAGCATAGTGATTTGACTAACATACATCATGAAATGATGACCCCAGTAAGTTTAGTGAATATCCATCATCTCATATAGATACAAAATTTTAAAAAATAGAAAAAAGTTGTTTTCCTTGTGATGAGAACTCTTAGGATTTACTTCCTTAAAAACTTTTCATATGTAACATACAGCAGCATTCATTATATTTATCAGGTTGTGCATTACATCCCTAGTACTTATTTATCTTATAACTGGAAGTTTGTACTTTTGACCACCTTCATCCAATTCCCCCTTTCCCCACCCCCCCACCCCTGCCACAAATCTGATCTCTTTTTCTATGAGTTTGTTCAGTTGTTTTTGAAATATAATGACCTACAATACTATGTTAGTTCTTGGTGCACGGCATAGTGATTCGATATTTCTGTACATTTCAAAATGATCACCACTCAACTTTTATGTAAACCTGAACCTGCTCTAAAAAATAGTCTTATGAAACAAAAGAAAATGGGTTGTACTTATGGATGTGCTTCTTATGAACGCATTTAATAGCAAGATCCCATAGCGGGGCTAATAATGATGGAACTCTGAAATGGTGATGAGTGGCCGACGCTCTGATTTCTGCAACGCTGTGATTTCTGTTGACAGCAAAGCCACAGGTATGGCTAATTCTACTGTGGTTTGCTACCTATATTTGTAAGTGAAGGAAGTGCTAAATTTCATCGAGATGTTCCTGGAAATAAAGGTGTCATGTTTTTGTTCCCCATCCAGGTTCACAGATCCCTGCTGTACAGTTACCTTTCTTTGACCTTCTGATAAACTCCAGGAAATGGTTTTGTCGGGTCAGAAGATGCACATTTTTAAAAGGTTTTGCTGCAATTGGAAAATTGTCTTCCAGTTTGCAGGTGCAGTTTCCAGTCATCCAGCATATAAAAGGGCCTGTTCTCCTGCCTCCAACCTGCAGCCAGGGGTCCTGGGATTCTGCATCCCCTGGGCCACTCTGCTCTTTAATACTGAAGTGAAAATCACCTAAGTGTCAGCCCGGGAGACCACGCCTTCCAAGGCTCGCTTTGCCAGTGACTTCCAAGCAATGCTTTCTGTTTCCTGCTCTGACCTGGTTGCCACTCATCACCTCGGTCACCTCCCTTCCTCTGGGCCACTGCCCTTCTCCCCAGAAATGGGTAACCTCCTGCCATCTGGTGACATCTCCAGGCTTCAGCTCTCAGGATGGCTTCTCTGGGCTCAGCACCCTCCCTGAATTCCCTAAAACACAACTACCACCAACCTGACAAAACCTGGCTGCAGGTTTGGGGAGAACAAAAGGCAGATTTAAATCGCAGATCAGGGACTTCCCTGGTGGTCCGGTGGTTAAGACTCCGTGCTCCCAATGCAGGGGGGCCTGGGTTCAATCCCTGGTCAGGGAACTAGATCCCACATGCCGTAACTAAGAGTCCACAGGCCGCAACTAAAGACCCAGCACAGCCAAATAAATAAATAAATATTTAAAAATTAAAAATAAACTGGAAGTCCACAGTCTGGGATTCTTCACGGGGGCCACATGCCTGCTTTCTTCTTAGCCCCCACTGGCCTCTGTGCAGGGGCTCAGTGAGTGCCCTTGACTGGGTCCCTATTGCCCAGCATGTAGACCTCTCCAGCCCCCCACCCCAGGGGAGAAGAAATCCTGGCCTCCCGTCTAAAGCTTGCTTCACCTCCTTCTCCTGCACCCTCCTGCACAGAGCAGTCCAAAATCGAGATTAAGGGGGAAAAAAAGTTCTTTAACTAGCTGACCCAGTTTATATAACTGAATAGAATACTTAACATCTTAGTCTAAAGCAGCTGTCTTTGGGCGTCCCCAAGAACAGCAGGAAGCTCTTACTTCACAGCTGCCTGACCAAGAGGGCTCAAGAAAGTGGTCTTTCCAAAACAATCCAGAACAAAGGGAGGATCGTCTCTGTAAACAGATCCCCTCTGCTGCCCTAGAATGCAAAAGATGTTTATAACCTTTACGATTGTCACAGTTTCTACCATCGGCAGTTTTATGATGCATTCTCCCATGGCGCCCCATGATGCTCTCATTTTATTAAAATGAATGTTTGATAATTTAGTAAAATTTATTTTTTTTAATTAATTAATTTATTTTGGCTGCATTGGGTCTTCATTGCTGCACACGGGCTTTCTCTAGTTGCAGCGAGCAGAGGCTACTCTTCTTTGCAGTGTGCGGGCTTCTCATTGCAGTGGCTTCTCTTGTTGCGGAGCACAGGCTTTAGGTGCACGGGCTTGAATAGTTGTGGCTCGCGGGCTTTAGAGTACAGGCTCTGTAGTTGTGGCACACGGGCTTAGTTGCTCCGTGGCATGTGGGATCTTCCCAGACCAGGGCTCGAACCCGTGTCCCCTACATTGGCAGGTGGATTCTTAACTACTGCGCCACCAGGGAAGTCCCTAATTTGGTAAATTTTAAATGGTACTTCAATTTGATTTAATTTATATTTCTCTGATTACTAGAAAAATTGAACTCTGGCCCATTTAAATTTCTTCCTATGTGAATTGTCTGTTTAGATTAGGAACCTATATTTCTCTCTGGTAACATGTAGGAAGTATTTTTCCCAGTTTTCCATTGTCTTTTTAACTTAATTTGTTGACCTAAAGCGTTTACACTTTTACGTAGTCAAGTCTCTTAGTACTTTCCTTTCTGGTGGCCACCTTCTGTGTTATGCTGAGAAAGACCTCCCCTACCCCAAATTCACATAAATAATCACTTAAATGGTTGTGTTTACTCCATTTGGAGTTTTAATGCAGTGTAAGGGATCCAACTTGATTGTTTCCAAGTATATAGCCAATTTCACATTAAAGTCTTCCACTGAATAGTCTCTTCTTTCCCCCACGGCTTTGAAATGCTACCTTTATTAGTTTTGGAAATCCTATACACCAGTTCCTTTGTTTTTAAAATCCCTACTACCTCCCAGCGATGTGATGATGTTTAAATGAAGTAGCTTCTTCAGAGCCTTTAGCACGAGAACATAGAATCTGCTCCAAACATGTTGGTTCTCGTCCCTTCTTCTTCTCTTTCCCAGTCCCATTTCCCTCTTCTCATGCCACATGCATCTACCATTTGACCTTGGGATTCTGCGAACAGTTCCAGATTCACAGAAGGTGTTTACTAAGGCCTTTGCCATTTGGGCCCCCCAAACTGCTTTTTGGCCTGTTAATCATCTCAGCCAGGGTGACCTTGCTCGTGAGAACTGGATGAGTGAGCCCCCGGTGAGGAAGGTGGTAATTACACAGTGCTGGGGAGGTGGGAAGTGGTGGTCAGGGAAGAGTTCACAGTGGAGGTGACCTCGGAGCTGGGTCTAGGAGGGGAGAGGAATTGGGCAGGCAGAGAAGGGAGAAGGCATTTCAGGCCAAGGGAACAGCACGACCAAGGGGTGGGTTGCGGGGTGTTGGGCAATGGCTGAAGTTGAATGTGGCAGAATGCTGGGGAGGGTGCACGGGAAGGAGTAGGGCTTCATTTAAGTGGGAGAGTCACGTGATCATACTTGTGTTTTTGGAAGATCACCCCAGGCCAGGCAGCAGGCAGGGAGACCAGGACTAAGAGGCTGCTAAGAAAACCCAAATAAAAGTCCAGGGGTGGTGGCCTGGACTAGAATGGTGGCCATGAGGAGGAAAGGAAATGGGCAGTTTTCCAAAATATCCAAATAGGTAAAATAGAAAGAATGGCCTTAGATTGGCAGAGAGGGGAGCTGAGGATGCCTCCCGGGTGCCTGGCTCGGGCAGCTGGACCAATGGTGGAGGATTTTCTGAGACAGGAGGAGCAGGTTGGGGCCCGGGTTGGGAGGACTTGGGGATGGATGGAGAGAGGCAGGGGTGGAGAAGACACAGAAAAATTCAAAATATGCAAACTCAGTGTATTACTGTATGCATTCCTGGCATCTGTTGTGAAAGGGCAGAGCCAAGGAAGTGGCAGAAGGGATGGTGGGAAGTGGATGGTTTAAAAAATATTTAGGGGGCTTCCCTGGTGGCACAGTGGTTGAGAGTCCGCCTGCCGATGCAGGGGACACGGGTTCGTGCCCCGGTCCGGGAAGATCCCACATGCCATGGAGCGACTGGGCCCGTGAGCCATGGCCGCTGAGCCTGCGTGTCTGGAGCCTGTGCTCCGCAATAGGAGAGGCCACAGCAGTGAGAGGCCCGCGTACAGCAAAAAAAAAAAAAAAAAAAAAAAAAATTTAGGAAGTTGAGTCAATAAGATCCAGGGGTGGATTTCTGCAGAGAGGGATAAATCTCGGATAAGACCCCCGGCGGGAACTGGAGACTGATGGCACCTTTTTCTGAGATGGTGAACACAGAGAAAAGTGGAGGTTTGGTGGGAAGATCAATTCAGTAACTCAACAATTCCCAATTAAGCACCTAATTGCTCTATGCCAGGTACCTTTTTTTTAAAAGTTTTTATTGGAGTATAGTTGATTTACAATGTTGTGTCAGTTTCAGGTGTACAGCAAAGTGAATCAGTTATACATATATATACATATATCCACTCTTTCTTTTTTTTTAATGCCAGGTACTTTTGTATTTGGGATAGAGCAATGACAAGATCTCTGCTCTCGTGAGATGTACATTCAGTGAGGAGAGCCAGACAGTAAAGAAATAAACAGGCAAACATGTTAAATGGTAAAAAGTGCTACGGAGGAAAATAAAGTGGGGGTGGGGACTGCTGTTTTTAAAGGCATGACTAGGGAAGATGCCATTGAGAAGGTGTCATGTGGGCAGAGACTTGGAGTGGGGAAGAGCATTCCAGGCAGAGGAAACTGCAAGTGCAAATGCCCTGAGGCAGGAACGTGCTAGGTGTGTTCAAGACACAGTGAGGAGGCCAGTGTGGCTGGAGAACACGCAATGCGAGAAGTGGCAGAGGCAGATCCTGTGGGGCCATGTAGGTCATTGTAAAGACTCCGGCTTTTATGCTCAGAAGGACAGGAAAACTTTCTGGAGAGTCTTAAGCAGAAGAAGACCATGAGCTAACCTGTATTTTATCTTTTTTTATTTTTATTTTTTAATTAATTTATTTAATTTTGGCTGCATTGGGTCTTCGTTGCGGTGCGCGGGCTTCTCATTGTGGTGGCTTCTCTTGCTGCAGAGCATGGGCTTTAGAGCGCATCCTCAGTAGTTGTGGTGCACGGGCTCAGTAGTTGTGGCTCACGGGCTCTAGAGCGCAGGCTCAGTAGTTGTGGTGCACAGGCTCAGTTGCTCCGCGGCATGTGGGATCTTCCCGGACCGGGGGTCGAACCCGTGTCCCCTGCATTGGCAGGCAGATTCTTAAGCACTGTGCCACCAGGGAAGCTCTAACCTGTATTTTAAAAGCTTAGTGATTAAGAATTCTTTGGTCTTTAGATTCCCAATTCCACCATTTTCTAGCTGGGTGACCTTGGATAAGTTTTATGTATATATATACGTATATATACATATATGTATGTATGTATTCTTTTCCAGATTCTTTTCTATTATAGGTTACTACAAGATATTGAATATAGTTCCCTGTGCTATACAGTAGGTCCTTGTTGTTTATCTATTTTATATTTAGTAGTGTGTATCTATTAACCCCATGTTCCAAATTTATCCCTCCCTTCTTGGACAAGTTATTTAATTTCTCTGTGCCTCAGTTTCATTATCTGTAAAATGAGGATAATAATAGTACTCACTCTGTATGGATATTGTGAGGATTATATAAAGTTAATGTAAAGAAAGCACTTGGAACAGTTTCTGGCACATTATAGCACCGTATAGTGGCAGCAGTGATTATGATAATATTGAATAGTTATATCTTGGCTGCTGCCGTTGAGAACAGACTGGAGAGGACCACGGTGGAAGCAGGGGTGCCATCTGGGCAGCTCCTGCCATGGTCCAGGAGAACGATGAGAAGGGCTTGGACTAGAGGCCACAGTGGAAATGGAGAATTAGGAAGAGCTGACAGCATTTGCCAATGGATCAGATGTGAAATATGACAGAAAGGGGAACCAAGGACCGCTCCAAGGATTTCACCCTGAACATGTGGAAGACGGAGTTCACTGAGCTGGGGAGTCTGGGTTTCAGGGCGGAACATCATCAGGACTTGGGCCTTGAGTATGTTAAATGGGAGATGTCGACGAGGTATCTCCGTGTAAAGGTGCTTGGATCTACAAGTGACCTGAGCTGGGGGTGTAACCTTGGGAGTGGTCAGTATACGGTGGATGTTTAAAGTCAACAGACGAGATGGGCTCACCCAGGAAGCGAGTATGGATTGAGAAAAGGGCCAAGGATGGGTCTGGGAGTCTGCCATGTTGACGCTAGGGCTCAACCGATGCCACCACCCAATTGATGTGACTTGAAAAGCCTGCAGACTTTGGAAAAAGCTTGAGTAAAAGGTTTTTGTTTTGTCGGAGCTCTCTCAAACCTTTGAAGTAGCATTTCTAGGACATGTATTGGGACAGGCTTGGGAAGACAGCAGAGATGGGTAAGCCCAGAGGATGGATGGGTACCAAAGCTGAAGCCTTTGCTGATCCAGAAATATTCAGAGCCGGGGGAATTGTTGCATAAAATATCCTTTAAGGATATGTGAACTACTGAAAGTGTATAAAAATATTTCAACAAAAAGCAGCAAAGTGGCTAAGAGCATTTTTTTTTTTTTTTTTTTGGCCGCATCGCCCAACATGCGGGATCTTAGTTCCCCAACCAGGGATCAAACTCGCGCCCCCTGCAGGAGAAGTGTGGAGTCTTAACCACTGGACCACCAGGGAAGTCCCAGAGCGTGGGTTTTTTCTTTTTTATAAATTTATTTATTTATTTTCGGCTGCGTTGGGTCTTCGTTGCTGCGCGCGGGCTTTCTCTAGTTGCAGCGAGTGGGAGCTACTCTGCATTGTGGTGCATGGGCTTCTCATTGCAGTGGCTTCTCTTGTTGTGGAGCACGGGCTCTAGGCACACGGGCTCAGTAGTTGTGGCTCGCAGGCTCTAGAGCGCAGCAGAGCCATGGGTTTTGAAGGTGGGTGCACTACGGTGCTTCAGGCTCTGCCCCAGTGTGACCCTGGCTCTACCCAGCTCCTCCTCAGTAGAATGGGATCAGCTTAGCGCCTCTATCCATAGGCGTTGAAGAAGTGAAATAGATAATACAAAGTGCCTAGCATAGCGCTGGCCCTAAAAGAAAAGAACAGTTTTCTTCCTTTTTTTTTTTTTAATCGGGGCATAGTTGTTTTACAATGTTGTGTTCGCTTCCACTGTACAGCATAGTGACGTAGAGTTCCCTGGGCTATACAGCAGGTAAACACTGTTTTCTTCTATGCCTACTCTAACTCACATTTGTGGCACTAAAAGTGTGGGCTTTCTCCCACACTGACCAATTCTCTGACACCAGCTGGGTGTCCTAACCGAACCCTATTCAGTTCTGACACTATCCACCTGGAGTTAGGGTCCCATCCCATAAGTTAGGGGATCAGTTCCACAGACTGCCGTCACTTCAGAAACTATTTCTGACCTACCAGATATAAATCAGAGGTTCCCATGACCCCCTCCTTGTGTTCAATAATTTGGTAGAATGGCTCACAGAACTCCAGAAAGTACTTTACTTATTTTTACCTATTTATTATAAAAGGATACATCTCGGGAACAGTCAGATGGAAGAGATGAATAGGGCAAGGCATGTGGAAGTGGGTACAGGGCTTCCATACCCTCTTCAGGCCTGCCATCCTCCCAGCACCAACCTACAAGCTCTTGGAACCCCTTTGGTTAGGAGTTTTATGGCGGCTTCATGATGTAGGCATGATTGATTAAATCATTGGCTGTTGGTGATTGAACTCAATCTGCAGCCCCTCCCATCTCTCCAGAAGTCAGGGGGTAGGGCTGAAAGTTCCAACCCTCTAAGCACATGGTTGGTACCCCTGGAACTAATCCCCCATCCTTAGGGGCTTTCCAAAAGTCACCTCATTAACATCTGCTCAGGTGTGGTTGAAAGGGGCTTATTATGAATAATAAAAGACATTTCTTTTACCCATATCATTCAGAAATTCCAAGGATTTTAGGAGCTCTGTGCCAGGAACTGGGACTGGATGAAGACCAAATATGTATTTCTTCTTATAGCACAATATTACAGGCCCACAGTCAAGTGTAGCTATGTACTTGACAAAGAGAGTAGAAGGAGAAGGAAAAAAAAGATTCAGAATAGAATAAAGGGGAAATGGAGAGGGGGCCAGAATCAGTATTCTGGGCAGGGCTGAACTCATGGGCACGTGACCTGTGCAGTCACACAGAGCCCTGCTCTCAGAATGGACCCAGCTTTTGGTTTAATGCCAGCATGCAGCTTCTTCCGTTGCGGAGCACAGGCTCCGGACGCGCAGGCTCAGCGGCCATGGCTCACGGGCCCGCCGCTCCACGCCATGTAGGATCTTCCTGGACCAGGGCACGAACCCGTGTCCCCTGCATCGGCAGGCGGACTCTCAACCACTGTGCCACCAGGGAAGCCCTCCTTGAACTTGTTTTGTAAGAGAAGTCCAGTGGGACGATGATGCATGTGTATGAGCGGAGAAGATACACCAGGTGGCAGCAAGCAGGCTCTGGCCATCAAGAACAGCAGGCAGTGGGCGGTATGGGTGCTGAGCAGTTGGCCTGGCCACCCCACGTGCACCCATTTGGCTGGGCAATCTGGGACACCGTGGGGCTGCAAGGGGCCAGGATCTGAGCCCAGATCGGCAGCAGTAGAAGATGGTAGCAGTCCACCAAGGCTGTGGTGAGAGAAGGAACCCCATATGGAAGCGCCCGTTCTGTAGCATATACACAAATATAAGCTCTGCGGCCTAAGTCTGGGACAGGAACTGCCAGCACTCACACAGTAAGATGTCAGTAAATTATCACAAAACTAAAGCATACACATGGATGTTGCAATAAAGCATATCAGGGAGTCATCAGAATTCATTAGAGCTAGAACCTCTGGTTGTAAAAACCGCTGCAGCATTGCAAAGCAAGTATTCACAGGCTTAGAAATATAAACTAAATTTAAAGATCATATTCTTCAGAAAAGAATTCTATTTTCACTGAAGTTTCATTATTAATGAAGAAGGCAATTTAAAATTAATTTTTCCTTGTAATCGAAGATAGAGCAAGCAAATGTATAAACAGGTTATTAAAGTTATATACAGGGACTTCCCTGGTGGCACAGTGGTTAAGACTCCACGCTCCCAATGCAGGGGGCCCGAGTTCAAACCCTGGTCAGGGAACTAGAACCCCCATGCATGCTGCAACTAAGAGTTCTAATGCCACAACTAAGGAGTCCGTGAGCTGCAACTAAGGAACCCGCTTGCCTCAACTGAGACCTGGTGCAACCAAATTAAAAAAAAAAAATTATATACAAATCATGAAGTCACTCAGTTTCTTATACAACTTCCACAAGTTACAGAAAATGTTAGGGGAAACATTAAAATGTCACTGTATAACTTTACATATAAAATTAAATTCAGACACATGAAATTGGTTTGTATGAAGAGTTAAGTCTTTTTAGAAAAATTGTTCCACAAGAATCATCAGTTCTAGATGTACTAATATTTGATATATTTTGAAGTAGTTTATCAGAAATTTCTCCTAATGTGACAGCCTATAAAATATTCTTAACAACTCCAGTAACAACTGCATCAGCAGAAAGATCCTCAAAATTAAAAATTATAAAAAATTATTTGTGATCTTGCATTTGCCAAGAATGACTGTCATAGCTTTTAATTATGTCAATGGAAATGAAGTTGACAAAAGTATGTTTTGATGACTTAATAAATGAATTAAAAAAAAAGTAAGCCAGAATAATTTAATGATCGGATATCATATTAACAAGGTATTATTATTTATTGTATTATATAAAATTATGACAATAAAAAAATTTATTTTTCAATTTTAGGTTTATGGTGTTACTCATGTATCACTATTACCCCTTACTTATCATTATAAGTAATAAAATGGGCTTCCCTGGTATCGCAGTGGTTGAGAGTCCGCCTGCCGATGCAGGAGACACGGCTTCGTGCCCCGGTCCGGGAAGATCCCACATGCTGCGGAGCGGCTGGGCACGTGAGCCATGGCTGCTGAGCCTGTGCGTCTGGAGCCTGTGCTCCACAACGGGAGAGGCCACAACAGTGAGAGGCCCGTGTACCGCAAAAAAAATAAGTAAATAAATAAAATAAAATATTTTGAAAGGAAAAATCTTTATATTTTAGTACCTTTAACTGCACTTTTTTTTTTTTTTAACTTCTTTTTGAACAAGAGGCACTGCGTTTAACTTTGAACTGGGCTCTGCAAATTATGTAGCGGCCCTGATTCTGAAAACTAGTATTTTTTTCAAGGGTTTTCACACTTCTGCAAATTGTCCTGCCTCTGTGACAACACTTTCAGGCTTTTACAGACTTTCCTCCAGTCCAATGAATGGCCACCACGTGATAACTTTCTAAAACCCACATCACAGTGTGGAGCGCTGGTCATCTTGGAAGGCTGACACTCTTCACTGTGATGTCCTATTCATCCCCTTTGGGGCGCAGTCTTCTCAACCTGAGACACTTTCCTCTGAATCGCTCCCCCACCCCCATCCCAGATGGCAGATCTGAGTCCTTCGATGTCAATTTTTGAAGTCCTTTGGCAATATGTGACAAGTGGTAACTGTAAAGAGTGGAGGGAATAACCTGAATAATGATGACGAGGACAGAAAGTGCAAATAGAGGACGGTGTGACTACTAAGTGATCACAATTCCATTAATCTTCTTGAAGACTGAGGGGAAAGGCTGTTACAGGTGAGCCCCGGGGTCAAGCAGAAGCTAGCGGGCTGGAGCCCGGCCCCACTGTGTCCCAGGGTTACGCTTCCTCACGCCGGGCTGGGGTGGGGGGACAGCAGCCTCAAGGGTGGGCCTTCCACGGGTGGTGGGGCTCTTCTGATTGCGAGCAGTTGCGGCCTTCAGGCCTCCTTAAAGCAAAGCAGGACAGAACCTGGGTAGGCTGAAACCCGCGGTTCTCCACTTTCTCCTGGAACTCGCGCCTCTTCCTGAGTCTCCGCCCACCCGATTGACTTGGTCATAGTGTGGGGTGGGATGGGGGGCGGTGCTTTATAACAGCCATGGCGCCAAGGCCCTGGGACCCATCAGCCTGTGAAGGGGCGGCCCGTGGATCAGGTGTTCACCTCTGTCCAATCAGAGGCCTAGAGGCTATTTCCCAGGCCGGGACTACTGCGGAATTTGCAGAGAGCAGGGGAGTGGGCGTGGCCAGCACCATAACTGACAGGTCCATACTGAGAGCCAAGCTCACCTGCTCCTCCCCGCCAGCCTGACCTCCAGCACTTCCAGTACTTGGGAGGTGTTCTCACACCTACCTCACCCCTCTTTACTCAGTCCATTATTTACTGATCTGCTCCTCCGTCAAACTTCTTCCACTCTTCTCATCGCCATGGTGACCTTCCTGTCTGAACACTGGGCAGCAACCTCGACTGCCATCTCACCACCGGAGTGGTCTTTTTAAAGAACACACTGGGACGGTCACTCGCTCTTCAGTGGGTTCCACACACTGACTCTGAACCAAACCCCTACGCAGGCCTCAAGACCCTGCGCCGTGCAACTCGAGTACCCTCCACATTCTCTCCTGTGTCCGCCACTCTCAAGCTCTTCCCCAGACAGGACGGCGTTTTAGTTCCTCTCCAGAATGCTCACCAGCCCACCTTCTTGCCAGCGAACCCCTGCTCATCCTAGACAGCTCAGGTTAAGGGTCATCTGCTCAGAGGGGCCCAGGTCTAAACCGCATCTTCTGACACTCTCTCAGCACTTCACACAGTTGAGATTTTTGCTTGCATGTTGGTTTAACGTCCCTCTGCCCTGCTGGAAGACCACCTCTGCAAGGGCAGGGGTGTCTACCTGGTTCAGTGTTGAACTCCTAGGGCCCAGCACAGTGTCTGGCACTTTACAGAGTCTGAATAAATCCTGTGGCAGCTGAGGGCCACTAACTTTAAAAACAGCGCCCTGCAAACATGTGTACGTAAGTACATGGGAATGGTCTGGAAGGAATGAGGCCAAGCTAATCTTGGCTGCCTGTGGTGGCTGGGGAAGGGACCAGGAAAGGGAGTGGCGATGGGGTGTGCGTGCATGCACACATGTAAAGGTGAGGGGCATTGGCTTCATCTGTAATGACTTTACTTTTTACTAAACATTAATGAACAAATAAAGCATGTTCCAGGTCAGGGGAGACAGAGGGGATGGGCAAATGCCAAGCCACACTCACCAAGAACCAAAAAAACACCGTGACACTCTGCAATCCACTGGTGGGTTTGGAGTCTTCATTTTATTACTATGTCACCAGAAGTCACCACCTTCACTTGGTTCACCACAAATGGACAGATGTCATAGAGGAGGGTGCCATGGGGCCACACTGGATTCACTCTTGAGAGACTTAGCCAGGTGGTGGGGGAGTCCAGAGTGGGGGCCCAGGATGGGGACTGCCATTCACTGCACACACACACGCACAGAGATATA
This sequence comes from Delphinapterus leucas, assembly GCF_059928025.1. Taxonomy (NCBI): domain Eukaryota; kingdom Metazoa; phylum Chordata; class Mammalia; order Artiodactyla; family Monodontidae; genus Delphinapterus; species Delphinapterus leucas. The sequence continues at coordinate 93,491,346 of NC_143139.1, read as the reverse complement.
TTTGTGGAGCCTTATATTATACATCTTATATATAGAAAATATATATATTTATACTATACACAGGCAGTAACGCTGCGGGAAGGGCCAGGGCACCCAGACAAGGGCTGTGGGCACCAGGGGATGGCGAGCGTCACATCAAGGGGCAGCGCTGGGAGACGGATGGACAAGTCCATCCTCCCACAAACTCTTGGGAGGCAGCTCCCCCTTTCTGCTCCTTAGAGAATCAAAGGGGTCTTGGGCCAAGGTTGGGGGCTCCCGGGGGGTAACGTGGGGGGAAGCCTGGGACCCCCAACAGTCTTCGAAGATCAAGAACCACCAGGGAAGGGTGGAGTGGGGAGCAGATACCAGCACCCTGGGAGTTAGTCCCTCAATTGTTACACACCCAGGTGGACCAGATGCCTGTGATGGAGCAGGATGAGTGTCAACTCGGAGACAGGAGACCTGGATCCCGAACCTCTGGCTCTGTGCTTGACTTTGGACAAGTCACTGTCTTCCTGGCCCAGACTCTACCACCCCTAAGTGTCCGTGCAGCTCTAAACTTGTGTGGAACCCAGTTTTCCTTGGCCCTCTCTTGCGCTTGACGGGAGGAGGGAGCCCAAACTCAGCAAGGTCGGGCTGCAGGGGTGCCCTTCTCCAAGGAAGGGCTTGGAAGCAAGGGGGAGGCAGAGGGGGGCAGCAGGGAGGGAAAAGGGGATACCGCTGGCCTGTGAGCACAGGCTCTAAGCTTGGGGCTCCCAGGGGGCTGTCCTCAGCCAACAGAAGGAGCAGGGCTTCCCCACCAACCACTCAGCAGGGGAGTCAGGAGCCCTGGGTCTCAATCAATTCCCGCCCTGCAAATCTCTGCTACTGTTTCTCAACCCCACGGCAGCACAGCCTGACCACGGGACCCTGTCTGGGCAGCACCCCAGGACTAGTGGGGAATGCTGAGAGATGATTCAGCAACCCCCAATCCTGGCAGGGCCTTGTAAATTTTCCCATTCTGGGGTGGCAGGTAGAGTCTGTAATAAACACCCAGCGACCGGGTTAAGTTTAAATGGTACCCTGCCCTCTAGCCCAGCATCACCAGAAGCTGGTCGGTGCCCAGGGGAAGAGATGGGCAGCACCCTGGGGTCTCCTGGTGCCCGTCAGCAAGGGATGTTTTTGGTGGGGAGTGGGTGAGGGAGAGGACTTCTCATAGAATGCTATGTGGGCACAGAGCTTCTCTCTGCCAGAAACACACCCACTCCCACCCTTACCTTTTTCGCAAACCGCTGCTCTGGTACCGGTTCCACTGCTCAACCTGGCAGATACCAGAGCCCCATCCTGTCCCCACTTGGGCCACCCAGGGGGAGAGAACCATAGATAGAGCCCCTTCCCCAGATGTGGAAAACTGAAGTCAGCAACAAGCAGCTGTCACTTGGCTGCCTGGGGTCCTCTCCCGTCACCACTGCCCCTTGGGAGGACTTGACCAGACCTGATCCATGCTCCACTGCTAATTCACGTGCTGAGCCTCAGTTTCCCCTTAAGTGGGGACAACGATGCTACTTCTCTGCCTAGGAAATTTCCTCTCCTTCCCTCATTGCCAAGCTAACTGCTGCCCATCCTCAGGGCCCCTCCTTGGGGAGCCACAGCCCGTCATGCACTCGCATAGCGCCTCACCCCTGTAATGGACCCTGGATACAGCTGTCGGTTTAATGCTCACCTCTGACGACTGTCAGCTCCTTGAGGGCAGGGACCCCACCCTCTATATTCCCAGCACAGATGCCCCATAACTGCCGAATCAACAGGCAAGTGAACAAATATTACCTGCCCCTTAGGGTTCTCGTGGGGGCTGGTGGTGGGAACACCCAGCACCGTGCTGACCTGCAATCCCAGTGCCCTGCTTTCCGAGGCACTGGCTGGTGGACGCTGGGCCCCAGGTCTCCCCACACCTCTCCCCTCTTCAAGGCCTCCCCAACCCTTAAGGCTCAGTAGAGAGCCCACGTTGTGTAAGAGTCCCTCCCTGTCCCCCACAACCCTCCCTGTGCCTTTGAGGACACCTGCCACCCTCTCCCCTACAGCCTGTGGCCTCCCGGAGCCTTCCACGCCCCAGGGGCTCTCACCGTTCATCTTGCTGGGTCTAGAGCCCGTCTTCCCATAGGGAGACCGGCCGTTGGCAGGCCTTCTGGAAGGCTTTGGCTTGGCTGTCCCAGCCCCTGGGACCCTGGCTGACCCCAAATGAGGGAAGATGACACAGTGTCCCAGATCAGTTCTGTTTCCTGGGAGGTCACAAGGGCAGGGAATGGGGCACCTGCTAGGTAGCTGGGACCAAGGAGACCAGGTAGCAAGCCCAGCCCTGCCACTCACTCACTGTAACCTTGGGCGACGTGCTCCCCATCCAGGCCTCCTTGTCCACTCAGCCCCGGGCAGGGACATAGCGAGCCCCTCCGAGAGGCAGGGACAGTGGTCAGTCGCCAGGAGGCCACAAAGGCGTGCTGGAGCTCCTGGCGGGATACGCACAGCACGGAGCAGCACATGGGAGCCAGGCCCGCCCTCCTGGGAGGCTGCCAGGGGAGGGGCTGGCGGGATGTGGGGAGAGGGGCCTGGAGGCAGGGCTGTCCCACTTGAGGGAACAGTCTGGGAAGAGCAGGCCCCTGGCTTGCAGCAGAATCAGGGTGTCTCATGGGCTGAGGTCCCCAAGCCCTCCCAGAGTGACGGTAGCACTGAGCAGTGGAGCCCCCAGCTTGGGGAGGGGGGATGGTGGGAAGGCCAGGGGACAGCAGGTGCTCTGCAGTCAGGGGGCCTGGGCTTGGCCCCATCTCTATCACTGGCTACCTGAGTGACCCTGGGCGAGTGACCTTGACCTCTCCAGGCCTCAGTTTCCTCAGCCATAAAATGGAGACAGGCCAACACTCCTAGCAGGGCGGTTGTATCACTCCTAGCAGGTGACAGCCCCCAGTGTCCTGTGGGTGCTCACACCCTGCAGCCAAACCTTCCCAGCATCCTCCCAGTCTAGTTTTCTCTCCATTCCTACTTCTGGTACCAGTAGGGCCTCCTCCACATCTCCTCTTCCCCATTTCCAGGGACCATTTGTCTTTCAGCACTCATGCCAAGCACAGGCCTGATATACAGTAGGTGCTCAACGAACGCTCGAAGACACAAGGAATGAATGCAAACACCCCAGGGCCCTGCTGGATACACCTGCACACACATGTGGATACCCCCCCAACACCTCACTGCCCCATCCCACCCGAGCTGCCCTGGACCTCAGTGGAACCACCTGGAGGGACCGGGTAGGGCAGCCTGGGAGGGAGAAGGGGGCCGGGTGTGAAGGGGAGCAGGGGGCAGCTGGGGCAGGTCACAGGCAGGCGGGGGGCAGGCGGTCACTGTGGCTCAGTAGCCCTGTGACTGGTAGCCCTGGGGCTCGGGCTCAAAGGCGCTGGCCGGCTGCTGGTAGGTGCCACCCATGCCGGCGGGGTCTGGCCCGGTGCTGGGCTCCACGTAGGGGGCGTAAGGCATGCTGGAGTCCTGGCTGGGGTCCATGTAGTCCTGGGAGAAGAGGGCCGAGTCTGCGCCAATCTGGTACCTCTGGAAGGCCAGCACAGCCTGGCCCGCCTGGGGACGGGGGTCGGCGGGGACAAGGACAGGCGGGAGGGGGTGGTTAGGGGAGAGACAGACAAGAGCACTGGGTTAGTAGAGGTTAGTCCACAGGACACAGGCAATAGAGGGTTAAATATCCTCAAAACACAGAAGATGAAACCAAGCTTGACTGGGGAGGAAGGAAGGCTGTCCTTGAAGCCAGCCCAGAACCACACTCTCTAGCCACAAAGAACTTCAGAAATCACCTGCCCTATAGCCCCTAATCCCAGAGGTCACGCTGGGTCAACAAAAATTCTAGAGTCTTCATTTTGGAGTGTTACAATGCCCCCAAGGCCCACAGCATCCTTCTCAAGATGTGTTCTTAGGGAGTTGGATGGAATGGAGAAAAAAGTTTTTGGTGGGACAGAGAAATGTCGGCATCTCCTAAAAGCTATTCTGTCTCTCTTGCAGTTAGGCATAGCCATATGACTAAGTTCTAGCCAATGGGTCACCCCCAAGTTCTCTGTCCCACCCTTTGACCTGATGCCTGGAATGCAGGTGTGATAGCAGGCGCTCTAGTTGTCATAATGGACCATGAGGTCCATGAGCCAAATTGTAGGGAAGGACGAAGCCTGGGTCACTAAAGGCTTCTGGGGCCACTATGCCAGCCCTAGACTGTCTTCCCAGACTTAGACTTTGTTTAAACCACTGTCATTTGTGATTTCTGTCATTTGTCGCTGAACCTAATTCTAACTGAAATGCTTCACCAAACAAGTTTGGGAAACTGAGTTAAATAGAAGACTATAGGACTTGTCAGAGCTTTGACTAATGACTAATATATGCTGGGATCCCCAAGGGGAAAACTATGGCAAGCAACATTTGCCAACCTTATCCAACCACTGAAGCCTTTTTCATAGGACCCAGTTGGGAAAGACTTGTCTACCGCATAAATGCATAGGCGGGAAGTTCTTTTCCAGTAAAAGCAGTTACATTGTTATGAAGGACAATGACACTGATCACACCAAGCTAGGGAATAAATTAAACCTGTCATTAAATGACAATGTTTATAGGTTTGCACTGAAAGTCTTCTCCAGAGACCTTCCCGATCCAGGTAATCTGCCTGTGATGGGAAAATGCTAATGTTCTACATACCCTTGTTTGGGGTCTGGGAAGACTGAGGCCTAGAAAAGGGTGGCCTCATGGCAGTCAGTGCCAGAACCCAGACCTGAACACAGGGGTCCTGCCCCTTCCCAGGCCACGGCCCTCCCCACCTCCTTCCTTTTGATCAGCCTGCTGACAAGGCACTAAGTCAACCAGGAACCCAAAAGGGTCAATGGGTGAGAGGCAGGGGGGAGAAGGGCCAGGGGCCTGGGAAAGGCAGACCAGGCCTCAAGGAGGTGGGCTGAGGAAGTTAGGAGTGGCCCTCCTGTATTTTCCACTATGTTGGTAAGAGGTCCTGGCTGTGGGGGCACTCGGATGCAGGAGCCTGGAGAAGCAGGGAGGTGGAAAGTCCCCCCTGGGGTACCAGCAACGTTGTCAGCACCCTTGAGCCATCAGTGAGCCCACAAGAGCACAAGGGGAATGAATGAATGAATGAATGAGTCCCTGAGAGGAACTTCTGCAGACCTGGTCCTCCCACAGCTCCCTGGCTCCACTGGTGTCTGCACGGAGGCAGAGGGCTGGAGCAGATGACCTCTGCAGACCCTTCCAGGAAGGGGCCTCTAGCTACAGGCACCTAGTGCTATATCTGTGGTCACTCCTCCATCCCCACTGAGTCAAGGCCTCCCTTAGCCAGCCAGTTCAAAGAGCCACAGACAGGAGCCATGGAGGGGTCTGGGCCCCTGCTGGACTGGGGTGCAGAGGTGAGGCTGGGCATTCTGTTCAGAGCCCAGGGACCTGGTGGTCCACCTGGCCCTGCTTCTTCAGAGCAGGCGCACTCTCTGTGGCATTTCCACCGTGCAGTGCTTTGCCCTGGGGGCCAGTTTGTACTCCAGGGCAGCAGAGGGAACCTGTGTAGAAATGGGGGCCAAGGTCCTTTGGAAGAACAGGGACTCACCACACGGGAATCACTCCCAAAGTAGAGATTATGAAGGTGTCCTTGACTCCTTGGAGAGAATGAATGAATGAATGAATGAACAAAAGAACCTACATTTATTGAGCATCTCTGTGCCAAGCCCTGTGCCAAGCTTTGCTTCATCTGTGCAACAGCCCTGAGAGGCTGGTCCATTATCACTCCTCAGTCCAGGGAAGTAGACTGAGGCTCAGAGAGGTGCACAGGTCTGCCCAGGGTCACAAAGCACATGAGAGCAGAGCCAGACCATGAGTCTTCTGATGTCCTGGGCCAGACACCCCTTGGCAGCCAGCCTCCACGGGGACTGGAAAATCGGCCTTCATGTTGCAGCCATGGGACGGGCTCTCAGCCCACAGCTCGGCACCCTGACAGCCCACGTGTGGAGCCACCTCCAGCCCTTCTACAACCTGTGCAGTACATTTGGGGGAGGTTTCGGTTTGTCTGTCTTCGCCTCCCCAGGATGTGGGCTCCTGGGGCCAGGGACCACATCTGACTCATCACTACGCACAGAGCAGTTGCTCAATAAATGTTTACTGAATGAATGGACACATGAAGAATAAACAAAGGAGGCAATGAGCGAATGGTGAGTCTTAACTGGCCCCTCTAGCCAGCTTTCCACCGCCCTGCACGCCCTGGCATCTTGGCCGGTCCAGGAAGTGGGCTGCCCCCCAACCTTGCCACTGGGCATGATTAGGGCTCCCTGCCTCTGGAAGCCGGGCGGGCCTACGGCTGTGCTGAGGTGGGAAACAGTGTGCTGTACTCCTCCTGGAAGGTAAGGTCCTTGAATCTCCGCACGGCCAAGGCAGCGGTCAGGCTCTGCCAGGAGAGAGCAGGGGTGAGGCCAGCGGGGAAGAACAGGGAGAGGCAGAGGTGCCAGCAGGGAGGCTGACTGCAGTGGGCTGGTGGGCACCTGTCAGTCAGGCTTTCAGACCCACCCCTGGAAGTCGTGGTGTCCAATCACCCACTCCTCCTCTTCAAGCCCTGCCCCCAAGAGAAAAGGGATAGCCAGGAGCCCCAAAAAAGGAAGAAGTCTAGGACAGGCCCAGGAGGGCAGGGGGGACAGGGAAGGCTGGCTGCAGCAAGGCTTCACAGGAGGGGTCAGGACAGCTGGAAGGTCTGGAGGGAAGGGGGCACTGTCAGAGGGGAGGTGAGAACCCTTGGGATGTGGGAACGGAGCCTATATAACCCCAGATATCTGCAGGAGGGAGACGAGAGAAGAAAAAATAAATCAAGAGGACCTGGAACCAGTGGGAAAGAAGGACCAGCCTTGCTGTCACGCTGATGGGTGCTCAACACCACTCGGTCTAGAGCCTGCAAAGGGGTGATCTCTGGCCAGTGGGGCCCAGAGACATGCTTTTTTGGACCCACACAATATATTTTTTTAAACTTGAACAAATTGCTAACACATAAAGATCAGATTTCTCATAGAAATTCAGACTTCTGGGCTCCCTGGGAAAACAGGAAGACCTGGCCTCTGTGGGTCCCCATTACTGCTCAGAACAGGGGCCGGGCAGAGGGTACCCTTTTAGGACGGTGTGCACATGCCACCCGGTCCACTCACGCCTTCTCACATCCTGCCTGCCCCGTGGCCATCTGCGTTTGTGACACACCCCACAGCAAATCCAATCTCCCCACTTTACAGATGGGAAGACAGAGGCCCAGAAAATTAGAGGCAGCCCCACAATTTGACCCAGGTCTCCTGACTCTCAGCTTGGGCTCCTTCCCTGCCTTGAACCTCAAGGCCTTAACTTCCCATCTAGGCCTCAGCTTTGTCATCTGTAAAAGGGGACAGTAAATACCTACCATCCAACTATTGGAGTGGCTGGGAGGGGAGTCCATTACCACAGGAATGGTGCTCTGCACCAAAGCCAGGGTCTGCCACCACCACCTGACTGTCTTTGCTGGACAGTCTCCTTCCTCAGGGAGCAGCCCCGCCATGAGCATTGAGGAGGGAAGCAGAACAGAGTCCGTGGCTATGCTCACGGGAGCCTGGCTGGGGCCGGCGAGTGTGGGCTGGGTGGGCGGTGTACTCACCCATGTGAAGATGGAGAAGAAGGAGAAGGCGATGGCAGCCCGGGCCGCGTCTGTCCCTTCGTTCAGCGGGCTGTCCTTGGAGACCTGCCACTGGTTGGCCAGGTAGCAGAAGCCCACGAACCACAGGAAGGCCCAGAAGGCTGGGGTGTGCGCGGGGCCAGGCGGACGCCCGCGTGGGGAGAGAGGGCGAAGAGGGAGGCGATTGGAAACCGAGGAACGGGGGACGTTCAAGAGCACGTCTCCCACGCTCCCCCACCCCCAAAGGGAGAGGAGGTGGGGGTCAGAGTGGGGAGAGCACAGGCAAGGTGCAGGCGGAAACAGAGAGGCCGGTCAGATGCAGAGCGGGAGAGAGACCACAGAAAGGAACCAGCCAGGCCGGGAGCAGATCCAGGGAGGGCCGGGCAGTGAGAGGGAGGGAGACACAGAGGGGAGGAAAGACAGAGAAAAGTCAGTCAGCCTCGGCCGGCGTGTCTCTAACCTCAGCCAACACACATTTCCTGGCTGAATCCCTGACTGACCCATGGTCCACCCTGAGACCTGCAGCTCTCTGGGAGGAGCGTCCACCCAACCCCGCAGCCTCCCAGAGAACTGGGCAGGGGAGGATGAGGGGACGCCAGAACCAGCAGGTCTGAGTCTCAACCACTAGTGTGACTGCAGCCTCACAAGGCCCCGAGGTTAGTGAGGGGCCCTTGGAGAGCCGAGGTCTGGGGAGTTTAGTGGTGCGAGCCCTGTGACAAGATCTCTAGATGCCCACAGTCTATCCATAGAAGTCCAGAGCTGCTCAGGATAAAAAGCGTGTGTGCCGGGGGTGGTGCCTAGAGCCTAGCCCCTCCCAGAGACACTGCTGGGGAACCCAGGGGCTCCATGGAACAAAGTTTGAGAACCACTCATGTCATTCTAGTTCCTTCAAGTCTAAGGGACCCCGGGCCTCACTGCCTGCAAGCCAGGCACATCCTGACAGTCCTGGGGCCAGGAAGTGGGGGGAGGTCCCAGCCAGACACCTGAGACCACAACCCCAGGCCAAGGACACCAAATCCAAGCACCCTCCAATCAGTCTCTCGGAACTCATGGGGACAGAGACCAGGGTACTTCTGCCAAAGGCCATTTCTGAAGGGCAGGGGTGGCAGGTCACGGTGGCTCCCCAGCTCCAGGTCCTGACCCTCCCGGGGTACCTACTGTGTGCTAGGGCCTTCAGCCATCGCCTTGCTTACTTCTCACGGGGCTCCACCAGGGAAGGGGCCAGAGGAGGCCACTGAAAGAAAGGGTAACTCCTCTGGTCGTTGTGCTCCCCTCCCCGCATGAGCTATGGGCTGTTCTGGGGTCTCAGGCCCAGCCCTGGTCCCACCCTTCCCTGCTGCCAGCCCTGTGACCCCAAGTCTGTCTCTTCACCTGCCTGTACCTCAGTTTCCCCATCTGGAAAATAGGGAGAAGGGTGGCAGCCGCCTCCCAGGTGTGCGTGGGGGTGAGGAGGACCACGGCCAGGACAGCCCCCTGCGGACTCTGTTGCGCTGGGGTTGGGGGGTGCCCACTGGGATGGGGGCTCACCCGAGACGCCGATGTCGGACAGGACGGCCTTCTTACGGTCCTTGACACTGCTGATCTGTGGGAAGTACACGTCCAGGGCCAGGTAGAGCAGGCAGGTGAGGAAGGCAAGCACGCCCACGGTCACGCCGTAGCCGCAGGCATTGGGGTTGCGGTTGTAGATGCAAAACTCCTCGCTCTCTGAGGGGCTGTTGAGGTAGCCCTCATTCACGATGGAGCCGAACACCACGATGGAGAACACCTGCGGTGGCGGGGGAGGGGCAGGGGCAGGCGTGAGACCCCTCCCAGTACCAGCCCCAGGGGAGGGGAGGGCTGCCAACCCCCTCGGCCTGCTGCCTGCCTCTCTGTGAGCCCTCTTCACCCCAAACAGCCACAGGGCCGGTGTTAAGCATGCGTTTCAGAGGGCAGGCCCAGAGAGGGAGGGGAACTTGCTTGGGGTCACACAGCACAGGCGGGGTCAATCGCCTTCTTCTTCAGCTGCAGGCACTGAGGACCCTCTGACCACAGATGTGGCCCCACTCCCCTTCCAGCCAGGTGCTGAGAGGTCTTCCTGGGCCCTGATACCACAGTTCCTCTAGGACTGGACCTGGCCTCCCAGGAGAAGAGGTCTCAGCCCTCTGGGTGGTAAACTGCCAAGCCAGCAAGCCCCCAGCTGATTCCTCCGGATGTGGGCACGTGCCCAGCCCCATTCTGTGCTCCCCTCTGCTCTGCAGAGCCACGGGCTGTTCTGGGGTCTCAGGCCCTGTCCTTGGTCCCACCCTTCCCTGTTGCCCAGGCCGTGACAAGTGGAAAGAATGATAAATGAAAAAAATACAACAGTCACAATCCTGTCAATTACAGAGCAACAGGTCAATTACTTGCAGGACCCCAAGTGTAACATGTGTTACCTCCTTAAGTGCCCCCAACAACTTCCAAGACAGGTCTATTTCAGCTGGGCTGGCAGCCAGCAGAGGTGGTCCCCTAAGACCCCACCTCCTGGTATTCCGCGTTTGTGCAATCTCCTTCCCCTAGACTGTGGGCTGAGCCTAGCGATTTGCTTCTAAACAAACAGAATATGTCAAAAAGTGACGGGATGTCACTTGTGCGAGGAGGTTACAAAGACCTGGCCTCCATCGTGCTCACCCCCTCCTGACTCCTCTCACTTGCTTGCTCTGATTGAAGCAGCTGCCAGGTTTTGAGCTGCCTTATGGAGAAACACGTGCAGCATGGAACTGAGAGGCCTCCAGTCAACAGCCAGCAGGGAACTGAGCCCCGCGGCCCACAGGGAACGAGTCCGGCCAGCACCATGTAAGTGAGCTTGACAATGGATCCTCCCTCAGCCTTCAGATGAGACCGCAGCCCTGGCTGACACCATGATGTGAGAGGCAGTGGCACCTCGCTAAGCAGATTCCTGGCCACAGAAACTGTGAGATAACAAATGTTTGTTGTTTTAAGCCACTACATTTTGGGGTGTCTTGTTACACAGCAGCAGCTAACGAAGACAATCCATCACCGGCATTTTGCAGATGAAGCAGGGAAAGTATAGGTATTGGTTAATGTGCCCAGAGTCACACAGCTGGTACGTGGCAGAGCTGGCTTCAAACCCAGGGACCTGACTCTGAAGTTCATGCTTTTTCCTCCTACCTCTCGCCTCCCCAGAAACTATGATTATGAGGAGGCCCAGACCCAACTGACAAACACACAAACAGGAAAACAGAACCTCAGATGTGGCCTACAGTGAACTTGAGGTGCAGGCTGCAGAGGGTTTATTGTCCATTTTCCACTTCACTTTGCTTTCCAACTTTTCTATAATAAGGAACTAGAATTTCAATATGACCCAGACACATTTTCGTCCTTAGCTAACACCTATGATGGGAAGTGACTCCAGCGCAGGTGTGAGAAAAAATATAAGAAGCATCATTTTTTAAATTGTATCTTTTTAAGATGTCTACACTTTACATGGGTTTTATAATGTACTGGACATATTAGTGTAGCAGTAATATATATAAAACAAATCCACATTTTTTATTGAAGTATAGTTGATGTACAATATTATATAAGTTACAAGTATACAATATAGTGATTCACAATTTTTAAAGGTTATATTCCATTTATAGTTATTATAAAATATTGGCTATAGTCCCTTGTTGTACAATAAATCCTTGTAGCTTATTTTATACGTAATAGTTTGTACCTCTTAATCCCCTACCACTATATTGCCCCTCCCCACTAGTAACCACTAGCTCGTTCTCTATATCTGTGAGTCTGCTTCTTTTTTGTTATAGTCACTAGTTTGTTGTGTTTTTTAGATTCCACATATAAGTGATACACAGTACTTGTCTCTCTCTGTCTGACTTATTTCACTTAGCATAATACCCTCCAAGTCCACCCATGTTGCTGCAATGGCAAAATTTCATTCTTTTTTATGGCTGAGTAGTATCCCATTATATATATATACAATATTTACCACATCTTCTTTATCCATTCATCTGTTGATGGACACTTAGGTTGCTTCCATTTCTTGGCAACTGTAAATAATGCATGAACATTGGTGTGCATGTATCTTTTCAAGTCGGTGTTTTTGTTTTTTTCACATATATGTCCAGGAGTGGAATTGCTGGGTCATATGGTAGTTCTATTTTTAGTTTTTTGAGAAACGTCCATACTGTTTTCCACAGTGGCTGCACCAATTTACATTCCCACCAACAGTGTATGAGGGTTCCCTTTCCTCCACATCCTCGTCAACATTTGTTATTTGTGTTCTTTTTTTAAAAATATTTATTTATTTATTTATTATTTATTTTGGCTGCACCGGGTCTTCATTGCAGCATGTGGGATCTTTAGTTGCAGCATTTGGACTCTTAGTTGCAGCATGCATGCAGGATCTAGTTCCCCGACCAGGGATAAAACCTGGGCCCCCCACATTGGAAGTGCGAAGTCTTCTTTTTTTTTTTTTTTTTTTTTTGCGGTACTCGGGCCTCTCACTGCTGTGGCCTCTCCCATCGCTGAGCACAGGCTCTGGACGCACAGGCCCAGTGGCCATGGCTCACGGGCCCAGCCGCTCCGCGGCATGTGGGATCCTCCCGGACCGGGACACAAACCCATGTCCCCTGCATCGGCAGGCGGACTCTCAACCACTGCGCCACCAGAGAAGCCCCAAGAAGTGCGAAGTCTTACCCACTGGACCACCAGGGAAGTCCCTATGTTCTTTTTGATGATAACCATTCTGACAGGTGTGATATGATATCTCATTTTTGTTTTGATTTGCATTTCCCTGACGATTAGCGATGGTGAGCATTTTTTATGTGCCTACTGGCCATCTGCATTTCCTCTCTGGAAAAATGTCTATCCAGGTCTCCTGTCCATTTTTTAATCAGGTTGTTTTTTTGATGTTGAGTTGTATGAGCTGCTTATATATGTTGGATATTAACCTCTTATCAGTCATATCATTTGCAAATATTTTCTCCCATTCAGTAGGGTTGTGTTTTTGTTTTGTTCATGTTTCCTTTGCTGTACAAAAGGTTTTAAGTTTAATTAGGTCCCATTTGTTTATTTTTGCCTTTATTTCCTTTGCTTTAGGAGATAATTCCAAAAAAATACTGCTATGATTTATGTCAAAGAGTATTCTGCCTATGTTTCCCTCTAGGAGTTTTATGGTTTCCAGTCTTACATTTAGGTCTTTAATCCATTTTGAAGTTTATTTTTGTATATGGTGTTAGAGAACACTCTGATTTTATTCTTTTACATGTAGCTCTCCAGTTTTTCCAGCACTACTTATTGAAGAGACTGTCTTTTCTCCACTGTATATTCTTGCCTCTTGTGTCATAGATTAACTGACCATAGGTGCATGGGTTTCAAATTTACGTTTAATGGGAGGACTGATTCAAAAATTTTTCCTGAAGGACGGCATGAACTAAGGTTTGGAGACCACTGGTTCATGACACTTGTGTTAACAAGGATTCTGACCCAAATGTCCATGAATGGATGAATGGAGAAGTAAGCTATGGCACATCCATACAATGGAATATTATTCAGCCATAAAAAGGGACAGAGTTCTGATATATGCTGCAACTGGATGAACCTTAAAACAGGTGAAGAAAGAAGTGAAAGAAGCCCAGACACGAAAGGTCAGTATTATGATTTCTTTTATGTATCATACCCAAAATAGGCAAAACAGAGACAAAAAGCAGACTAGAGGTTACCGGGGGCTGGGGGAGGGAAGAATGAGGAGTGACTACTTGATGGGTATGGGGGGTATTTGTGGGATGATGGAAAAGTCTCGAAACTAGACAGGTGGTAGTTGCACAACACTGGGAATCCACGAAATGCTACTGAACTGATGCTTTAAAATGGTGTATTGTGGGTAATACGAATTTTTCTGCAATTCAAAAAAAAAAAGAAAGGATGCGGGGGGGTGCTGTGTCCTGGTTCAGCCACGGGCACTGAAATGGGCAGTGGTGGCCTCTGAGCCACACATTTGCCAGTCCTGATTCGGGAATGTACATGTCACCTCAACCTGCAGACCAGTGCAGGACTCCTGGCACACGGCTCTGCCCGGTCACAGGCTCTGCATCCTCACAACCTCCGCATGGAGCAGCAAGGGCGATTCGTACTGCCCCCAATTGACAGAGAAGGAAAACTGAGGCTCAGAAAGAGAAGGTGACACTGTTGTCAGGGTACAGGCTGAACTTGAACCCAGGTCTCTTGAATCTCAGCCCTATGCTCTCTTCCACCTGACCAAGCTGACCCTCAGCCTCAGGAGGTGGGCCCTGAAGCAGGCGTGACCCTTTATTTCCAGAGACCCAGGGGATCAGTAGGAAAGCATCAGTGTCATGGGAACAGGCCGTGGGACTGGAATGGCAAGTCTGGCGTTCAGGGGCACAGGAGGGGAGAGGCACGAAGTCCAGACTTCAGAGCAACTGTCAGAGGGACCCCTGGGCTACTGACAGCCCAGACAAGCAATGCAGACGCCACTGGGAGACAAAGGCGGGCTCTGACAGCCAGCTGCCTGGGCCGTGCACTGCACAACTCCAGGGACCACCACTCACACAGCCCCTTGGGCCTGTGCACCAAGACAAGTCCAAGGCTCCTACCAGAAAACTGACGGGTTGGGAATCTGAGGCCCAGTCCCAGTGTCATCAGACATCACCAATCCAGCAAAATGGAAAAGCCTCTTGATTAGACAGACTTCAGACACTGAGTAGCCACACAGACCTGCTGGATTCAAATCCCAGGCCTGCTGCTCATGCTGTGTGGCCTCAGGCGAACGACTTAACCTCTCTGAGCCTCAGATTGGTCCTCTGTAAAAATTATCCTTCCCTCCAGGGCTGATGGGAGCATTACACACAAGTACACAGAGCACAGCAGTCAGGACTTCGTTAAGGGTTAACTCCCTTCTCCAGAGGCCCTGGGAGAGAAGACACGCTCCCTGGGGGCTGGAACAAGGGTGGACCCCTTCCCTAAAGCAGGCTGAGTGGAGGGGTGGGGGCAGCAGGTGGGCAGAAGTCCGGGCTTTGGGGACAGCAGAGGAGGAAGCATTAAGACGGGCCCTCTTGGGGGAGAGGAGCAGGGAGTCCTCAGAGAGGCCAGGAGGAAAGTGCTGGTGACGGCGTGTCCCCAAGAGGGGAAGGAGCAAGATTAAACAGCCTCCCGGACCTGACCGGGCGGGGCCACGGAACTGGCAGAGCTGGCATGCCAGCTCCCTGCAGCCGGTCCTTCAGCCCCTGGGCTCCCCACCCTCCTCTCCGCCCACGGCTCCCTCCTGCAGACTTGGGCCTCCGTCCGGCATTCATCACAGGTCACAGGCTTCTCAGTGCCTTGCACTGTGCTGGGAGGGGGCGTCAAGGGGCACCGCGTCCGTGGAGCCCCTGCTGTCGGGGAGCTGACCATCTGGAGCTACAGGAGTGAGGGGGCGAGAGCCTGGCCCCTTGTCTAGCGGGGTGACCTTGGGCTTAACCTCTCTCTCAGTTCCCAACAACAATAGCACCTAAACCACTGACATTTTGTGAGGAATAAATGAGGTCCTACGTGTAAGGAAGAGCATGTGATGCAGAGTAAACAACCAAAAAATGCCAGACTGACACTAAACAAGTGGAAAAGATAATTGAGGCAATGACCCACGGTGGCAAGTGCTGGGAAGAGGTGGCAGTGGTCAGGGGAGGGAGCCCTGAGCAGTGATCTCTGAGCTGGGCCAAGAAGGAGCCAGCCCTGCACAGATCAGGGGAAGCGTGTTTCAGGCACAGGAACAGAAGGGGCAAAGGCTGAAGGTGAGGGAAGGAGCACAGCTGGAGCAGGGACCAGGGAGCTGGGGCTGGAGGAGGCAATGGGACAGGAAGCGGCAGGGAGAGCAGGGCCTGGTGGGGCACGGGCACATTGGATTAAATGCAGCGAGAAGCCACAGGAGCAACGAGATCTGGGTCTATGGATCACGGTCCCCACCCTGCAGAATGAAGGTCACCTAAGTGCCCCCGCCCCCAATCCCCGGCCCTGGGCCTTCTGGACACAATCCAAGCTTCTAGGGCTGGTGGTCAAGGTCCTCTAAGTACCCGCTCTGCCCACCTCTCCCGGTGCCTCCCTTCCCTCCACTTCCCACCAGCCACCTACTTGCCCACCTCACAACCCCCGGCCCTTTCCACTGTTTTCTTTCCGTAATATTCTTTCTACCACGCGGTAGGTGCTGGGCTATAACTAACTTTTCTGATTATGTTGGGTGGCGGTGGGGTGAGCTGCCCCTCTGCTGGGCATGCACTACCCAGGGAGATGACCACTCTGCAGCCACAGGGCCCCCTGCCTCCGGGGCCTGGGAGGCCGCATCTCGGAGGCCAGAGAACTGGGGCTTGCTATCGGTTGTTCATTCATTTTAAAGTATTTCTAAGCACCTAGTATGTGCCAGGCCCTGTGCGAGAGGCTGAGGGGGCAAGGTCCCTGTTCTCATCAGGGAGACAAACAGCTGAGAAACATGTACAAAAGTCCAGACAAGTGTCCCGAAGAAGCATCAAGCAGGGCAGGAGGAGACAGACTGGGCGAATGGGGTCACTGATGTAGTGACCTTTGAGCGGATGCCCATATGCAGAAAGGCAGAGCCATGCAGATACTGGGGAGAGACGTTCCAGGGAGAAGTAACCACAAGTGCAAAGGCCCTGGGGTGCGAATAAGCTTGGTGCCTCGAGGAGGTGCACAGGGTGTGGCTGGAGCACAGTGAGCAAGGGGAGGTCCCCGAGGTAGGCAGGGGCCGGCCCCCAGGGCCTGCAGGGGAAGGCTGAGTTCAGGAGTCACTTCGGGGTTAAGAGCAAGTGAGTGATTGATCTGACTTAGGTTTAAGAAGACTCACCCTGGGCTTCCCTGGTGGCGCAGTGGTTAAGAGTCCACCTGCCGGGGCTTCCCTGGTGGCGCAGTGGTTGAGAGTCCACCTGCCGATGCAGGGGACACGGGTTCGTGCCCCGGTCCGGGAAGATCCCACATGCCGCGGAGCGGCTGGGCCCGTGGGCCATGGTCGCTGAGCCTGCGCGTCCGGAGCCTGTGCTCCGCAACGGGAGAGGCCGCAACAGTGAGAGGCCCGCGTACCGCAAAAAAAAAAAGAAGACTCACCCTGGTCATGGTGGAGAAAAGACTGTGGGGCGAGGGTGAAAGCAGGGAGACCAGAGGGGCTAATCAGTGCCCAGGTAAGGGGCAAGCGGGCGGGGCTGGCATGGGCAGCGGGATGGGGTGAAGTAGTGGGGGCTGAATGTCCTTTGGAGGTAAAGCCACCAGAATCTGCAGACACTGGCCTGCTGCGGGGAGCAGGGCAGTCGGGGAGGGGCTGGGCTGGATGAGAATTGGGAACAGAGGTGTCGTGCCAGGTCCCCCGCAGGCTGCAGGGCTGGGCCAGGGCAGGGAGCCACCCCTGGACCAGGCTGAGAGTCTACAGATGGAGAAACTGAGCCTAGGGGAGGGGAAGCAGCATTGCCAAGGACACACAACAAGGCCCTTGCAGTCTCACCACACCCCCTGCAGGACCCTCTGGGCCCCAGGTTAACTCCTCCATTTAGCTGCAGTCTCCCCACCCCGAGTGGGAGGGAGCCTCCCAAAAGCAGGCCCAGGCCCCAGGTTTCTGTTCCACAGTTCAAGGCAGGAGGAACGGGGACTCCCTCAAGACCCATGATGTGACTGAAACACATGCTCTTCACTCCACAAGGTCCATGGCCTTATTCTCATTTTACCCACGTCCAGGGAACTGCCCAGGTCCCACGGCTGTTTAAGGGTGGATGGAGTATTGACAAAAATCCAAGGCCGGTGCCCTGTGTCGGGCGGCCTCTGGGGTGACTTGCTAAGGCCGGATGGCAAGGAGCACGCAGAGCAGCCACCAGAGAACTGGAAATTAAACCACAATGAAATTCTACGCTGGCCACAGTGGCAGAGGCATGGGAGGGAGACGCTCACCCCAACAAGCAGATCTGCTGCAGGGGCCGGGACAGGTCTGCGGAGGCAGAACCAGCAGCCAGGAAACAGGAGAGGATGGAGGGTGAGGGCCCCGGGAGGTACTCAGGGGGCCACTGGGCACAGGCAGGCACAGGAAAAACCACCTCCCTCCCTTGCACTAGAGAAAAATGTTTAAAAAAAAAAAAAAAAAGCACCAAGGTAAACTGGGGCAAGACTCTGTTTTTTTCACCATCTTTATAATCCAATCCTGAGTCTTAAAAAAATGGATTCCAGATGGCACTTAGAGCAGAGCTATCTCCAACTCAGAAAAGCAAATCAAAGGAATCTCAGCATCTCAGGCTCCTGGACTCAGAGACACACAGAAACAGAGACCCCAGAACTGCCAGACCCTGCCCTGGCCTCACATCGCTCTCTCTCCCACCCCATGACTCAACCATCCTAGAGGGCCAGCACTAGCAAAGCCACAGGCTGTTTGATAATTTCGCCCTGGCTGTTCCCACCTCCCAGAACACCCTTCCCCACCTTCTTCATCTTTCAAATAGGAACGAACTCCTTCCCACCCTTCAAAACCCTGTTGGGAGGTGGTGACTTGCAGCTGCCTCCTGGGACACCCTCCTTCCCAGTCACTCTCGCCCACCCTAACCCTGCACATACTCCT
Organism: Delphinapterus leucas; assembly: GCF_059928025.1. Taxonomy (NCBI): domain Eukaryota; kingdom Metazoa; phylum Chordata; class Mammalia; order Artiodactyla; family Monodontidae; genus Delphinapterus; species Delphinapterus leucas. The sequence continues at coordinate 93,473,107 of NC_143139.1, read as the reverse complement.
GCTTGGGATTCAGCTACTGGTCTGTCTCCCCCAGCCCACCCTCACCCCCGACCCTGAGCCAGCCCACAGCCTCTGCAGGGGCCCTGCATCCACTGGGAGGGCTTGACAAAAATCATCTCATTTAATCCTCATCAAAACCTCTAAGGGAAAAAATAAACCTAAAACCACCCCACAGATTAGGAGATACACGTTACTGTGTACAAAACAGATAAACAAGGTCCTACTGTAGAGCACAGGGAACCATATTCAGTATCTTGTAATAACCTAATGGAAAAGAATCTGAAAAAAAATATATATATATACACCTATATGTATAACTGAATCACTTTGCTGTACACCAGAAACTAACATTGTAAAAATCAACTACACTTCAACAGATAAACAAAAACAGCAACAAAACACCCACCCCAACAAAGCAGGCTTACTTAGCGCACTCCAGCAGAGGGCAGCTGAGGCTCCATGAGGCCTGGACTCTGGCCAGCCCATGGCCGGATGACCCGGAGCAGGTAAGCATGGTGCCGGGCCTCCTGCCCAGGCCTGCCCCAGGTCCAGCCCCATTCCAGAATGTGTGCCAAACCTCGACCTTCAGCTGCCTCCCCATGAAGAAATGACTTCCAGATCCCAGACTCTAGGACCAGCACGAGACCCAGGAGAGACAGCTGCTGTGCCGAGCCTGTCACCTCCCCACAGTGCAGGAGGGGCCCGGCCCACTTTTCTCCACATCCGCCCAGAGAGCTGGCAGGCTGTGCCTGGGCCAGTGCCGGGCATCAGGCTAACTCGGGCTCCAGGGACAGCTGGGCCCAGCCAGCGTCAGGGGCAGGTGGGGACAGAGGTCCCTGCTGTTCTCAGGGAGCTTCCCAGGGGCCTGGCTTTAAACATCCTGAGACACCTGCTGAGTCTTCCTCCAGACAAGCTGTCAAGAGATGAGGTCAGGAGTCCACGACTCTCCGGTCCTGCCAGCTCCGGATGGTACCTTCTATCTACCTCACCCTGTACAGAGACATCTGTTCCCCAGACCGGTGGCTGGGAGGAGTCCGTGGTCCCTGCCTCACGCTGCAGGCAGCCAGCGGACCCGCTCGCCGGCTCTCCAGTTCGCGGCATCGCCTACTGTCCACTTCCAGGCCACAGTGTTGCTTGCCTGACTCAGGACAGCCTCCTCTCCCGCCTCCTCCAACCCATCTCCAGACGGGCGCCAGGGGGCGCTCACCACTCCCCCAACTCTCACCAGTCCCTCCCGGGGCTGAGGATAAAGTCCAGCCCCGAAGAAGACGACACTGACGGGCTGCTGGTCTCACCTCTGGTCTCTCCCTGCCCCCTCATCCATCTGCACACTGGCTCCCACTCAGCTGCTCAGACCCCAGAGTGGGCGCGTCCTTGAACGCCACCCAACCTGGCACTTGGGTCTACTTCTTCATCCTTCCCCAAACAACTCTCAATTTCCTCCATGCAGCCTCCCGCCCCCGCCCCTGTGCCGGTCCAGGCCACCATCACCTCTTGCTAAGCGATGACGGCAGCTTCCCAGCCTCTGTGCGCCACTCCTGCGCCCCTGCACCATCCACTTCACTGGGGCTGAAAAGATCTCTCTAAACCTAAGTCAGATCCTGTCACCCCCTGCTGCATCTCACTCACCAACACCCGCACAGTGAAATCCTCCTCCCCACCCCAACCCCCAGGGTTCCAGCTTCCTCTCAGCCTCCTCTCCTGCCACTCGCCTCTGCTCCCTCCTAAGCTCATTCCTGCCTCAGGGCCTTGGCACTGGCTGTTCCCTCTACCTGGGATGCCTAGAGTTCCCCAGATCTTCCAGGCTGCCTCCTGCTGGTTCCTTCTCAACATCCAAATCTCAATGCAAGCCACCTCCTCAGAGAAGCTCTCCAGACCTGACTCCCAATATTCTCCAATACCCTCATTTATTTTCTTGATAACCTCATTATGTATTTTTTTCTTATTTTTTGGTTCAGTTGTTGGGTGTATGTCTCCAGTCCAGACCCAGAGGGAGGGTCAGGAAAGGCTTCAAGGTGAGTGAACAGCAAGCCTGATAGATGGGCAGAGGCACAGGCAGCACGAGTGTTGGGAGAAAGACTATTCTCTCCTCAGCATCCTTGGCTTGCACACCTCTGACCACAGGGAGCTCACTCCGTAACAAAGGGCTGCCACGTCCTCTCCCTCAGCACGAGCTGAGCCCGCCTTCCTGCCCGCATCCCCACGAAGTCCTCAACCTGCCTCCTGGGCCTCACGGGAAGAGCGGACAAAGAAACGGGCAGCTGAGCATTTGAGGGATGAGTCAGGCTGCAAGGGCCCCCCTTCACGGGAACAGGCCCTGCCTCCCCCCGGGTCACGTGAGGGAAAGGGCCGAAGCCAACGCAGGGGCGCGTGATGGGCACTGGGTGGGGGGGCACTCGGCTTCCTCAAGAGCCTCGTGCAGAGCCGCAGGGCGGGGGCAGGGCAGGCGGGCTCCCTTCTCTCCTCCCAGGCCCAGCCCGGCCACCACCTCTGCAGCCTTGGAAGCAGAGACCTGCTGCGGATTAGGCAGTAATCTTCCCGCAAGCCGTCTCCGTGTGCTCTCCGCAGTGGGGGTGGGGAGTGGGCTTGCTGGGCAGGGGCCCTATCCCTGCGGCACTGAGACTCGCTGGACCTGGTGATCTGAAGGCTCCCCTGTCTTCTCCCTCCTGTGGCTGCACAAACACCAGGAGAGCAGGGAGCCTTCCTAGAAATGGGGAAACTGAGACCCAGCCCTGAAGACTGCAGACTTGAACGGGGAAGGTGGGTGGATGGAGGAGGACAGAGCACTGCAATTCCCAGCCTCATTCACCCACGTGTGAGCCATGACAAGATGCCAGGTGCCGTCTCGCACTGGGGATACGACAGTGACCTGACAGACACGGTCCCTGCCCCCCAGAGCTTACAGCCCATGGGGCGTGGGGGGGGGGTAGCAGCCTCTCATCACCGCCCTGCCGCGCCTTCACCCGTGCTGCTCCTTCTGCTTGGAATGTCCCCCCTCTCCGCCTGGCTGGCCCCATCCCTCCCACCTGTCCCGAGCCCGAGTGAGCCTGAGTGAGCGTTCCCTCACTCTAGGGCTTATGCTCACCTCCATACTTTAAGTGGTTTCTCAGCCACATTTCCCACCACTAGACTGTGAGTCTCGCAAAGACCAGGCACATTAAAGAGAAGGCGGCAGTCCCACGGCTATCGGAACCAACGGAACTAACGGGAGGACATACGAACCCCTCACTGCTCCAGATGCGGCCGTGAGAGCCATTAATAACAATTGGCCACAGGATTTGGCAACGTGAAGGTCACGGATGATCTTGATGAGATGGAGAGGTGAGGGCGAGAGCCTGAGCAGGGCGCAAGTGAGAGAAAACCGGGGGAGAAACACCAGAGACGGTGACCATAGACAAATCTTCTGCAGGACCAGAGGCATGGGCAAGGGGGTGGGAAGAACTCCCATTTGTAAGCCGATGGGAAAGAGCCAGAGTGGAGGATGGAGGCAAGGGCGGAGGGAGGGAGGGAAGGAGGGAATCTGAGTCCTCCAGCAGGTGAGAGGGTGCACCTGGTGGACCCTGCGAGGCTGGCCTGGCCACCAGAACAGGAGAGAGCCTGGGGGAGGGGCAGGTGCGAGGAGGCCAAGGGTGGATGCAAGCAGGGCTTTGCCAGGTGAGCGCAGCGACGCAGGGGGGCCAAGAGCCGGGAGCAGGTGGGTGAGACCACCAGGGAGCCCAAGCTGGCGAGGGGGGCAGGGAGGATGGGGTGAGGGCCGGTGCACAGAGGGAGTCCCAGGCCAAGGACCGTGCGAGGCAGAGCGCTGGAACGACAGGAGGGGTGGGGAGAGGCGGACACCTGAGTTCTCGCCAGGAACAAGGGCCAGGCCCAGGGTACACCCAGTGAGAGTGGCTGAGGCAGGGAGGACAAGACTGTGGGAGGCTGGAGGCCAAGGAAGTGAGAGGCCAGGCTGTGGGAAGGATCACGGAAGCGGGAGCTAGTCAGCAGGATGGAAGGCGGGGCAGTGCTGAGAGACAGGGCAAGTGACCTGGGGCTGGCTTGCAATGAGGGGAGTGGCTGGCCCAGTGCTGCGATGAGATTCAAAGCGGGGGGCGGGGAGAATGGTCTGGAAGCAGCCTCAGGAGCCGGGATGACTGTGTCCCATCTCCAGGCCCGGCAGAGGGAGGGCATGAGGCAAAGAATAGCCCCCGCTGAGAAGGCTGCTGGGGAAGCCGGGTCTGGGTGGTGGGGGAGGCCAGGTTACAGTACAACTTAAAAAAGGTGTCAGGGATGCTCAGAGGGGGGCCCAATATTTGGGGAAGACCATGTCCTCTTGACCCCTGGACCCTGAGTCATTTGAGGAGCCGGGATGGTTGGGGTTCCCAGGTGATGGCTTTCTGAACAGTCTGGGCCTGACAGCCTGGGACTCTCCCAGCCACCCCTTCCCCGCGGTCCCCCTCCCCCCACACCATCTTCCCAGGCAGAGGTGGGGTGAGCACCTCTCCCTCCAGGAAGGGAGGGCTTCCCCAGAAACACAGGGGCACAGGCCACCCTGCCGGCTCCAGCTGACACTGTTCTGCTCCTGCAGTATGGATCTGGGGCCCAGGCTCCCCCTGCAGGCCCCCACAAAGCATCAGGGGTGCGGGAGGCTGGTCCCTGACATCACTTCTTTAAATACTGACCAGTCAAAAAAAAAAAAAAAATACTGACCAGTCCCCAAGTTCCCAACCTACAACCCACTAGGAGCAGGAGTAGCATTTGCTGAGGGTAGAAAGGCCGGGAACCACCAGCCCAGCCTGGCTGTCCTCCCCGCATCTGATAGATGGGGAAACGGGCCCAGAGAGCACTGGCAGACGCTCACGTCACACCACCCGTCAGGGGTGGAGTGGGCGCAGAACACGGACTCAGGCCTCGGGCCCCAGGCACTTCCTGACGCTCTGCCCTGCCTCTCCTCCCACCGGACAGCTGGTTCTTCCGGTGTAGGTGCCAACTGTGGCTCCGTGCCAGCTCTGCCATCTGCCCTCTCCCTTTCCTCCCTCCTCCCCCTGGTTCTTCCTCCTCTCCACCCTCCCTCCCCCAGCCTTTGTTCTTTCTCCCCAGGCTCAAGCCTGCCTAACAGCTCTGCACAAGTGGGCATGTGGGACTCCCCATGTGGCTGGGGACTCCCCAAAGCAGGAAGAAAGGGCCACGTCCTGGAAGTCAGGCATGGGCTGCAATCCCAGTAGCTCCAGTTAACCTCTCTGGGCCTCAACATCTCACCTAAAGTGGGGGTAATGAAATCCATTGGACAGGGATGTCACGTGCCTAGAGGAATGAACTGGATGGCAGGCCCTTTATACATCCATGTTCACAAACCGAGTCCGCCCTGAACCCAGGCACTCCAATCCCACGTTACAGGTGAGGATTTTCCAAGGTCCCTCTCTGGCGGCCCTGGTCTCGATGCCAAACCCAAGACTCCTCAAGCTCCCACACTGCCCCAGGACACGAAGAAATGCCCAAGATGCATGCAGAAACCTATCATCCACGTCTCCTGATGACCTCCATGTCCTGACTCTCTCCCAGGCCTGAGAAAGATGGACCAGACAAAGGTCGGTCACAGGCAGGCGAAGAGGACAAGAAGATTCTGAGACTGTCAGCGATACATACCAAAGGAGCACAGGACATGCCTGTGTGGACCCAGCCCCCTGAGTAAGTGGCAGGGCCTTGCCTGGTGCTGGGAGAGGACAGGCTAGACCACACCACACATTTCCTGCTGGGCCTCCTGTCCCCAGAGCCCTCCCCAAGCCATACCTCCACATGGCTCTGCAGGGAACTTCCGAAAACACACCTCTTCTCTGCTTAAAACCCCTCTCTGAGGCTGTCCATGGCCCTCCGATGCAGCCCAGCTTGTGAAACTGGCATCCAAGGCCGACCCTGGGTTGCCCACCCTGCCTGCCCCCCACACCTCTTTGACTTGCTCTCACTCACATACCCGGGGTCCCCAGGAGCTCAGCAACGTTTCTAAAACCCACTCAGACCTTGTGCCCCCGAGTATTTATTTATACATGTTGTTCCTCCCACCTGGAATGCACCTCCACCCCCACCTTCTTTATTAGGACCAACACAGGGGTCACCTCCCCCTGGAAGCCCTCCACGCCCCCTGGCAGAGGTACCTACTCCCCACTGGATTTCCTTCGTATTGCATCCCAAGCCTTCTGGATGGTGCCTGTCGACTCAATTCTGTTCTTACTGACCGAGAGCATCTCCAGTGGGACACACAGGCTGGCACCGAGCAGCGACTTGGTATTTGTGGAATGAATGAATGAATGCCAGAGCTGGCCAGAGGCTCTGTCTCCACCCTGGACCCATTTCACCCCAGCCCCTGCAGGCTCTAGAATTTCTATGTGGGACAGCTAGAGTGTGGCAATCTGGCTGGGAACGGAGACAAGGGGTCTCATTTTGAAGCTGCTGCGTTTGCAAAGCAAACTCAGCTTTTTTATTTTTATTTTTTGGCTGAGCCTCACAGCGTCGGGAATTCCCCGACCAGGGATTGAATCCGCGCTCCCTGCAGTGGAAGCGCGGACTCTTAACCATTGGACCGCCGGGGAAGTCCCGCAAGCTCAGCTCTTATACTCAGTGTTTGCTTGGAGTGATTGAGGGGGTCTGATAAAAATGAGGGTGTAAAACTGCTCCCTCAAGCCACTCCTTGGTGACACTGCGACTCAGACAGGGAAGCCACGGGGAGTACACTGAATGTGGACCCAGTGGACTGGATTGAAACTGTGGCTCTGACAGTCCCGGGCCCAGGAGCTCTGTCTCTAGTCAGTAGAGAAGTCACCTCCAGCCTGCCCCTTACTTCTGTCATGCGAGGGATGACACCCACCCTCCTTACAACATCCTGAGTGTTACAGCCAAAGCCCTTAAGAGATCAACCCTGAAAATGGCAAAATTTCCAACATTTTATTGTTTTATTTTTGCCAAAACAGAGCATTAATATAAAAAAAAAAGAAATAAAAAGAAAACCTCTCATCTACCAGTGCCAATATTCTTTTCCCATAGGTCATTTCAAAGCTCTAAAAGGATGTAAATTCTAAATAGAAGGTAGTCCTTTATATGAAATCAGCTAGCTCCCTGCTGAAACTCCACTTCCCCCCACCTGGCTCCAGGTAAAGAAAGGGGTCACTGACAGGCTGCAGGATCGGGGCAGGATTGGGCACCTCTGACCCAGCCCAGCCTCTGCTTTCCAATGGGGAGACAGAGGCAGAGGGGGTGGCCACAGCTGGTGCCAGATCTCCTGGCCCCCCGCCAGCACAGCCCACCTCCCCGCCAACCCAGGTCAGAGGAGGCAGCTCTGAGCTCACCCTGGACACTGTCCCAACTTAGCCATCACCTCCTCGCCCAGGGCAGGAAGGGTCCAAGTTGGGATCTGCCAGAGGGCTCACCAGCTCCCTCCCCACCTTAACCCTCAGGGTCCATTCCTCAATTCCTGAAGTGAGTAATCACCACCCACCAGGTGTGTGTGTGGGGTGGGGGGAGGTGGTGTAGGGCACACCGGGGCAGAGAGGAGTTGAGAAAGCCTCAGTCAAGAGATAAGGGGTTCTGCAGGCCTGGGGGCTCAGGTTCCAGGGTAGGTCCACGTTTGGTGACTCCCTGAAGCTTACATGTTTGGGGACCCACTTTCAAATAAACAAATAACAGAAAAAAGATCTTTCTCTTACAAGTTTTACAAAATCGCAAGCCCAAGTGCTCACGTTGTTAGGGCCCTATAGGGCGGCAGAAGGGGTCTTGGGAGCACAGGAGTCCTGGATAGAGTGACAAACCGTCTTGTCTGTCTGGAACAGGGGGGCTCCCAGGTCATGGGACTACCAGTGCTGAAGCCAGGAAAGTTCTGGCAAACCAGGGCAAGCTGGTGCTGAATGCTCAGGCTCCAATAGCTGGAAGGTGAAGCTTAACGCCAGCCAGACCCTGCCTGCCAGACCCTGTGGTGAGCAAGCAGAGGGAGCTCGAGGGAGGAGGGCAGGTGGCCATGTGCGTCCACTACGTGCCCCCACGTGTTAAAATATCTCAGCGCATCACGTGTTTTTGAAAAAGACTGGTAGGAGATAGCAGCCCTCCCTAAGTGGTGGGATCACAGGTGCTTCTTTTTCCAATTTTTTTTTTTTTGGGTGAAATACACACAACATAAAATTTACCATCTTAACCATCTTTAAGTGTACAGTTCAGTGGTATTCAGCACATATATATTGTTGTGCAACCATTACAAGTGATTTATGTTTTCCAACAATCGGCAGGTATTACTTCTACGATCAGAAAAAAACCTATATATTTTTTTAAAGTTCATCAGCCTGTATCAGATACCTCTGCTCACGCAAAGGTAGTGAGCAGGGCTGGGAGACTGTTGGGGGCCTCTGGGGGGATTTGGACATTGGATGGAGGTTGACCCAGATGACCCTTATCCTTTCCAAACCTGAAATCCCAGGACTTCAAACTCTTCCTGATCCAGGGGAAGCACTGTGCTTTGGAGACAGGAAGATCTGGGTTCAAATCCTCCATCTGCTACTTACATGCTCAGTAACCTTGGGCCTCTCTGAGCCTCAGTTCCCTCAAGTGTGATACCGACTGTGGGGGGAACTAGCCAGGTAACCGTGAGAACAGCCCTGCATAGTGGGTGTTCAGTGACTTTTTCTCCCTTCTGCTTGGAATGTCCTCCCGGCACCTTGATGTGCACACATGTAAACCCTCCTCATCCTTCTAGCCCCAATTTGACATCGCCTCCTCCAGGAAGCTTCTCTGATTGCTCTCCTGGTTTTGCTGGCCTCTGCCTGAGGGTGCCTGGCTCACTCCCCAGCGGGACTGTAGGCTCCCTGAGCACTAAGGGCTGCGTCTGAGTCACGCCGCCTTCCCTTGGAGCCTAGCCAACTCAATAAAGCTTTGCTAAATGAAGCCTTCACCAGCAGAAGTGACCCAAGCAGACAAAACGCCCACACCCCGTCACAAAGCCAGTGACTTCACGCTTCGGGCCGGCGGAGGGGAGCAGTGCACAGAGCCGCCCCACCTCATCAGGCAGGTGTCCCCCAGAGCTCTACCTTTGCCAAGGACCTGCCAGGGTCTCTGGGGAGCTGGAGACAACACACGGATGAATGAACTCAGCACCACAAACCCTCCTGGATGTACCCAGGGTGCCAGGCCATGTGCCAGCACCAGAGACCCAAAGACTAAAGAACAGGGCTTCCCTGCCCTCAAAGAGCTCCCCATCTGGTGGGCACTTGAGAAGAAGGCGTTTAAACGTGGCCACCCTTCCTGTGGCACCAGAGGGAGGTTTTAACGTTTTTAGACAAAGGAAAGGTAGATCCCTTTCCCTCTGGGAGGCCAGAGATAAACACCCCAGCTGTCCCACCCATCACACCCTTATATGGCCCTGAAAATCCAGGAAGTGAGGGAGCTTGAGCACCCCACAGCTGGCTTTAGGCTTAGCCCCGTGGGGTGGCTGACAGGGGCCCTGCCCAGTGTCCCCAATCCAGGCCTTTCTGATCTAGGCCCACAGGAAGGGGCCCCAGGCCTGCAGAGGCAAGACCCTCTAGTGAGGGGGTCTGGGCAATGGCCGGCAAACCTAGGGAGCCCCAGACACCCCTCCCCAGACAGCAGCAAGCCTCCTTTCCCTGGGGTGCTGCCCAGGTCATGTGAAACCCTCCCCGTGTGCTGACTCTGTCCCATCCTCCTCTCCCCGACCCCAGGTTTGAACAGGGACCCCCACTCAGCTCTCTGCACTGAGGGATTCTGCCCTCGTCAGGCTGGAGGTCCAGAACGGGCTTCTCTGCTCTTCCCTGTCGGCAGGGGACCTCTCTCCCGCCCTCCCGGCCCACGGCCCTCCTCAGGCATCCAGGTGTCTGCACGAATTCAGGAAATATCCGATCCCAAGGAGGTCTCAAGGAGGCTCCTCCCACCTCGCTACAAATCGGGAAACTGAGGCAAGCTAGAGGAGGTGACGCTGCCCACCTCGGAATTTAACTCCTCACTTTCCGTGAACATTTCTAGGGTGGCTTCCAGCCCAAGGTCACGCTGCAGAAAGACGGTTCCCCGGGAGAGAGCCCAGGTATCCGGCTCCCGGCGCGTCGCTCCACACGAGCCCAGCTAAGCCACAAAAACCCGGTTTCCTGCCCTCTCCTCCTTGAACGTCCATGGCAAGAGCGCGTGCACCCCGCGAAACGATCCACGCCCCGATCCACCCCCGAATAAAGGCCACCTGAAACCAGGGCTCCGTCCCCACAGTCGCCGGTCCGCCCAGGCGGCCGCGCGCAACCCGACCCGCGAGGCGCCAGGTCGCGGCCTGGAGGTCACCGCGACGGGGGGCGGGGGGGAGAGTAAGAAGTGGGGACACCGGGAAGCCAGGGGTCGGGGAGCAGGCGCCCCCGCGAGGGCCAGGACCCCCGCCCGGAGCCCGGGAAGGAGGGAGGGGCGGGCGCCAGGACGCCGGCCGGCCGGCTCCCCACCCGCGGCCGCACCCGGGCAGCAGGCCCGGTGGGTTGGGGTCCGTCCGGGCGCGCCGCCCTCGCCCGCGCCCCCACCCCGCCCCACCCCCTGCTTGGCCGGGCCACCCAGACGTCCTTACCCAGGACACGACGCGCAGGATGGTGTGCGGCTGCCGGACCAGGGTGTAGGGGTCGAAGGCGCCCCCGGCTTTGCCCGCTCCGTACGCACCCCCTTCCATCGTGGCTGCACCCGCGCGGTGCACCCCGCTCGGCGCGCTCCGCCAGCCCGTGCGCGTGCGTGGTGCCCCCCGCCCCTCCCCTGCTCGCGCGACCGGCGAGGCCGAGGGCTCCCGAGAGGGGGCGCCGTAAGCCGAGGGCGCCGGGCGGGCGGGCGCGGCGCCGGCGGGCGGGCCGCGCGCGCCCTCGATCGCGGGGACGCGGGTGCTGCGGAGCCGGCGGAGGGCGCGCTCCTCGCTGGCTTGGTGACCTCTTTGCTGAGTAGTGGGGACGAGGAGTGGGGGGGCGCAGTAAATGCAGGACTTGTCGCCGCCCCCGGGTGGCGGGTCTGCCGGGCCTCCCTACCTGCTCCGAGCCTACGGCCCTGGATGAAACCACCTTCGTGACTTTTTTGCTGGTTTCCTGTCGCTCTGTCTGCCCCCAATATAGTGAGCGGACAGGGGCCGCGTTTGTATTCCTCATGGGGTGCTTGGGACACAGGAGGTGCCGCAGGACTTCTCGAATGAATGAACCACGAATGAATTCGATTCACGAATGAATTACCCTTCTCTCAGAGCCTTCTAAAGCACAGCCCCACCTCCCCGGAGGACCTTTCCACCCTGTTTTTACGCTGACGTCACGTGAGTCCCCGAGTCTGCGCACCCCCCACCCCCAGCCTGGAGGGGTCCTAGGTACCTGGCTCAGAGGCAGAGACCGAGGAAGGGCAATCAATTCTTTATGAGACATCTTCACCCCCACCCCACCAGCACGCTACCCTTTTCCTTAATCCACTAATTAGTTATGTAGTTATTTGTTCATTGTCCTCCTCTGCTAGTCTGCGAATTTTGTCTGACTTGTTCACTGCTGTAGCCAAGGGCCTGGCACACAGTAGGTGCTCAGTAAACAGACCCTAATCCTCATCACTCCATCACTGCTTGGCCTAGAGCTCCAGCTTTCATGGAAACCGAGGCTGGATGGAGGAGTGCTCGCTGCAGTGAAAATGTCTGCCTTCCAGGTCTGGCTCTTAGCATGACCTGTAGTCCCCAGGGCCTCATGTCTCCACTGGTTCCAGGAGGCTGTTGGATAAGGATGTCTATCTGCCGGGGCCTTTGCTGTCCTGGTGATGACAGAACATGCCGCATCCTGTGATGACACCAGATCCGTGCAGAGGAAATGTGGTGGGTGTGAGGCCACCCCTTATAAACATTCCATAGACAAATGTCCATCTTAGGCTCTGTTTAGTGACTGTTAACTCAGCACCAGGCCCTGAGCTAAGGGCTTTACATACGTTATCCCATTTAATACAGCAATCATATTCTATGATTATATGAAACTTCTAGAAGCAAACAAATTTTTTGTGACTTTGGGTTAGGCAAAGAGTTCTTAGATACGATACCAAGACCATGATCCATAAAAGAAAATCGATAAATTGGACTTCGTCAAAATTAGGAACACTCATCCGGGGACTTCCCTGGTGGTCCAGTGGTTAAGGCTCCACGCTCCCAATGCAGGGGGCTGGGGTTCGATCCCTGGTCAGGGAACTAGATCCCACATGCCGCAGCTAAAAGATCCCGCATGCTGCAACTAAAAGATCCCACACGCCACAACAAAGATCCAGCACAGGGCAACAAACATCCCGTGTGCCACAGCTAAGACCTGGCACAGCCAAATAAATAAATAAATATTTTTTAAAAAAACACTCATCCAAAGACCTTGTTAAAAGACTGAATGAAAAGGCAAACCACAGTCTGGGAGAAAATATTTGCGAAGCACATTTCAGACAACGGATTTGCGTCCCAAATATATATAAAGGACTCTAAAAAGTCAATAATAAGATAAACAAGCCATTTTTTAAAAAATGGGCAAAAGATTGGAGCAGACACACTTCACCAGAGAAGATATACAGATGGCAACTAAGCACATGAAAAGATGCTCAACATCATTAGTAATTAGGGAAATGCAAATTAAAATCAATGAGATACCTCCACAGACCTATTAAAATGGTTAATGTTTTAAAAATTTGACAATTTAGGGCTCCCCTGGTGGCGCAGTGGTTAAGAATCCGCCTGCCAATGCAGGGGACACGGGTTCGAGCCCTGGTCTGGAAAGATCCCACATGCTGCAGAGCAACTAGGCTCGTGAGCCACAACTACTGAGCCCACGTGCCACAACCACTGAAGCTCACGCACATAGAGCCCGTGCTCCGCAACAAGAGAAGCCACCAGAATGAGAAGCCCGCGCACCGCAACGAAGAGTAGCCCCCGCTCGCCGCAACTAGAGAAAAGCTCTCGCGCAGCAACGAAGACTCAACGCAGCCAAAAATAATAAGTAACTTAATTAATTAAATTGAATAAAAATTTGACAGTTTTGAGTGTTAATGAGTATTTAGAACAACTAGAACTCTTGTACATTGCTGATAAAAATACAAAATAGTACAGCCATTTAGGAAAACAATCTAGCAGCTTCTTATGGCGGTAACTATACATTTGCCATATGACCTTGCAACCCCTCTCCTAGGTATTGATGCTAGAGAAACGAGAAGTTACATTCACACAAAACCCTGTACAGGAATTTTTATGGCAGTTTCATTGGGAATAGCTGAAATCTGGAAACCACCCAAATGTCCCTCAGCTGTAGATTGTATAAAAAAATTGTGGAACATTCATACAATGGAATAGTACTCAGGAATCAAAAGGAATGAACAACTGATACACTCAACCACAAGAGACTACAGACTGCACGACTTTCTTTACGTGACATTCTTACAAAAGCAAAACTATAGGAACAAAAAACAGACCAGTTGTTGCCAGGGGCTAGGAGTGAGGTTGGGGTGTGTGTGTGTGTAGGATTTACTACTAAGAAGCACAGGGAAGTTTGGGGGGATGATGGAATCATTCTATATCTTGTTTGTGGTGATAGTTATACAATTGACTATATATGTTTGTCAAAACTTGCAAAAATGTCCATAAAAGGGTGACTTTCACTGTATTGAAGTTATACCTAATTTTTTTTTTTTTTGCGGTAGGCGGGCCTCTCACCGCTGCGGCCTCTCCCGTTGCGGAGCACAGGCTCCGGACGCGCAGGCTCAGCGGCCATGGCTCACGGGCCCAGCCGTTCCGCGGCATGTGGGATCTTCCCGGACCGGGACACGAACCCGCGTCCCCTGCATCGGCAGGCGGACTCTCAACCACTGCGCCACCAGGGAAGCCCCCCTAATTTTTTTTTTAATGGAGAAAAAAGTGTGCAAGGCCGATGGGCTGAATCAGTGAGTGATATTCAGATCAGTGAGTCATGTTCATTCATTTATTCATCCAATAAATATTTATTTGAAGCCCACCATGCATAAAGCTTTGTGCTAGGCATAGGGCCATAAGAGTGAAGAATTTAGAGACTGTCCCTAGACCTTCCAGCACTAAGGTTTGATCACACTAATGTATTAAATCTCAGAAAGGATGGTGTTCAGAAACCTGAGCTTCAGACTGAGATATTCTTGGATGGTCCTGGCTCCTGCCACCCTTCACTCACTGTGTGACCTTGGGCAAATGGCTTCACCTCTCTGTGCCTGTTTCCTCATCTGAAAAACAGAAATAAGCATAGTACCTGCCTCTGAGGATTATTGACAGGATTAAAGGTGAGAACTCACAAAATGTGCCTAGAATAGCGCTTGGTACAAAGAAATGAGCTCAGTAAACGTTAGTGAGCTACCCATCCCCGTTGGTCTTCAGGGTAGCTGTGTACAACAGGGTATACAGGCACTTTCTTAGAAACACAAAGCTATAAATGGTGGGTAGCTTCCCGACTCACCCAGGAACCTCTACTTTTTAACTATCATTGCAGGTCATAGAAACATCCTCTTCTTCTACTGTCTGTATTTATGTGTTCTGCATTAGCGGCAAAGCCAGGCTGTCCTTCGTAGGTCAAGCTTTTGCAAACCCAGAGCTGCCTGGATCATGCCTTGTACTGCCTGGTCGTTCAAGTTCCCAGCCCAGGCTGAGCTGTAACTCGCCTTTGTTCCTTCTCTCCTGCCCCCTGGAGGCCGCTTTGGTATGGAAGGTGTTTGGTCTGTTTTGTGCGAGTGTGGAGTTACCTGGGCAAATGGGCAATTCATTCATTGTATTTGAGTGCATGAGCCACAGCATAATGATAACGTTAAAATTTGCCAAAGGTACGTTTCTGGAGAGCTGTTTGGCAGTGTGTTTCAATTGAATAAAGAATGTGCCATTTGATACAGAAATCCCATTCTTTTCCCAAGGAAGGGATGTAGGAAGTACACACAGATCTAGTTAGCTCTAAGACTGGGTTGCACATTCACCTAGTCATTTGTTCAATATATCTTTAACACCACTGTGCGCCAGGTCATTGAAGACCCTCCAATAGTGACATAGTACATGGTCTCTTTGATGCTCCTCCCACAGGAGGTGGAGTCTGTGTCTCCTCCCCTTGAATATGGGCAGGCTTGAGATTCGTTGACCAATAGGATGGCATTGTGCCCTTTTCCTGGCCCAGGCCTTAAGAAAATATCAGCTTTCACATTCCACCTCTTGAAACACTCAGCCCTGAGCTGTCATGTAAGAAGCCTGACTATGTTGACACCACTGAGACATCATGTCCATACTCAGGTCAAGAATCCCAGCTGAGGGCATTCCCTGGCAGTCCAGTGGTTACGACTCAGCACTTTCCCGGCTGAGTCCATCCTTCCAGCCATCACCACCACTGTTCTGAACCCTCCAGACTGATCATGTACCAGCTGAATACCACAGAGCAGAAATACGAGCTGGGGAGAGGGCGGAAGTCATGGATACTTGAGCTCTGGATCCAAGCAGGCACCGAAGCTTTGGCTTTTGTAGGATAACAGATTAAAAATTTCCAAAAGAGACAGAACCTGAGCCAGGCTCTTGCCTGAAGGCAGCAACAGGGGTGGCACTCCATCACCGGGAAAGGAAGCAAAGAATAGAACTGCAGGGGATCCTTGCCTGGGACTCTCACTTAAGAAAGTGATGGGTCCGGGAAGGGAGGACAAAGATTTAGCTTGCTACCGAATGCTGAAGCAAGCCTCCCACTGCATCCCCAAACAAGGCATCCCCGATATGTCCATAGGAAAGAGCCCTAACACATCATTGTGAGAGCTGCAGAGACTTAAAATAATAATACCAATATAGCAAGAGAATATTGTGAACTTTATGCCATTAAAATTTGAAAATAAAGAAAAATGGACAATTGCCTATGTATTTATAGAAAAATATAGCTTACCAAAACTGATGCAACAAGACATAGAAAAATCTATGTAGTCCTATAACCATTAAAGAAGCTGAAACAGTGGCTAAAAAAATCTAGTTACAAGTAAAATACAAGGCCCAGATAATTTTATGAGTGTATTTTAACAATCACCCAAAAAAGATGGTTTCATTTTCACACAAATTCTTTTAGAGTGAAAAAGTGGATATACTTGAGCTTCCCTGGTGGCGCAATGGTTGAGAGTCTGCCTGCCGATGCAGGGGACACGGGCTCGTGCCCCGGTCTGGGAAGATCCCACATGCCGCAGAGCGGCTGGGCCCGTGAGCCATGGCCGCTGAGCCTGCGCGTCCGGAGCCTGTGCTCCGCAACGGGAGAGGCCGCAGCGGTGAGAGGCCTGCGTACCGCAAAAAAAAAAGTGGGTATACTTATTTCATTCTATGAAGTTAGAATACTTTGACATCAAAATCAGAGAAAGATAGTACTAGAAAGGAAAAGCTCAGGGCAATGTCATTCATGAATATCATTGCAAAGAGTGCTGGGAAAATATTAGCAAACCTAATCCTGCAATGCATAAAATGATAATACATCATGAGCAACTTGGTTTTATCCTAGGAATGCAAACTTGGTTCATTTTTAGGGAATCAGTAAATGTCTTAACTTAAGATTATCTACAAAAGTCCTATAGGATGAGTATACTTTTTTTTTTTTTAATTTATTATTATTTTTTTTGGCTGCGTTGGGTCTTCATTGCTGCACGCAGGCTTTCTCTAGTTGCGGCGAGTGGGGGCTACTTTTCGTTGTGGTGCGTGGGCTTCTCATTGTTGTGGCTTCTCTTGTTGCAGAGCATGGGCTCTAGGCACGTGGGCTTCATTAGTTGTGGCGCTCGGGCTCCGTAGTTGTGGCTAGCAGGCTCTAGAGCACAGGCTCAGCAGCTGTGGTACACGGGCTTAGTTGCTCCGCGGCATGTGGGATATTCCCGGACCAGGGATCGACCCCGTGTCCCCTGCATTGGCAGGTGGATTCTTAACCACTGAGCCACCAGGGAAGCCCCAGGATGAGTATACTTAACAGATGAAGCATTAAAAGCATTCCTTTTAAAAATTAGAGAAAAAACAAGAATGCCAGCCATCACTATATTCAACATTGCTCTGGAGATCATAGCCAGCACAGTAAGACAAGGAAAAACGATATGTAAGGTACAAAGATTGGAAAGAAATATTCATTAGTTCCAGGTGATATCATTGTTGTACATAGAAAACTATAAAGAATGTACAGTCAAATTATTAGAATTGATTAGAGTTTAGTAAGTATGCTGACTAGAAAATCAAAATACCAAAAGCAATCGTATTTTTATATTCCCACAGCCAATAGTTAGAAAATTTAAAAGGGAGTCATTTATAATACATTTTTTAAAAATCTAGGGGTAATTTTAAAAGGGGGGGGTGTGGGGACTTCCCTGGTGTTCCAGTGGGTAGGACTTCGTGCTCCCAATGCAGGGGGCCCAGGCTCGATCCCTGGTTGGGGAACTAGATCGTGTATGCATGCTGCAGCTAAGAAGTCCATGTGCCAAATCTAAAAGACCCCGCGTGCTACAACGAAGATCCCACGTGCCACAACTAAGACCCAGCACAGCCAAAATAAGTAAATAAATAAATAAATATTTTTAAAATAAAAATAAAACCTAAGCCCTAACACAGTAACCCCTACATACAAACCTTCAAGTTGTGAACTTTCAAAGATGCGAACGTGCCCCTGTGTGCCAGTTGTTGTACGGTACCACTGTACTTTTCAAGGTACTGTACTGTAAGATTAAAATTGTTTTCTTTATGTTTCGTGTTTGTTTTTTATGTATTATTTGTGTGAAAAGTATTATAAACCTATTATAGTGCAATACTATATAGCCAATTGTGTTAGTTGGGTGCCTAGGCTAGCTTTGTTGGACTTACGAACAAATTGGACTTACAAACACGCTCTCGGATCAGACCTCATTCGTATGTAGGGGACTTACTGTAAAGAAGACCTAAGAAAATGGAGATGTATTCCAAGATAATCAGGTATGAATACTCAATATTATAAAGATCTCAATTCTTCCCAAATTGATCTACAGAGTCAGTGTAATTCCAATTCAAATATCAATAAGCTTTTTAGTGGAACTTGATACGCTGATTCTAAAATTTTTATGGAAAAACAAAGGGCCAAGAATTGGGAAAACAGTCTGAGGAAGAAGGGCAAGCCCTATTGGACAGGTAGGGCAGCTGTAAACGTTTATTATAAAGCTAAAGTAAGGTGGTAGACAGAAAGAACAACGGAACGGAATACAGAGCCCAGAAATAGAACAGTGAACATATGGAAGTGTGTTATACAGCAGAAGTGACACTGCAAACAGAAGGATGGGCCATTCAGTAAGTAAGTAGTAGCTGGGAAGAATGGCTATCCATATGGGGGGAAAAAATGAGGTTGGGTTCCCACCTCACATCATTCACACAAGTTAATTCCATATGCTGGTTGCAAGTACCATCAGCGCAAATCAAAAGCCCCAGCGGGTGTGGCAGTTGTGAAAACAGGTGTGGACTGGCTGCAGGAGTCACTTACCCACCCCTCCCCTCCAAATCAGCAGCTCAGGGATGACAGCTGGGAGACGGCCTCCTCCCAAAGCCCCTTCACCCTAAGCGTTTTCAGGTAAAACCATGGTAAAGTGAGAGGTAGTGTCAGCAAGAGGGGATGCTTGGCTGTCTTGTGGAGCCTGGAGCTCTACTGCCCCAGGGCTCCCCTCTCCTCTACTTCAATTTCCTGGGACAAACACACACTAGAAACTGCCCTCTTTCTTTCTTTTTTTTTTTTTTTAAATTTTATTTATTTATTTTTGCCTGTGTTGGGTCTTCATTGCTGCACGCCGGCTTTCTCTAGTTGCGGTGAGCGGGGGGGCTACTCTTTGTTGTGGTGCGCAGGCTTCTCATTGCAGTGTCTTCTCTCATTGTGGAACACGGGCTCTAGGTGCGCGGGCTTCAGTAGTTGCAGCACGCGGGCTCAGTAGTTTTGGCTCGCGGGCTTAGTTACTCCGCGGCATGTGGGATCTTCCCTGGCCAGGGATCGAACCCGTGTCCCCTGCATTGGCAGGCAGATTCTCAACCACTGCGACACCGGGGAAGCCTGAAACTGCCCTTTTTCTTTTCCCAATACACATTACCAGATTGAATAGTTGAAATCCTTGTGGGGGAGGGTGGGGCTCAGAGGCTAAAATAACTAAATGTCTGAGTAGGACAAGTCCCTGAAAATAAACACAGTAAACTGCAGGACATATACCATTTGAAGCCCGGCTACTGGAAAACACAAACCAAGAATATAAAATAGACCTGACAGAGCTAAGGGATGATATTAATGATATAAATGAGGAACAAGAAATAATCAAAGTGAATCCAGCAGAAGTATTTCATTTTATTTTATTTTTTGGCCGCACTGCATGGCTTGTGGGATCTCAGTTCCCTGACCAAGATTGAACCTGGGCTATGGCAGTGAAAGCGCAGAATCCTAACCACTAAGTCACCAGGGAAGTCCCTTGAAGTACTGAATGAAAAATATAAATGTTGAAATAAAGGACACAGCATGGATACAGCTGAAGAATGAATTAGTGAGATGGATGACCAGAGCGATTAAATGCCTTGGTATAGTTTACTGATGGCTAGAGCGCCCTGCTGTTTGGTCAAACACTAGTCTAGTTGTTGCTGTGCAAGTATTTTGTAGATGTAATTAACATATAATCATTTGACTAAGTAAAGGAGATTATCCTCAATAATATGGGTGGGCTTCATCTCATCAGGTAAAGGCCTGAAGGCTTCCCAGAGGGGAAGGAATTCAGACTCCAGATTACAACATCAACCCCTTTCTGAGTTTCCAGGCTGCTGGCCAGCTCCACAAATTTCAGACTTGCCAG
Organism: Delphinapterus leucas; assembly: GCF_059928025.1. Classification (NCBI taxonomy): domain Eukaryota; kingdom Metazoa; phylum Chordata; class Mammalia; order Artiodactyla; family Monodontidae; genus Delphinapterus; species Delphinapterus leucas. The sequence goes on along the minus strand of NC_143139.1, from coordinate 93,453,298 downwards.
CTCCCATGATCACATGAACTAATTCCTTAAAATAAATCATACATATATTTTTATTGTTTCTGTTGGTTCTGTTTCTCTGGAGAACTTCAACTGATACAAGTAGGTTGTAAAAATCTCGCCATCATAGAAGTCCCTTTACCCTCCCTGCTCTATGTTGTACTTGTCATATATGTCACCTCTACATACACTGCAAACCCCATCTGTGGGAGTTGCAATAAATCTAGAGGAGCTGAAGGGGAGAGCTTGAGAAGGGGCCGGGGGAAAGTGGAGGCCAGAGCGGCACGATTTGTATGTTTCCTCAAGATAACACCTATGTGAAACATTTGGACGTTAGTAGTTCACATATGATGTCATGCACTTCACCGTGCACCCCACTGGGAGGGACATTATGCCAGGTTGTCCTACTATGTGCTGCTGGCTTAAAGTGTGACCATCAGCCTCCCTGATGCTGAAGTGCACTTTTCCTTGGTTATTAATAAGTAATCTGTAGCTGATACTTCGCCTGACCAGCCCGTTTCCCAGCTGTGTTTCACCCAATGGTTTTAACGTCTCTTGACGATCCTTGCTTGATTCAATTAGGGATTACAAAGGGGTGATTTTTCTATTATTATTCTGTATTTATTAGCACAGCTGTTATCTGGTGTTTTGTTTTTTAACAACATAGTAGTAGATTTTGGTTGGTTGGATTAGAAACACAGCTCATCTAGAATCCTAAAGGTAAGTGGAAGGGGCCTGGGACCATCCATTAAAGAGATTCTGGCCCAACCCCCTCATTTTCCAGAGACGGGCAGGGATTTGCTCAAAGGCTCCCAACAAGAGCTTTGTAATGTCCTACAGGAGCTTTCTGGTGCACAGCAAAGACTTATACAGTTACTCAGATTTTAAGCTCAAATGATTTGCCCAAACTTTCCCTAGCTGAGTGGACTGTGTCACCAGGGAAGTCCCTAATTTTTAAATAAATAGGATTATAGCATTTGGGCTATTCCATGAATTGCTTTTTTTCTTTAACTTGATGTGTTTCAAAAGTCTTCTCACGTCACTATATGTAGATCTACCTAATTCTGTTTAACAGGCTGTAAACTATTTCATTGTACAGAAATATCATTGAAGGAAACCAGAATGTGTCACCCCCAAATATGCCTCTTTGACATAAGAATTCTTTTGAGCTGAAGGCAATTAAGAAGTAGCAAATACAGGGGCTTCCCTGGTGGCGCAGTGGTTGAGAATCCTGCTGCCAATGCAGGGGACACGGGCTCGAGCCCTGGTCTGGGAAGATCCCACATGTTGCGGAGCAACTAAGCCCGTGCGCCACAACTACTGAGCCTGCGCTCTAGAGCCCATGAGCCACAGCTACTGAGCCCGTGAGCCACACCTACTGAGCCCGCGTGTCACAATTACTGAAGCCCACGTGCCACAACTACTGAAGCCCGCGCGCCTAGAGCCCGTGCTCGGCAACAAGAGAAGCCACCGCAATGAGAAGCCCTCGCACCACAACGAAGAGTAGCCCCCGCTCGTGGCAACTAGAGAAAGCCCGCGCACAGCAACGGAAGACTCAACGCAGCCAAAAATAAATAAATAAATAAAATAAATCTATTTTAAAAAGAAAAAAAATTTTTAATAAATAGCAAATACAGGAAAAGCTCTCTTTCCCCTCCGCTTTTCTAGGGTATAAATTTTCCTTTTCTGGAGACAACTCTAGACTCTTATTAGCCCAGAGACAGCACCAGAGGAATCTGAAAACAAACTGTATTCCATTCGTTTCCCCCCCATGTATTTACTTCCCCACAGTCTGCCACCCTTGGAAGCTTAAACCCATTTCCTTTGTCCCGTCATTCTTCTACAATCGTGTGGTTCTTTATTGCAGTTGCAAGATAAGCCCAAGGTTTAGCCACTGCTTTGAGTTACTCACGGGTTTCTCCCATGTGTATATACTATATAAATGTTAATAAACTTCTGTTTGTTTTTCTCTTGTTAATCAGTCATATGTTATAGAGCCCCAGCCAAGAGCCTAGAAGCGTAGAAGGAAAAATAATTTTTTCCTCCCCTACAATTATCATGGTAACAATAACAATTATTGTTCTTTGTTCACCTCAAGTGCAAACTGCCGGGTTCTCCTCAGCTCACAACACATTTCGGTCTCCAGGCTGGGCCAAAAGCCCTCTCCGGTCTCCTCTAATTTCCTTCCTTTTCTGCTCCCAGGCCCTTCCTCACAACAGTTTCTAAAGAGAGGTTCTCAAATGCTGGAGTGCATCAGCCTCCCCGGGAGAGCTAAGAAAGAACACGGAGCCCGAGCTTTGCTGACAGGTATGGCCTGGGCTTTTGTGTTTCTACCTTGTTCCCCCTTGTAAATTAAGTATGGATGCATTTGTGTTTGTGTTTTTAAATAGTATTAATGGCATTGGGCTATACATCTTACTGTTTCTTCCCTTTTTCAACTCTGCATTATGTTTTAAGACTTCTCCACGTTATAGTAGGAGCATCGAACTTGGCAATTCCAAATGTGGTCCAGCATCCCATTGTGTACATCCCCACATCTTATTCATCCATCCCCCCAGTGGTGGCCACTGGGGCTGCAGCCACCTCCTGTTTCAATTCCACTGTTCTTATTTGCTTCAAGAACTACTGAATTAAAGTAAAGGGAAGACGTACTGTATAGCACAGGGAACTCTCTTCAATATCTGTAATAACCTATAATGGAAAGGAACCTGAAAAAGAATATATATGTATAGTTGACTTGCTTTGCTGTACTACCTGAAACTAACACAACATTGTAAATCAACTATACTTCAAAAAAAAAAAGAAAGAAAAAGAAAGGAAGATAAGGGTTTATATATCCACTTAGGGACTTCCCTGGTGGCACAGTGGTTAAGAATCTGCCTGCCAGTGCAGGGGAGAAGGGTTCGAGCCCTGGTCTGGGAAGATCCCACATGCCACAGAGCAAATAAGCCCGTGCACCACAGCTACTGAGCCTGCGCTCTAGATCCCGTGAGCCACAACTACTGAGCCCGTGTGCCACAACTATTGAGCCTGTGCTCTAGAGCCCAAGGGCCACAACTACTGAGCCCGCGAGCCTACGGCCCACGCTCCGCAACAAGAGAAGCCACCGCAATGAGAAGCCCACGCACCGCAACGAAGAGTAGCCCCCGCTCGTCACAACTAGAGAAAGCCCGCGTGCAGCAACGAAGACCCAACACAGCCAAAAATAAATAAATAAATTTATATACCCCCTTAATAAGGGGATAGGGAGTGGGTAGAAAGGGCATCTATGGATGAACAAATGGAAGGTGTGACCGTTTCAGATAAAATTGGTTTAAGCAATATTCAGGTTATGATGCTTAGTCTCCTTTCTGACCGTGAACCCCCCAGACCGGGGATTTATGGTGGCTGTATCCTTCAGGAGGTCCTGCTTAAGGCAGCAAAGACATTTAGGTAAGTTTTGTTTCTGTGGCTGCGGTTTGTTCAGACATTTTCAGCTTAAAATAATCTTAATGCCACTGGAGTGCATTTTGAATCCCCACAACTGTATGGTCCACAAAACCCCAAATATTTCCTCTCTGGTCCTTTACAGAAAGCTTTTGTGGATCCCTGGCTAATGACCCCAGGCCTTGGACCCAGACTACTTGTGCTTGAATCTGCTTTCATCACTTTCAAGTGTACCTTTCCATGGCTCTGTTTCCTATGTATGAGACGAGGATATGAATGGGACAGAGCTCACAGAGCTGGGAGATAAAATGGGTTAACATTTGTAAACACATAGAACAGTGCCAGGCACCTAGGAAATACTCTGCAAGTGCTAAGTATAATCTCCTTCAATGGAAAGCAATCCTTAATTTTGACATAGATGAATACAATCACCCCCTTATAATGTGTTTTTCTGGGGCCTTTTTTAAAAATTTTGTCTTTAATTTTTTTATTGAAGTAAGTTGATTTACAATGGTGTCAATCTTTTTTTTGGGGGGCTGCATTGGGTCCTCGTTGCTGTGTGCGAGCTTTCTCTAGTTGCAGTGAGCGGGGGCTACTCTTCGTTGCGGTGCGCGGGCTTCGCATTGCGGTGGCTTCTCTTGTTGTGGAGCATGGGCTCTAGGCGCGCAGGCTTCAGTAGTTGTGGTGCTCAAGCTCAGTAGTTGTGGCTCACGGGCTCTAGAGTGCAGGCTCAGTAGTTTGGGGGCAGGGGCTTAGTTGTCCCGCGGCAGGTGACATCTTCGCAGACCAGGGCTCGAACCCGTGTCCCCTGCGTTGGCAGGTAGATTCTTTTTTCTTTTCCTTTTTTTAAATTAATTAATTAATTTTATTTATCTTTGGCTTTGTTGGGTCTTCGTTGCTGCGCGCGGGCTTTCTCTAGTTGCGGCCAACCTGGGCTACTCTTCATTGCAGTGCGCGGGCTTCTCATTGTGGTGGCTTCTCATTGCGGAGCACGGGCTCTAGGCGCACGGGCTTCGGTAGGTGTGCCACGCAGGCTCAGTAGTTGTGGTGCCCAGTCTTAGTTGCTCCGCGGCATGTGGGATCTTCCTGCACCAGGGCTCGAACCCGTGTCCCCTGCTTTGGCAGGCGGATTCTTAACCACTGTGCCACCAGGGAAGCCCTCTGGGGCCTTATATAAGAAGTCTTTCAGCATCCGTAAGTCACAAAGATTTTTCTTCCATTTTAAAAAGAGCCATCTTTATAGTCGTACATTTCTTTAATCTACCTAAAATTTGCCTTCATATATGGCATATGTAGAAGATGCCATAGTTCTTCTCCTCCCAGTGAATCGGTTCTCCCCACACCATACATATCACTTGTCAGTCCATCTGTGCCCCATGGCCTGTGGCTCATCAATCATGGGTCCGGTCCCAATGTGCATGGAGATCTGCTTCCATGCTCTGTCTTTACTCCTTTGTCTGTACCTGTCCCGGTTCCACGCTCTTTTTATCATTAAGGCTGGAATGTGAGCACCCAGAGGGCAGGAAGCCTTGTGTTTTTTTGTTTTTTTTTGCAGTACGGGGGCCTCTCATTGTTGTGGCCTCTCCCGTTGCGGAGCACAGGCTCCGGACACGCAGGCTCAGCAGCCATGGCTCACGGGCCCAGCCGCTCCGCGGCATGTGGGATCTTCCCGGACCAGGGCACAAACCCGTGTCCCCTGCATCAGCAGGCAGACTCTCAACCACTGCGCCACCAGGGAAGCCCAGGAAGCGTTGTTTTAATCACTGATTTTTCCCAAATGCCTAAATCAGTGCCTGGCACACAACAGGTGCACAAAAAATATGTGCTGAATGAGTGACTTTGTGAAATGTCCTAATGTCCTGTAAGGTGAGCTGTGATTTATTTCACCACCCCCGACTGATATGTATTTTTTTATCTTTCAGGGGATTCTGTGCCCAAGAACCACACCCGAGTCACCTCAGGTCCCTGGGAGACTTACCCCAGCACAAGTTACTCAGCCCAGGAGCCTGTAGGGCAGGACACAGAAATGCTCTCTCCTCAGGGGAGATCTGCCTCCTTCTGAAAGGCGGCCCCCTCTCCCCCTCCCCTTCCCCCCTCCTCCCCCTCTATCCTTCCCCTACTACAGCCCTTCCCCACCTCTCTCCAGGTAAATTGAATGAACACCAAAGGGATTCATCTCCAAATCGCCAACCCCCCAGGGCAGAACATAGCACACATTCAGAAAATAGAAAAGATTGGTTGAATGGATAACGTTGAAACCTACAACTTCATCCTCCTCCTGAATTCTCTAGCCTAGTAGTTCTCAGTTTTGGCTATACTTGGAATCACCTGGAGAGCTTTTCAAAATGTCTAATGCCTGAGTCTCACCCTCAGAAACTACAATTTGTTGTGCTGAGATTCAGCCTGGGACTCAGAATTTCTAAAACCTCCCTGGGTGATTCTAATGTTCAGCCAATGCTGAAGAATCTCTGCTTTACTCTGTCCCTGAAACCCCTCTCCACCTTTGCCAGCTGTGGGACCCTCAACCACTCTGAACCTCAGGAATGGGCTGTAAAATGGGTATAATTAATAAGATGTACTTAGGGCCTTGCTATTTAAAGTGTGTACCATGGACCAGCAGCCTCGGAACCCCAGTCCTCCTGAATCGGAATGCACATTCTAACAAGCTGCCTGATTTGTTTGCATATTAAAGTTTGAAAAACACTGTTTCAGGAGATTTTGAAGAATCACTGAGATAGTGAATATTATAATTATATAATGAATTATATGTAATGAGTATAACAGAATCTGGTAACAGGCATTCCTTATGTGTTCGCTGAATGAATAAATGACCCCTTGATTTAGATGTGATTGTTCTCATTTTACAGCTGAGGAAACAATGGTTTAGTTGGCTATTAAGTTAGCTGGTCGAATTAGTAAAATGCTGGGGGCGATGGGCATGGTGTTTGGGGGATGGCAAAAAGGGAAGTTTCCAGAGACTTGAAGGCCAGGACACACAACTACACTTTTTGTTAGAGAGACCCAGGATGTCCAAGCTTGAGGCTCCACTGACAATACTTACATATCCCCAAAACAAACAGGCTCACCATTGCATTTACCCACAAATATTTATGCAGCCCTGCTCTGTGCCTGCTGCTGGACAAAACAGAAAATAGCCCCATCTCTGAAGAAGCTGATAAGTTAGAATCCACAATGCAGGATAAGATCTGAGAAGGGGGAACTTCCCTGGTGGCGCACTGGTTAAGAATCCGCCTGCCAATGCAGGGGACACGGGTTTGAGCCCTGGTCCGGGAAGACCCACATGCCCGGAGCAACTAAGCCCGTGCGCCACAACCACTGAGCCTGCACTCTAGAGCCCGTGAGCCACAACTACTGAACCTGCGTGCCTAGAACCTGTGCTCCGAAACAAGAGAAGACACCGCAATGAGAAGCCTGCGCACCGCAAAGAAGAGTAGCCCCCGCTCGCCGCAACTAGAGAAAGCCCCCCCGCCGCGTGCAGCGACGAAGACCTAACGCAGTCAAAAATAAAAATAAAATTAAAAAAAAAAAGATCTGAGGAAGGGAGAGAGGCCAGTTTATAACATCAGGTGACTGAGGAAGGCTCCCGAAGAGATAACATACAAGATAAGATGTGAAGAGTATAGGAATATTTAAAGATTTTTGGAATAAACAAAAGAGATCACTGGCTATCCTTTTAATGACAAGCTGGAGCCTCAGAGATTATCTAGTTCTTTGTAGTTTAAAGGTTCTTCTTTGCCCTTAAACTATTTTGCATCTCTGTACACTGTAGACAAAGGATAGCAATGCACATAATCCTTATCTGTACACATGCAAATAAATCCTGTCCAGTGGAAGGACACTCCCACCCCACCAGTGGAAAAAGCCAGTTTTATGTCTATTTGTAAATTCATTTCAACATTTCTTTGCTCCATATAACTACGTGGTTCTGTGTTCTCCTTTGAACCATTTGCAGCATCTGCCTGGTTTCCTCGTTAATTAATGAGCTAAATAAAAATCTTTCACATATGTTCATTTTATATCTGTACAAGTGTCGTGATTTTATCATCTTTTACAATTTATGCTTTAACAAGAATAGAAGTCAGCCCATGTTCCGGGCAGGAAGAGAAGCAGGTCCAAAGACTCTGCTGTGGGGAGGGCTGCATGTGGAAGGGGGGGAGGTCAGCGTGAGGGGAAACCCTGGGACCAAGGGATGTGCTGGGACCCAGCTGGCAGTCCCCAGAGGCCTCATATGGAAAGCCACTGGAGGTCTTAATCAGTGGAATAATAGTCTGATTCTCAGTATAATACCTACCTAGCTACTGAGTGGAGAACGGCTTGAAGGGGCAGGAGGGGGACCAAGAGGATGCACCTGTAGATTGGTTCAGCAATCCAGGTGGGAGGTGACCGTGACCTGGACTTGGTGAGTTGAGGGTTGAGTATCTGCTGAACCACAAACAAATGGGGATGGCACAGGCGAAAGTCTACAAGGGGACACTGCATCTGATTTCTTTTCTTTCTTTTTTTAATATTTATTTATTTTTATTTTTGGCTGTGTGGACTCTCTAGTTGTGGCACATGGCTTAGCTGCCCTGAGGGATGTGGGATCTTAGTTCCCCAACCAGGGATTGAACCCGCGTCCTCTGCATTGGAAGGTGGATTCTTAACCACTGGACCACCAGGGAAGTCCTGCATCTGATTTCATTCATAAGATAAATGCTCTAGGCCTTTAGCAGGGAACTCAGCAGAGCCCATCTACATGACACCTGAGCAGGAGGTGAAGGCTTGTGGTTGAAGGTGTGAGCTCTGCTGTATGATCTCAGGAAGTTACTTAATTCTTTTGAGACAATTTCCTTAACTATATATAAAATGGAGACATAAAAGAGTGCTTTCCTCAAAGGGTTGATTGGATGATCCGATGAAATAAAAGACTGTTCTGCCCTCAGTAAATGGCAGCTAATATCATTTCCCCAAGAATAATAAATGCCTCAAGACCATTAAAATAACCTCTGAGTTGGTATATTGCCGCAAATATTTTTGGACCTTAGGTATAGAGTTGAGATACAAGGTAAGGATCTGTATTAGTTTCCTATGGCTGCGGTAAGAAATCACCAAAAACTTGGTGGCTTAAAACAACAGAAACTCACTCTGCCACAGTTCTGGAAACAGGGAGTCTGAAATCAGGTGTCGGCAGGGTTCGTTCCTCCTGGAGGGGCTGAGGGTAAAACTGTTTCATGCCTCTCTCCTAGCTTCCAGTGGCTATTGGCAACCCTTGGCATTCCTTGGCTAATCTGCTTCCCGCTTCACATGGCCTTCTCTTCTGTGTTTCTCCTCCCTTTAGCTTCTCTTATAAACACACGTGTCATTGGGTCCCCCATCCTAATCCAGGATGATCTAATCTCAAGATCCTTAGTTCAAAGTGTCCTTTGCAAAGATCCCTTTCCCAAATAAGGCCACATTCACAGGTTCTAGATAGACATATCTTTGAGGGACCACCATTCAACCAACTAGAAGATGCATATTTATTTATTTTTTCACATAGTGAACCAATTTCTCCAACTCTATCTGCTAACTAGTTCCTGCTCTCCCCACTGGTTTGTGATGTCACCTTTTCCATGTACCAAGTTCCCATTTGTAGCCACAGCTTATGTCCGGGCTCTGCATTCTGCTCCACGCATCTGCCTGTTTTTTTCTGCCACATTGTTTTTACTACTGTGATTTCATACTATGTCTTAATATTTGGTAGAGCAAGTCTCCTACCTTGGCTCCATTTTTTTTTAAATGCTTTAAAATTTTAAGGACCTTGACTTTCCATATACATCTTAGAATCACTTTATGAGTCCTCTCCCTTGCTCTTAAATCCCTTGAGATTTTTTTTTTTTTTTGCGGTACGCGGGCCTCTCCCTGTTGTGGCCTCTCCCGTTGCGGAGCACAGGCTCTGGACGCACAGGCTCAGCGGCCATGGCTCACGGGTCCAGCCGCTCCGCGGCATGTGGGATCTTCCCAGACTGGGGCACGAACCCATGTCCCCTGCATCGGCAGGCGGACTCTCAACCAATGCGCCACCGGGGAAGCCTCCCTTGAGATTTTGGTTGGAATCCTAATGACTTTATAGATTAATTTGGAGACAGTTGACTTTTTTAAGACATTAGGCCAGTTCACCCATAAATTGATTATGTCCCTCTTTATTCGGGTCTTCTTTTTATGTCCTTTAATAGAATCTAAGTGTTCTCCAAGGAAGCCTTGTACGCTCCGTTAGGATACCTGAGGGGGAAGAGCACTTTATAACTTACAAATGGCTCCGTTTTATATACCTCTTCTCCCTGGAGGCTTATTATCCACATTTTACAGAAAAGGAAACTGAGGCCCAGGAAATTCCCCAGGGACACATAGAAGTGACAGAGCTGAGACCAGGTCCCCTAGCCCAGGCCCCGCTATGCAATGTGGCTTGCATACTGGTTACCACCCACCCTTGCCCCCAGCCCAGCAAAGGCTTGGTAGACAGATCTGATGCCATTCAATCTCTTCTTGACAAAGCAAGTCATGGACATACCAGAGGCTGGCTCACACTTGGTCATTTATTTTAAGATCTGCACGAAGAGACACATGGCGTAGATATACAGAAGAACGATGAGAATACAGGTCGCCTTGACTTATCGTGCGAGGGCCTGCTTGGATGAAGACCTGAAGGCTATCTTGCTTGTACTATTGCTCTGGAACCTGGTGCTAATGGGTAACTTACTGGCCCCCAGTCTGCAGCCTCCCTCTCCCCCAATGGCATCCTTGTCCCCAGCCACTAGGCACAGGCTGATGGAGGCTGGCGTGAACCCACCTCAGGGTGGCCAGGTCAGGTCCAGGGAAGTGCTGGCTAAAAGGGATGGTGGTCGCTGGAAGGATGGTGGTGACCGCATCCAGGTCTTTGGAGGGTGCCCTGCACAGCCCGGCCACTGCCCTGCAGGGCCTAAGCCACCTGTCCCACGATCACCCACAGCCTGTCCTGGCAGCAGAGCAGCAGGGACAGTGCCACCTGCTGCAGCACAGCCGACAGCAGCAACTCCAAGGCCTTGCAGTTCTCGTGGTGGAAGTTGACCAGGCTATAGTAGGCCCACTGGGCCACAGAGAGCAGGGCTAGGGGGGCCTCCCACCGCAAGTGCCGCTGGCGCCACAGGATGCAGTGGCAAGCTCCGTGCATCAGTGTGGCGAGCAGCTGAAGGCCCTAGCCCTGCACGAGTCAACAGCTGCCACAGGCCTGCTGGATGGGCAGCAGTACGTCCACGCACAGCTTCCAGGCCAGGACAAGCCCCCCAGTCACCTGCAGACTCCTGCCACACAGGATGCAGAGGCCCAGCATGGAGACAGAAAGGCAGTGAGAAGCCATGTTTGCCATGGTTGCCTGCAGCCCCAGCAGGGCTGCATAGAATTTCACCAGGCCCGGCCCGCACAGGAGCAGAAGCTGCCAGGCGCCTCTGGCCAGCCGACTCCCTTTCTGAGGGGCATCCCCTTGGCAGCTGGCGGTGGAGGAGCAGGGAGGGGGGCCTTCATGACCCAGAGGCTCTGTGCCCAGCCTCCTGCTCCAGGGGCAAGGCGCTGCACTCATGCCACAAGCTCATATTAACTGAGCCTCTGGCCCAAATGCCCTGTCATCTGAGCCAGGTGGCTTTGCAACAATCAATGACAGCACAAAAGATCAGGATGTGAGCTCTTGTCAAAGAGGGAGCTGGGCTTCCCCGGTGGTGCAGTGGTTAAGAACCGGCCTGCCAATGCAGGGGACACGGGTTCGAGCCCTGGTCCGGGAAGATCCCACATGCCGCGGAGCAACTAAGCCCTTGCGCCACAACTACTGAAGCCCCCGCACCTAGAGCCCGTGCTCCGCAGCAAGAGAAGCCACCGCAATGCAAAGCCCACACACCACGAGGAAGAGTAGGCCCCGCTCACCACAACTAGAGAAAGCCCGCGCGCAGCAATGAAGACCCAACGCAGCCAAAAATAAAATAAATTTAAAAAAAAAAGAGAGAGAGAGCGTTATTGCTTCAATGGGCAAGGGAGGCAGCCTTGGAAACTGTGATGTTCTAGTTCATGCGCACATCGCGAAATGTGAGCCAGAGCCTTCTCTGGGCTAGGACCTGCAATCTCTGTCACCACAAAGCTTCCCGTCCAGCAAGAGGGATGGACATTGAAACGCCCTCGTGACGAAACTGCATCACTCGTGCTTCCCCATTCTTTTGTTTTTGGTCACACCATGTGGCTTGCAAGATCCTAGTTCCTGACAAGGGATTGAACCTGGGATGAACCTGGTGCTTTCATATGCCGTGGCAGTGAAAGCGCCAACTCCTAACCGCTGGACCACCGGGGAATTCCCCCATGCTTCCCCATTCTGCTCCTCAAGCCCCCCTAACTTCTGCCGAGTTTAGTCCATGTCTCTGGTTTTTCCTGGCAGCAGAGAACCTCTGCCCTTCAGGGATGTGAGCAAAACCTTGGACCCTTTTCCATTCCTTACTAGAAGTTCCATTTTGAAAAACAGTATCGATGGGGGACCATTTGTAAACAAAGTTAATCCATTTCTTTCCAGACTCTGGATTTTACCTTTGGATTAAACCAGCAATCCGGGATCGGGTAACCCAACCCCCTCGTTTTGGCCTTTTGTAAAGAGCTCGCACACATGGGCTTGGTGAGTCACCCTGATTTCACTGGTCCGCATCGAATATGCTCAACCATTGTGTGTTCGCTGTGGGGTGATAGTTCAGGGTGTCATTAGCTGCATCCCACTTTGGCTCCTTTAGAAGAACCCCATCTCCCCAGAGAAATTTCTTTCAAGCCTTATTTTAGGCACAGTGGATTCCTTTGGCCACTGGTTTGTTTTTATCATGTGGATATTGCGAATCATGTTACTAATCATGTTTACCTTTCTTACTTAGCTGGACAGAGGCCTGAAACCTAATGGGAGAGCTACTCTAGCGCAAACAAGAGTTCTGTAATGCTTGTTTTGGGTGTGATCGTGAAACCGGGGCCCTGTGGGGCTCCCGGGCACGGAGGCCTTTTTGTCCCCCCATTTCTTGTAGGCAAGACTACAGCCTTCCTGACCTTCCCTGAGTTCCAAAGGGCAGATTCGAACAGTTGCGAATCAAGGGAGGAGCAGCCGAGAAACCACCTGAGGCAAGATTAAAGGGACCAGGGACTTCCTGGTGGTCCAGCGGTTAAGACTCCGCCCTCCCAATGCAGGGGGCCCGGCTCTGATCCCTGGTCAGGGAACTAGATCCCACACGCCAGCCGTGACGAAGACCCCACGTGCAGCAACTAAGAACCCCACCCTGGGTTGGGACACATAGTTTTCGAGGGCAGGAGCCCTCTGTGTCCCCTTTTGCCTGGCAAAGCAATAAAGCTATTCTTTTCTGCTTCACCCAAAACTGTCTCCAAGATTCGACTCGGCATGGGTGTACAGAGAGGGTGAGCTTTCGGCATCAATCCCTCTCTGGCTTCATCTTATTTCCCTTCACTCACGTCCTTACTTTTTTTTTTTTCTTTTAAATAGACTTTTCCTTTTTTTTTTTTTTTTTTTTGCGGTACGCGGGCTTCTCACTGCTGTGGCCTCTCCCATTGCGGAGCACAGGCTCCGGACGCGCAGGCCCAGCGGCCATGGCTCACGGGCCCAGCCGCTCCGCGGCATGTGGGATCCTCCCGGACCGGGGCACGAACCCGCGTCCCCTGCATCGGCAGGCGGACTCTCAACCACTGCGCCACCAGGGAAGCCCTAGACTTTTCCTTTTTAAATAATTTTTTTATATATTTAAAAAATTTTTGGCTGCGTTGGGTCTTAGTTGCTGCGCGTGGACTTTCTCTAGTTGCGGCGAGCGGGGGCTACTCTTCGTTGTGGTGCGTGGGTTTCTCATTGCGGTGGATTCTCTTGTTGCGGAGCATGGGCTCTAGGCGCGCCGGCTTCAGTAGTTGTGGCTCGCGGGCTTTAGAGCACAGGCTTAGAAATTGTGGTGCACAGGTTTCGTTGCTCCTAGGTATGTGGGATCTTCCCAGACCAGGGATCGAACCAGTGTCCTCTGCATTGGCAGGCGGATTCCTAACCACTGTACCACCAGGGAAGGCCCTTATTGTTTTCCTTGTTGATTTGCATACACCTCGCTGTGTAGTCTTAGACATGTTCTTGGAAGAAGGAAAGATACAGTTAACCCCATAACTGAATCCAAACCTACATATATAAATTAATCTATCCTTTCTAAAAGTAACGTTATCTATCCAATATTCCAAAACGGATATCCTGACTCCTGCCATCTCTGCTTCCTCTCCCTGCCCCCACCCACAATGACTCATACAAATAGTCTCCAGATCCTGCTATCCTAAATATCTCCTGATTCTGCTCCTTCATGTCTACCCTCAGTGTCCTTTTCCAGGTCACCCACCTGACAGCTTCCATAGAGTAGTGAAAGCCCTTCTACCTTATTCTCACCTTTAGTTGGTCCTTTAATGTCATTCTTAGGCAGAGTAGGCTCAGTACACATTTGCTGAGTGAATGAATGAATCCCTCATTTGACAGATGGGGAAATAAGGCCCAAGGCAATAACCCAGTGAGCTATGTGCACAACTGGCAGGACTGTGCAGGTCTGTTGATACTCTCTTTTCTCTGACTGGAAAGAGGGAATTCCTTTTAGGGGGAATGGTTTGCCCAGGACCTTTGGTAACATTGTTTGTTAAATCTTTTTCAACCCTCATCACAATTTTAAATAGTCTTATTTGGTCTGCAATGGTAGCTGTCTTGTTCTCTTACAAATTCCCACAGACTGGTGCAGTACCTGGCACAGAGCAGGCCTTTAGGAAGAATTTCTTATTGAGTGAATGAGTGACTCAGGACCCCAGAGCTCCTTTTCCAGTGAAAGGGCTACTGAACCCTGAGTCTGATGTCATGAAAACCCAACCTAGACTCAGTCAGACTTGAGCTCTGTCCTTTATTAATTGCGTGACTTTTGCCAAACTATTTCCTCTTGGCCTGAACTTAGTTTTGTGTCATGTGGGCCATAATTCCTTGTCTGCAATTCTGAAATGAAAAAACTTTTTTTAAATTGAAGTATAGTTGATTTACAATGTTGTGTCAGCTTCTGGTGTATAGCAAAATGACTCAGTTATATCTTTTTCATATTCTTTTTCATTACGGTTTATTACAGGATATTGAATATAGTTCCCTGTGCTATACAGTAGCACCTTGTTTATCTATTTTATGTATAGTAGTTTGTATCTGCTAATCCCAAACGCCAAATCCATCCCTCCCCCTTTCCTCTTTGGTAACTGTAAGTTTGTTTTCTATGTCTGTGAATCCGTTTCTGTTTTGTAAATAAGTTCAATTGTATCATATTTTAGATTCCACATATAAGTGGTATCACACGGTATTGGTCTCTCTCTTTCTGACTTACTTCACTCAGTATGATAATCTCTAGGTCAATCCATGTTGCTGTAAATGGCATTAAGAAAAATCTTCTTAAGTCATTTGGTGGCAAAAACCAAACTAACCTGAATTTTTTTTTTTTTTTTTTTTGCCGTACGCGGGCCTCTCACTGTTGTGGCCTCTCCCGTTATGGAGCACAGGCTCCTGATGCGCAGGTTCAGCGGCCATGGCTCACGGCCCCAGCCGCTCCGCGGCATGTGGCATCTTCCCGGACCGGGGCACTAACCCGTGTTCCCTGCATCGGGAGGAGAACTCTCAACCACTGCACCACCAGGGAAGCCCTAACCTGAATTTTTTAGGTAGCTAAGTTAGCCTTTAACTGTGAGGCTATTTATACTTATCCCACTCCATGTGAATATTCACGTTTCTTAGCAGAATTAACGTGTTTCATTCAACAGCTTAGGGATGATTACATAATATATAGTATGTGCACCATATTGCATGGTATTATCTAAAACATGAAGAATGCTGAATTTGGATACGTATCTGGCCCCAAAGATTTCCAGTAAGGGGCTGAGGATTGTCAGAACTGCCACTGGGGGATGGCGCGAGGGTTACATGAGAGAATTTTTGTTTGTTTGTTTGTTTGTTCTGTTTTTTTGCGGTACGCGGGCCTCTCACTGTTGTGGTCTCTCCCGTTGCGGAGCACAGGCTCCGGACGTGCAGGCTCAGCGGCCATGGCTCACGGGCCCAGCCGATCCGCGGCATGTGGGATCTTCCCGGACCGGGGCACGAACCCGCGTCCCCTGCATTGGCAGGAGGACTCTCAACCACTGCGCCAGCAGGGAAGCCCGAGAGAATGTTTTTTAACAATGGTGTGAGCAATGGTCAGCCCCAGAATCCAAGAACAGGACGGGGTAGGATGGATGTGGAAGGTGGTGATCTATGAAAAAGTGTGTGTATTCGCCTGCAGCGAAGAGGCTGGAGTAGCTAGTTAGGGCAGCTTCTTGGCTGGCAGGCTCAGAAGTTAAGGCTTAATCCACGGGAAACAACAAGGGTTGGGGGTGGGCGTGGGGAGGGTCATGGGAAGTAACAAAAAGGGATTCGATTCTTATAAAGATTTGGAGGGGCAAGCCTGGCGGCAGGGAGAGCCGCTAGGAGCCGCCTAGGACCTAGGTGACCCCGAGCCCAAGCAGACATCAGCAAGGGCGATTCATGCAGAGTCTGGGAAGCAGGGAGGGCGAGGGTCCGTGAGGCCGGGCAGCTGGACCCATGACCCTAGACGGTGAGGTGGTTCCGTCGCCTAAGACCTTCAGAACCAAGCACGGGCCCCCACAGCCAGATTCTCGGAGGAATAGCCGAGATGGGGCTTGAGGGAGGGGGCCCGAAATCAGGAAGCATTAAAGACAAGCTGGTACCGGGAAGCGGCTCTGGGTTGGGAGCCAGGAAACCAGGGTTCCTGTCTTTCCTCTCCAACTTCGAGCTGCCGGAAGCGGTGCGACTCGTCCCACTTCTATGTGCCTGCAAAATGGCAACAACGCTGTGTGGGACGGAAGCGGGATACCACGTGGGAAAGCGCCTTAGAACTGAAGCCCCAACAGGGTTACTAAATTCCAGAGGTTTCATATGAAACCTGCATTTCATATGAAAAGAACCGACGTAGCCATTTTCCTTCACCGTAACAGCCGTTTCATCAAATTTGGCTGCTGGCCGACGCCTCAGGACAACTCTCTGCCGGCGAGTCCGAGGCTTTTCACTAAGTTTGAACTCAGCCGCTCGCCTTAGAGCCTCTAAATCCCGCCTACGAAACTGACGTCCCGGTCGGGACGTAAGCAAGGAGAGGACGAGCGTGCGTGGAAACGGCACCCCGTACCCGTCCTCCGACCCGACGTCTACCGCGGGCGCGCGCTCGCACGCCGGAAGGGGCGGAGCCAGACTGGAATTTATATATCGCGCGCCGAGAGTCGAACGATCTCTACCGGCAGCATCTGACGGCAGGATGGTAAGGGACATCATGGCGGACTTCTACTTGTCTGTCGCGGCGGCATGAGTGAATCCGCGGCACATCCCCGCCATCTCGCCTCACCCGGCGCCGGGGTTCTGCTCTAGGAGCATGGGGCACTCAGCAGAATCCACAGTCAGGTGTATTTTCTGAAAATGTCCGAGGCTTGAGGTTGGCTTTGGGCCTGCCGGTCGGCTGGCGAGAGGCCTTGCCACGGGAGCTGGGTTGGGGGGCCCAGGCCCGACAATCTTCAAGCCATGGATTATTCCTTGATCTCGGCCTCAGCATTCGAGATCCGAGTCATGAGCACTTTCGCCAGGAGGACCTTGAGTGGGAGCGTTTGGCACTGTTGTGAAAGTGGGAGGTGCAGAAATCCAGGCCGCGGGCGGCAGGGGAGGCTTTGTGTATGGGTTGTTGAATCCTCATTCTGAAACGTCTGGGACGGTTGGTACAACTCCTTGGGCCTCTAGAGTTATCAGAAACCAGAGATGATGAACTTATTGACGGGCGGACAGAGACTTGTGTGCTGATTGTCATGTTCTGATTTGGTTCTGTCGAGTTCTAGTGGCCTCCACTTGCCAGTTAGCTCCCGTTGGGAGCATGAGGAACCTTTACTACCATTACCTGCCACCCAGCCGTTTGACCAGGAGTCCCTATTGTGGACAGAATGTTTATTGGAGTACAGTTGCTTTACAATGCTGTGTTTCTGCTGCACGACAACGTGAATCAGCTATACGTATACATATGTCCCCATATCCCCTCCCTCTTGCGTCTCCCTCCCGCCCTTCTTATCCCATCCTAGGTCGTCACAAAGCACCGAGCTGATCTCCCTGTGCTATGCGGCAGCTTTCCACCAGCCATCCATTTTACATTTGGTAGTGTGTATATGTCCATGCCGCTCTCACTTCGTCCCAGCTTCTCCCCACCCCCGTGTCGTCAAGTCCGTTCTCTACGTCTGCGTCTTTATTCCTGCCCTGCCACTAGGTTCATGAGTACTGTCTTTTCAGATTCCATATACGTGCGTTGGCATACGGTATTTTTCTTTTTCTGACTTCATTCTGTATGACAGACTCTAGGTCCATCCACCTCATTACAAATAACTCAGTTTCGTTCTTTATGGCTGAGTAACATTCTGTCGTATATACGTGCGTGGTCAGAATCTTAACTGACTCGCACATAAGGCTGCTTGTTAAGCGATTTTTAATGCCATTACCTGGTGTGCCTTTGTCCTCTTTAGAGGAAAAGGTGGGTGGTTCATGTTCTTTAAATTATAGGGTGAGGGTTTGAGATACATGTTTAACTCATTTGGCTGAATAATGCCTTTTAGATGTGTGATCCCGAAAAAAGTAAATCCAGCACGTAAGCCTGTTACCTGGGTTCCTGGTGTGGATCCAGCATTGCTGGGAATCTTAGAACCTAGGCCTCTGGGGATGAAGAGGCGTGAGCTACTTAGAAGGTGCTAACGTTGATCGATCATTTTCTCCTAGTCTCACAGGAAGTTCTCCGCTCCCAGGCATGGGTCCCTGGGCTTTCTGCCTCGGAAGCGCAGCAGCCGGCACCGCGGGAAGGTGAAGAGCTTCCCCAAGGATGACTCTTGCAAGCCCGTGCACCTCACGGCCTTCCTCGGCTACAAGGCTGGCATGACCCACATTGTGAGGGAGGTCGATAGGCCAGGGTCCAGTAAGTACATGCTGCATCTTCCCAGCTGATTGGAGGGTAGGAGTTGGTGGGAACTGACTAGATGGGGCCAAGCTCTCAGAGGAGAGCAGGCTTTGGAGAGATCAACAGAACCTCTAGATATCACAATGGAAATATATTTTAGGATCGATAAATGCTTCCAGGGTTCAGGTGGCTGGCACTGCTTGATTTAGGCAGAGGGAGGTAATGGTGTAGGGGAGCGTGATGAGGAAATTTGTCAAGAGCTGCAGCACAGAGAAGTATGCTAACCTGGGAGGTGGCGACCATTGAGGGTTAAATAGAGACTCCACTCACATTTTAGTGGCATCCCTGAACTGTGAGCCTCACCTGAACGCCTGAATACTACCCATGTTCCTGGGTTGTGAAGTTCGAAGTAGAAAAGGCGCTAAGTAGAACACGGTGCTGGTGATTGAAACACAGTAAACAGACAGTTGAAAGGGTCTATGCCGAGGAATGACTACCTCACTATACTTAGTACTCTTGCATTTTCTAGGTACTAAGGAGTTTGTCTCTGGAGATGGTTATGATAAACCAGCACCGAAACCAGGCTGTTACTTGGCTGCATAGGGTCCAGATAGTTTTGTGCTGAGAAGGTCAATGCACACAGACTGAGCATTCAGCAGTGAGGGAGTGTGGGCTGCGGTGCAGACTTCCCCACAAACCTTCCTGTCATCTGAAGCAACTTGCTTTGCTGGCCTGGAAGGGTACGCGACATTTTTCCAAAAGACAGCCCTCCTGCCGGGTACTTGAGGCAGCCCGCTCAGGTCTAACTGCCTGCTTCGTCTGCAGAGGTGAACAAGAAGGAAGTTGTGGAGGCTGTGACCATCGTGGAGACGCCGCCCATGGTCATTGTGGGCATTGTGGGCTACGTGGAAACACCTCGAGGCCTCCGGACCTTTAAGACCATCTTCGCTGAGCATATCAGTGATGAGTGCAAAAGGCGCTTCTATAAGAACTGGTAAGGGAGCCGATGCCGCCTCGCCCTGGGTGAGGCTGGCTAGGAGGGCCAGGGCCTCAGCTCCATAGCCGGGGTGGGAGGAGCTGCTCTGGTGTCAGGTTTAGTTGCAGAACAGAACAATTCTTTGCTGCACTGGGAGCAGCATCTTGAGACATTTCCTTCAGTGCCCATCTTAGTGGGTGCTACCTTGAGTCAGTTCAGTATTTCCTGAGTTGCTGGCAAGTGTTGAGTCTGCTTAGAAGCTGAGGGATAGCAGCAATGCCCCCAGACCCTACCACCCCCGGTGTGTGGTCTGGTTAATGGATAACCTGGAGCAAGAACTTGTGTGTCTGAATGTATGTGACTTGCATCATTAATCTTGTGGACCTCTGCTCAGCTCCGCTCGGCTCTGCCCGATGAGCTCCATCCAGGCTCCGCTTGCCGGTGGAAAAGGCTCCTTAGAAGCCGGCAATGAGCCCCGTCCCCACACGGTGCCCGTGTCTTCCGCTCACCCCTTGGAGGGTGATGAAGGCTGGCACCTGGCCCCCTCCCCAACTCTGCTCTGCTCCTGAAGGCATAAATCTAAGAAGAAGGCCTTCACCAAATACTGCAAGAAGTGGCAGGATGTAGACGGCAAGAAGCAGCTGGAGAGGGACTTCAGCAGCATGAAGAAGTATTGCCAGGTCATCCGTGTCATTGCCCACACCCAGGTGAGCGCCCACTGCTTATTGTCAATGGAGGTGATGACCTACATGACCACCTGTGGCCTTTGGGGGGCTCAGTTACCTTCTGAGTTGATCCTCAGCTCACACTGGTTTTGTGTCAAGCCTCAGGATTTTAGGGATGGTAAGACTTTGAGGTTTTTATACTTATTTCCTGGAGGAGGAAGGGGTTGTTTAAAAGCAACACAGTCCAGCCAGTGCCCTGCCTTGAGGCCTGGGTTCCTGGGGCCATATTAAGGACAGTTGTCTGCTTGAGAAGGCATCCAGGTCTCCTCACATAGGGTTGGTTTTTTTGTTGCCAGCAGAGGGCACTGTGTCCCCGATGGTTCTGAAATAGGGAAAACCATATCCTATCTTAGGAGAACTGGTTGAAGGAACCGGTGAGTCATAACTAACGTTGTCTAGCCCCTAACTGAAAATAGTGTTGAGATGCTGGCTGTTCGCACTTCAAACCTGACATGTGAGCTGAACTAGCTCTTGGTTGTCTGGGTAGGAATGGGTGCCACCTTTGCTGTCAGTCTGGGCGATTATCCTGGGTGTATACCCATGATTCTAAGTGATCAGTAGTCCTGTGTGGTTAGTGGCGAGCAGATTACCATAGATTTGTGGTGTGTGTCCATTACTGAAGATGGGTCAGTAGGATAACACTGGACAGCTCTAAAATCTGTTTAGATTCATTCCCTAATCACAGCTTGTACACTCAGAGTGTTCTCCTGCTCCCAAAATAAGTGGCTTACTGATAATTAACAGAGCAAGGTAGATGGCCAGGGTAAACCAGGGCAGGTACCCCAAGGGAAGTGGCCAAAAGGACAGCGAGCAGGAACATTGGGCTGGTTGGTCCCAGGATCTGGTTAAATCAGCCTGTCTTAAGGTGGGCGTGGTGTGTCTGTCAAGGATCAGCTTATTCTGACCTGATTCAGGCACCAGAATTGAAAGGGGAATGGTACCCAGTGGGGAGTCATAACACTGGAAAGCAAAACTGTTGCCTGTCGTGCCCAGCCTGAGTTCCTCTCACCTTGAAGCATCTGTTCCTTTTAGATGCGCCTGCTTCCTCTACGCCAGAAGAAGGCCCACCTCATGGAGATCCAGGTGAACGGAGGCACTGTGGCCGAAAAACTGGACTGGGCCCGAGAGAGGCTAGAGCAGCAGGTCCCTGTGAACCAAGTGTTTGGGCAGGATGAGATGATTGATGTCATTGGGGTGACCAAGGGCAAAGGCTACAAAGGTGAGCTTCGCAGTGGCCCACATTGCTGTGGCTAACCTGGGAGAGGGGTGTCAGGCCCAGCTGTTCTGTGATGAGGCCCTGGAATGAGCGCTGGCACAGCGCCCGAGTCAGACTGCGGAAGTATTCCTTGCTGCCTTCCTTCTGAGGACAGTGCTGTGGTCAGGTGGCTGGGGTAGCATGTGGGTCCGGGCATGACATACATACGCTTTGAGCACACTGCAAAACGCGCTGGGAGGCTTCCTGAATGCTCTCAAATGAGCATGATCACGTGCTAGTAGGGCTAATTTTCCAAGGCCTGTTCTTTGCTGATTATAACTCAAGGGTTGTGTCTCAGCTGGTATTCAAGCTTGCATGGAGATAGAAGAAGGGAGAGGACACGGCAATCATGTTGCATTGCATGTTCTGTGGACAGAGTACCACAAACTCAAGTTGGGCATTCATAGCAAGAAAGGGCCAATGGCATGGGTGCCAGGCACCTCAGTAATAGCATGTGTCTATTCCAGGGGTCACCAGCCGTTGGCACACCAAGAAGCTGCCCCGTAAGACCCACCGAGGGCTGCGAAAGGTTGCCTGTATTGGGGCGTGGCATCCCGCACGGGTGGCCTTCTCTGTGGCTCGGGCCGGGCAGAAAGGCTACCATCACCGCACCGAGATCAACAAGAAGGTGAGGTGCCCAAGGGGGTCCTGTGGAGACTTTAACCCTAGGAGGGGTAGGGTGGTCCCAATATTGGGAATTGGGGTTTCCAGTCCCCGTCACCATCGGTCCATTTGTGGCGGAGCACCCCGTGGACTTAGTTGCTCGTGTCTGGTGCACAGTTCTGACTCTCGGGTGTCATGATAGTAAAGTGCCGTCCTTGAATGTGGTTCTGGTGCAGCTGACCCTTGGCGGGGCTGAGGATGTGAGCTTTGTCTACCCTCACCTGTTCCACGGTGTTTGGAGAAGCCTCATCCGTTGTCTCACTGGATGGCATTGTTTTCAGTTCAGGCCCAGCCACCTTTTCTTTGCTCAGAGCCTGGGACGCCCCCTCACTAGGGCCAAGGTCATAGCTGCTTTCCCAGAGCCCTTTGTAGGCGGCTAGCCCACCCCCAAGATGGATCATTTGTCCCTAATGGCTGTCCTTGCGTCCAGCCAGCTCCAGAGGCCTCTGAGCTGTCTCTCCGACCAGGTTTCTTGTTCTCAAGTATTTATGCTCATTTCCTCCTTCAGATCTACAAGATTGGCCAGGGCTACCTCATCAAGGATGGCAAACTGATCAAGAACAATGCCTCTACTGATTATGATCTGTCTGACAAGAGCATCAACCCTCTGGTGAGTAATGGGAGCTATCCATGCAAAGCCTCAGATATGTGGTCTGGGGGGTATTTCCGGTTCCAGGCCTCCCCTATGGGGCTGGGGCCATTTTTACAGCCAGTTAACTGGACCTCTGTACAGCATCCAGCTGTCTGTCCACCCTTTGTCATTGGTTGGGGGGAGACTGGCTCGTGAGGAGCGGGGTGGCAGGCCCAGCTGTTCAGTGATGATGCCCTGGAATGAGCGCTGGGTGCGGCGCCCGAGTCAGACTGCGGAAGTATTCCTCGCTGCCTTCCTTCTGAGAACAGCTCTGGTCAGGTGGTGGGACCACCAGGACCTGCGGGGGCGGGGGGTGTTGTGTGCGCGGTCAGACCTGTCTTCAGCCCCATACTTGATCTGTGCTGACCTTTGATGGCCTTGCTCCGTCCCAGGGTGGCTTTGTCCACTACGGTGAAGTGACCAATGACTTTGTCATGCTCAAAGGCTGCGTGGTGGGAACCAAGAAGCGAGTGCTCACCCTTCGCAAGGTGAGGCTGGAGGAGGGGGTGTTGAGCTCTGTTTGGGGGTTGGGAGGGAAGGCGGGGAGGGATGCTACTCCTGACTTTGAAGGCCTGGGAGGAGGGAATCCCGTGTCTGGCCTGGCCCGGCTGTTAGCTTCTGTTCTTAAGTGTATTCTCATCTGCCTGGTGGCAGGAGGAAGCCCCTTGGTAGTGGCTGGTTGGTGGTGTTTGGGGTGGGTGGGTGTCCTGATTCCAGGACTGATTTAGATGGAGTTGACCTCTGCCCTCTTAAGGTGAGGGACCTGTGAACAAAGATGGTACAGAGAAAGGCGTGGCTCTGTACCCTTGCTCTCTTGGTCCACAGTCCTTGCTGGTACAGACCAAACGGCGGGCCCTGGAGAAGATTGACCTCAAGTTTATTGACACCACCTCCAAATTTGGCCATGGCCGCTTCCAGACTGTGGAGGAGAAGAAAGCATTCATGGTGAGCACCTACCTCTCTGCCCTCAGGCTGGGGTGGGGGTGGCTTTCAGCTGCTGTCACCTGTCAGCCTGCCCATCTGGTACTGATGCAGAGGGGCCACCTTGTGCCTGTGTGTGCCCCGGGCTGTGGAGACCAGCCCGGAATCTGATGGCACTGCGGTTGGCGGTTATCCTTAACTGCCTTCTATCTCTAACCTTGCCTGCTGCATTTCTCTCCACAGGGACCACTTAAGAAGGACCGAATTGCAAAGGAAGAAGGGGCCTAATGTCAGAACGGATTATACGGCTGGTAGAATCTCAATAAAGTTATTTTCCAGTGACATCCATCTGCCTGTACTTCACCTTCCCGGTCCTGGCTGCCTCCCTCGGCCCTCATGCTCCCAGGGGCGTGCTGTCCCCGCAACCTCTTTGGTTGCCTCTTTCCCCTGCCACTTGCTGGGCCCCATGCTTGGAGCAGACTAGGTGAAGCGGGAGGCGAGAGCCAGCCAGCCTGGTCTGCCCTGCACTGTACGGCCAGCCTGGGGAGTGAGCTCTGTGTGAAATGTTTGTCACAGGGCGAGGAAGCTGGGTCTCTGCTGTAGAAGTTGTGTCTGTGCAGCTTGGAAGGAGGCAGTGAGGAAGGATCTGGTGTTGCTGTTGCCCATGGGCATGGCAGGGCAGGGCAGAGCCTGGCTCTCTGCTGAGTGTAATTTAGTCACTAATTTAGTCACTAATCCATGCAGGAGGGGTTCCAGTTAGGCCTTGTGGAGGTTCTTCTGTAGCCAGCGGCAGAGTTCTGGCCATGGGAGAGGGTGTCATGTAGAAGCCCTGAATGGCACCTGGGACTCGGGAAAACACTGGAATGTTTGCTTTGAGGAAAGCCCTGGTGATTAACCAGGACTTCATTAAAACAGGTGAGAATGTGGACCGGCAGAGGTCGAGTGCCTTGACCAGACTCACCTGGCTGGGTGAGGTCATTGAACCCCAATTTCCATTCTGGTCTAGGTCTGCTTTGGTAACTTGGCTCAGCCCCCGGTCCCGTGCCATGTTGTGCACCTGCATCATGTAGGCTGGTAAGAGCTTGGCTGCTAGAGCCCAGCGTCCAGTCCTGTGATGTCTGGCCCACCCTTTGGTGGGGTGGCTGAACCCCAGTCCAGTCCCTGGCATTCCAGGTGTACAAGATGCCCCCGCTTATCCCCCTTCCGGCTGCAGCTGCTCCCCACGTCACATCTGCCCGTGTGGTGTGTTTGCCTTAGCCCCACCTAAGCGGAGGGCAGAGAGCACAGCTGCAGCAGCGCCAATAGCCCTGCCCGGTCTTCTGGCAGACGGCTGGTTGCCCACCAATCAATCACTTGGGTTCTGGCGTCTTCTGAGCCTTAGTTTCCTCTTCGAAAGGGGTAGTGATAGCTGGGGAAAGATGGAGGTCCCATACTTATGGTGCTGTCTCAAGATGACTGGAGGTGGCCGAGTTGAACCTCTGGTTCCCTATGAGCGTGGTATCCTCATGTCTCGCGTGAGGCCCTAAGATGTCCAGTCAAGGCACAGAGGAGGTTGCAGGAATTACATGTGGGCCCTGAGGCAGAGGCTGGTTGAGGTCTGGAGGGGCTGAGCAAGAGCCCTTGGCGCGGGACCCTTTCCCAACGTCTGTCTGCCCACTTCTTTGGAGTCCCTTCTGACCTCTGTGTGGGGCAGTGGGCCTCAAAGCCAACTTCTGGGCCAATTTGCCACCCCATGCAACACGCGTCGGCTCAGGATCCAGGCCTAGACTGGCCAGAGCTGCACTTCAGGCTGGAGCCACCAGGGGGCGAGAGTGGGCAGCACCCGCTTGGGGCAGCCCTGCAGGAGGACCTCTGGGCTTTGCGGGGGGCGCAGAATCCCTTCCCCAACCGGGGTCTCTTCAGATGCCCCATAATCCTGGGAGTCAAGCCCACAGCCAGAGGGGGTCAGGACCTGCCCCAAGGCCACCAGGCACCTGTGGCAGATCTAGGCGTGGGAGCTGGGCTCCTGGTCTGGGTTCCTTTCACTGTGGGAACTTCTGTCCAGTCATATCCTGGGGAGGGTGCTGAGCTGGGCAGTGGCCCCACTGCATCCCCTCACTCATCCTGGTTGCCCTTGGCCTCTTAGCCTGTGGGCCTCCCCAAACCCTTAGGCCAGCCCTGGAGCCCAGCTGCCCACCCAGCCCAGGTACGAAAGGCTTTGCTGGTTTGAGCCGTCCTGGCTGGGCCTCACTCCCTTTCAGGACTCTGCCCAGTTGTAGGTATGGCCAGGATGACTCGGGATGTGGGTCCAGAGAACAGGCTGAGGGTGTGCACATGTGCCTCCAACAGCACAGGTAGAGCACACGCTCATGTCCCCACTCATGTGACATGTGCACAAAGAGCCTTTTCAGGGGCAGGCTTGCTTGACAAGGGCTGAGCCCTTATCTGTTGACCATCCCCACGTCCCCATCCTCGTTTCCGCCCTGCCCCTGGCCAGTGAGTGCTTTGAGGCACACCCAAGGTCACAGATCTGAGCCTCAGCCTCATCTGGGTGGTGACTGGCCACCTCAGAGGTGGTGGTTATGGGACCCAGTGTGGAAGACAGCCCCAGTGCGTGCACAGAACGCCTGGAACTGGTCAGGACGAGTAATTGGGCTTCCAGGGGCAGCGGAAAGCTCAGCCACGTGTGGGATCAGCTTCATTCTCAAGAAACCTGAGCGACCGCGGTGGACAGAGCACTCTTCCAGGTGCTGGGGAAGCAGTGCTGAACTCGAAGGTCTTTCTCTAAAGGAGCATTTATTCTAGTTGGGGAGGGCAGACAGGAGACACAGGCAAACAAGACAGTTTCAGAAGTGATGAGGGGGTTAAGACTGCTCTTCCACTGCAGGGGGTGTGGGTTCGATCCCTGAAGATCCCACATGCCCTGTGGCCAAAAGTAAGAAAGAAAGCATTGGTCTGCTAAGATAATATTTGGGTAATACAAATGATAACGCTTTCGCCCTGAATTAAGGCCAGCAGTTTGCTGAAGCTTTTGGTTTTAAGCAGGAGCGTAAAGTTCCTGTGGTCTGTTGGCCATTTCAGAACTTTATGCATGAAATGGTTAATTCATTAGAAAGAAACATCTGAGTCATTGGTGGTAGATGTGGGTCAGAATTTAGAGATCCCTGATTTAACTTTCTTCATTAGAATTATATTACTGTTAAGTCTAGTTACTACAAAAGTGGCTGTGGATCCAAAAACAGAATGATTCTGAACTGAGCTTTCTTTGAATATTATCCTTTTGTATGGTCAGGGCCCTGATTTGTATATTTTAGACTTCATTCAAATTGGAAGCTTAGTGAATATAAGTTTGGGCTGTAAAACTTTTTTTTTTTTTTTTTTTTTGCGGTACGCGGGCCTCTCACTGTTGTGACGTCTCCCGTTGCGGAGCACAGGCTCCGGACGCGCTGGTTCAGCAGCCATGGCTCATGGGCCCAGCTGCTCCGCGGCATGTGGGATCTTCCCGGACCAGGGCACGAACCCGTGTCCCCTGCATCGGCAGGCGGACTCTCAACCACTGCGCCACCAGGGAAGCCCGGGCTGTAAAACTTTTTGAGTTGTATATTGGATTGTGGAAGTGCATCTGTATTATGGACATTGAGAAAGTTACTTTCATAGTAAATGCACTTTATTTTTTACTTAAAAAAAAAGATTTTTTTTTTTGCCTACGCTGCGTGGCTTGCGGGATATTGGTTCCCTGACCAGGGATTGAACCCGGGTCCACGGCGGTGAAAGCACGGAGTCCTAACCACTGGACCGCCAGGGAATTCCCCTAAATGCGCTTAGAAAAAAAGTGATGAATGCTGTGAAGAAATAAGACAGGACATTGGGATGCCGAGTGATGGTGCAGAGGAGTCCTTTCTGAGACCTGAGGGTGTAAAAGGATGCAGCCTGGTGGAGCTCTAAGGGGAGAACATCCCACGCGGAGGGAACAGTAGGCACAAAGGCCCTGAGGTGGGAATGAGGCTTTGGGGCTCAGATCTGAACTCCTGAGGGAGGCAGCTGAGTGAGTTCCACGAAGGTGGCACCGGCTCCGCCCCCAGCCCCGCCTCCATAGCCAGGACCTGGCATATAGTAGGTGCTCAGTAAATGTTGTTCCCAGGGTCTCTGGGAGTCGCCCATTCTTGTGTATGTCTGGGTGTCCCATGAGGGGGTCCCCAGGCATTTCCGTGGGCCTGTGGTGGGCTGGGCAGCGGTCTGGGCCTCCTGTGGACCTTGTTTGTGTGTGTCACAGAGAGT
Organism: Delphinapterus leucas; assembly: GCF_059928025.1. Taxonomy (NCBI): domain Eukaryota; kingdom Metazoa; phylum Chordata; class Mammalia; order Artiodactyla; family Monodontidae; genus Delphinapterus; species Delphinapterus leucas. Next base: position 93,425,400 of record NC_143139.1, on the reverse strand, counting down.
GCATCTCCAAGTGCCTGGCGGTGTGTGCTTCCTGTCACCAGAATCCCCAGACAGACCTCTCCGGGATCCTGTGGTGACAGAACAAGGAGCCTCATTACATTCCTCCTGGAAAAAAAAAACAAACCTGCTGGGAATTTCTGAGCACGTGGGAACAGGGAGGTGGCAGGAGCCACCATTGCCGTAAAAGGCAGAGCCAGTGACTTCGAGGAGCTTACCTGGGATGGCCTTGGGGGATGGAGGGGTGGACAGCCTGCTGCCACCTCGAGGGTTCACCCCAAAGTGCTCTCCCCCGATCCTCACTGACAGCCTTGCCAGTGGGGGCTGCGTGTTCGCCCCTCAGTCCTCATCCCCCAAAGCCTCCAGCCCTGTCCCCCCACCCCGGCGGGGGGGCCCAGCCCTGGCTTCCGGCGGCCTCACCCTCCTCCCATCAGCTCTTGGCAGGAAGCTACTTGTCTGAAGCTTCTGTGGTGCCCCTGCCCTGCATGCGACGTTCTGGCACTCAGGCTGGCACTCGGGACCTGCCGACCTCACAAGTATCGTGTGCCTCCCGGGGTCCGGACTCCTGGGCTGCTCCCAGGAGCCCAAATAGCTCTCCCTGTCCTTTCAGCAGAGGCTCTGAAGCCAGGTCTGGACCCCTGAGAGGAGAGGGGCCTGACCCGAACTCTTGGAGGCAAGAAAGCAACATCCATGAGCCCAGGAATGAGAGAGGTGGCATCCAGGAAACTTCCAGGGCCTATTAATACATCAGAACTATTAAATGTCTGAATGACCTGTGTCCTTGGCACCCATCGGCCCCCTGGACTCACAATGCTGCCCAGGGCCCAACTTCACCTGCCCCTGGCCCTTGATAACAAGCGCTCATGTTGACTTTGAATGCCTCTGGAGGGTGGTGCCCAGGCTGACAGGTAGTAGTAATTGTGAATACCTTATACCTATTGGGTACTGTCCTAAGTACTTTATATATATAAACTCAATACTCAGGATCACCCCTTGAGGGCAGCTTCTATTATTACCCCATTTTATAAACAAGAAACTGAGTCTCAGAGAGAGTGAGCCACTTGCCCAAGGGCACACAGTGTATAACTGGCAGGGCTGGGAGTTGAGCCCGGGCATTACTTCACCCTGAACCTATGGTACTAGGGGCCAGGAAAGTATATTTTGGCTCAAGGGAGAGAGTCGGGTGCTTATTTGGTTTTGGTTTCTTCGGCCGCGTGTGCAGCGTGCGCGATCTTAGCTCCCCGACCAGGGATTGAACCCATGCCCCCTGCAGTGCAAGTATGGAGTCTTAACCACAGAACTGCCAGGAAAGTCCCCAAGGGTGCTTATTTGTTGAGTACCTACTGTGTGCCAAGCATTGTGTTGGACCCTTTCAAAGCCATCTTATTTAATCCTTGCAATCACTATTCCCATTTCACAGATGGGGAAAATGGGGGCCCAGAGAGATTCAGAGAATCCTCCCAGGTCAGAGAGCTAGAATATACTCTGCCAGGCATCTTAGGTGCTGTGTCTCACTGAGTGATCATGACAGCCCCGTGAGTCGTGAGTCCAGATTCCTGTTGACACTCCTGTTTGCACAATGAGGACACAGAGGCATGGAGAGACCAAGCAACGGCCCCTCACTCAGGAGTGCTGAAGCAGAGAGTCAAATCCAGGCACCAGCAGCTCAGCGCTAACCACTGCACCGCACTTCCCCCACCGAGTTGGGTCCTGGAGGCTCCCAATGAGGAGCAGGAGGGACACCTCATCCCAGCAGCCACCGGGGCACCAATGTTCCTTCGCCCGCCACCTCTTGTAGGCGCACACCCTGGGCCCCTGCTTGCTTGAGAGATGGGGGCACCAGGGGACGCTACCCTAAGGGCTGCCAGCAGACAGGTCAGGGTGGGGGAGCCAGGTACCACAGCCGGCCCCACCTCCTCCTGTCCCAGCCCCGCAGCTGGCCTCTGGGCCACCGGGCCTCATGTGACTATGGAGAAGTAGCCCCTCCCGGCCGCTGCCTGCGCCTGCCCCCGCCCCACGCCGCCAGGCAGAGGAAAAGGGCCATGAGGGAAGGAGCTAAAGATAGCCGACTCGCCGACTTCCCCATCCTCACTGGCCATCACCTCGTCCCCCGTGGGCTCCTCCAGTGGGTCCCCACCCCATGGCAGCCACTCCTCAGAGCCTGGTTGCCCAGCCTGGGGCACCACACAGGGACCCAGGCAATGGTCCTGAGGTGAAGATTACCCACCCTCTGGGCACCGGGCCGGGCAAGGATGTGCCTCGTCCACTCTCGAAGTACCCCCCGACAGGAAAGGAGCATTATTATCACCCCTGTTATTATTATTTTTAATAAATTTATTTATTTGTTTATTTTTATCACCCGTTATTTATTTATTTTTGGCCGCATTGGGTCTTCATTGCTGTGCGCGGATTCTCTAGTTGTGGCGAGCGGGGGCTACTCTTCGTTGGGGTGCGCGGGCTTCTCATTGCGGTGGCTTCTCTTGTGGAGCACAAGCTCCGCGCGCGGGCCTCAGTAGTTGTGGCTCGCGGGCTTAGTTGCTCCACGGCATGTGGGCTCTTCCCGGGCTTCTCATTGTGGTGGCTTCTCTTGTTGCGGAGCACGAGCTCTAGGCACGCGGGCTTCAGTAGTTGTGGCACACGGGCTTAGCTACTCTGCGGCATGTGGGATCTTCCCGGACCAGGGCTCGAACCCGTGTCCCCTGCGTTGGCAGGCGGATTCTTAACCAGTGTGCCACTAGGAAGTCCTCACCCCTGTTTTATAGGCAGGGAGCCCAAGCAGAAGGGGGCAGCAGCTCCCATTCACACACCAGTGCCCATGAACACACCTCCACACTGACCCAGCCACACCGTTTCCATCAGGCCAGGGCCTGTGAACTCCCCAGCACGGCTACATGAAGGCCCATTGAGACACCATGCCCGCTTGCTACCTCAGGGCCAGCCACTAAGCTAAGCACTGCACAGATACATCCCATCAAAGTCAAGAGCTTCCCATGGCTCCCCGCTGCACATCCATTCATTCATATAAGGAAACCATGTATTAAGCACCTCCTACACATCAGGCACCTTGGTGTGGCATTCAAGACGCGTGGCAACTTAGCCCTAGTCTACCTACCAGCTCGTCACGAGCTGCTGTGCCTCGGTCATGTGGGACCACCAGAGTCATTCAGCCCAGGCCTCCTGGGTCTGCTGCGGTGACCCGTGTGTTGAGTACGGCTGGATCCTGGCTCAGTCTCTTCCCAGCACCACGACAGCCCTTGGAGGCCGGAGGGAGGATTCAGTGGGGTCCTGCATGGGATGTGCCCCTGCCCTGTAGTCTTCACTCAATGTCCAGCACACAGTCTCCATCAGTAAATACTGAATGTGCGGACGGTCCCCTGAAGAGGCAGTATTTTACCTCCATTTCACAGATGGCGAAACCAGGGCTCAGAGAAGGCCGCTGCCTCGCCGAGGCTCACACAGCCAGTACATGGTGCTGACTGGTCTGGCGCCAAGGTCCACAGAGCTCACAGAAGTGGCAGTTGGCAGCCCAAGGGCCAAATCAGCCCACAGATATGTTTAGTCTGGCCCTCAGGGTGAGCTTCATAGCTTTGCTTTTATCTTTAAAACCTGATCAATAGCACAAACCCGGAAGCAATGATCTGAGAGCTGCTAAGGGAGAGTGGTTCCCACAGCCTGGGGAGTGCGTCTCGGCAGGCGGACGAAGCAGCCCCAGCTGCACGGAAACCTCCCTGAGGGACCCTGCACGCCGCGGCGGCCTCCACAGTTCCTTTGGTACGTGTGAAATATTTTACATTTCATTTAAAAACAAATAAGTCTGATCTGTGCTGTTGGCCTGGCCCTCATCCCAGCTGCCCTGAGAACACAGTATATGGGCCTCAGTTTCCTCATCTGAAACATGGGGGCTCAGGGAAGTCTGGGTTGGACAATTTCTCAGGGCCCTTTCAGCTCCGAGGCTGGGACTGTGAAAGCCAAAGGCCAGTGCAGAGTGAGGGGAGAGAGAAAGGAAAGGAGGGGAAGAGAGAGAATTCCATGGGCAGCAGCAATCGGGGAAGCCTTTCTGAAAGAGGGAGGCTTGACCTGAACTGTGAAGGCTGAGCAACACCCAGCCCAGGGCTAACCTGAATAGGAATGGATGGCTCTGGAAGGGTGGGAAAGCACAGTTCAAAGGAATGAGTTTGTAATAGAGGGATTTCAGGCACAGCAGGAAGCAAATTGAGGAGAGATTTGGGGGTGGGTTGTGGGAGGTCTTCCCTGAGACCCTCCATCACACCTCATCACAGGGGACCCACTTCTCCACACCGGGGTGGGGTGGGTGGGAGCGGGGCAGTTGGCTTCTTGGCCTGTCTGTGCACTGTGTCTGGAGCCGGCCGTGCATTGCCTCATTTACTCCTCACATCTAGGGCCGGCAGGTACGACGAGGACCCCCATTTCACAGAAGAAGAACCTGGGCTTGACCCCCAGGCTCCTCTGGGCCTCTTTTATCTAGAGGAGGGAAAGGAGAGGAAGCCTTTCCTAGAAGCAGGCTGATCCCTCAGAGCGTCTGCCTAGGCTGTTCCCCCTGCTGGGAATACTTTTCCTTCTGAGGCTCGCTGTCTCTGCTGCTCCCTCACCACCCCCACCAGGACTATCACTGCATTATTATTTTTCCTGCTGTCCATCTTCCCAGCCACATGGCACCTCCTCAAGTCAGGGGCTGGGTCTGCTCTGCTCATTTTGTGCCCTCTGCACCCAGCACAGTGCTGAGCACGTAGTAGGTGTTCAATAAATATTTGTTGAAAGACTAATTGACCGAAGGTATGAATAAACAAACGTCAGGGGCTTCCCTGGTGGCGCAGTGGTTGAGAGTCCGCCTGCCAATGCAGGGGACGCGGGTTCATGCCCTGGTCCGGGAAGATCCCACATGCCGCGGAGCGGCTCGGCCCGTGAGCCATGGCCGCTGAGCCTGCGCGTCCGGAGCCTGTGCTCCGCAACGGGAGAGGCCACAAGAGGCCCGCGTACCACAAAAAAAAAACAAAAAAAAAACTTCAGAATGAGTGAAGTGATTTGCCCAAGGTCATCCAGGTGGTCAGTGAAGCGTGGCCCTGGTGGAAACCAGGGCTCCTGCCTCTTGCCTTCTGTCTGGTTCCCCTGCTTCTGTCTGGGTGCCCTTGTCTAGTCTCCACCCAGCAACCAGAGTGACCCTGTTAGAACTCAAGTCAGGCTGCATCCCTCCATATGGAGTTTCAGTTTTACAAGATGAGTGACAGGGATGGATGGTGGTGATGGCTGCATGACAAGGTGAATGTATTTCATACCACTGAACTGTGTACTTAAAAACAGTTAAGTTGAAAAAAAAAAAAAGGTTAAGTTGGACTTCCCTGGTGGTCCAGTGGTTAAGACTCCACAGTTCTACTGCAGGGGAGGAGGGCTCGATCCCCGGCTGGGGAACTAAGATCCAGCGCGGCGCGGCCAAAAAAACCCAAAAAGGTTAAGTTGGTATTTACATGTATTTTTTTTTTAATTTATTTTATTTATTTTTGGTTGTGTTGGGTCTTCGTTGCTGCATGCAGGCTTTCTCTAGTTGCGGCAAGCGAGGGCTACTCTTGGTTGCAGTGTGCGGGCTTCTCATTGTAGTGGCTTCTCTTGTTGTGGAGCACGGGCTCTAGTCGCGCAGGCTTCAGTAGTTGTGGCACGTGGGCTCAGTAGTTGTGGCTCGTGGGCTCTAGAGTGCAGGCTCGGTAGTTGTGGCACACAGGCTTAGCTGCTCTGCGGCATGTGGGATCTTCCTGGACCAGGGATTGAACCCGTGTCCCCTGCACTGGCAGGCGGATTCTTGACCACTGCACCACCAGGGTAGCCCTGTTACATGTACACACACACACACACACACACACACACACACACACACACAGCATCCCTCCCCTGCTCCGAACCCTGCATAGCTCCCATCAGATACCCAGTCACCAGAGGAAAAGCCCAGGCCACCACAGTGGGCCAGGCCTTTCACCTCCCCAACGTCCCCTCCCTCACTCATACTCATCCACAGCCACACTGGCTTCCTCTCTGTTCCTCTAACATGGCGGGCTCACTCCTGCCTCAGGACCTTTGCACTGGCTCTCCCCTCTTCCTGGAATGCCCCTCGCCTAGAAATCTGCAGAGATGCTGCTTTCTCAGTGAGGAGATCACCCTAACTGCCCCTGCAACCTGCTCCCCCAGCACTCCTGATGCCCCTCTGGGCTCAACTTTCTCTCCTCCACGGCCTATTCCCTGCCACCATCTGTAGAATGGAATTATTCATCATATTTGCTGTTTGTTTTCTCCACTCCCTGTTCTCCTGGCTTCCAGAGAAGTCAGGGTGGGAAGGGATGTGGTCTGGAGTGCGTGAGAGAGAGGGGAGAACTCCAAGGCGGCAGCAACTTCCTCAAAGCAAATTTAGGAAAAGCTGAAGTGAAAAAGGCTTGGGCAGCTGAGGACTTCCTGCAGCCGGTCCCAGGGGCCGGGGTCTTGCGTCCAAGTCTGTGTGCGTATGTGTGACTTTCTGTGTGTCTCTCTGTGTACAATTATGTGGGCCGAGGGGATCCTGAATCAAGGGCCATGCCCTCTTGGAGCTTTAGGCAGTCGAGCTAGGTGGTCTCTGGCTCCAGGATGCCCCGAGACTCCCCAGTGCTGTGCACCCAGCGCTTCTGTCTTTCCCTCTCCCTGGACAATGCAACCTAACGGGACAGTGCATGGGCTCTGGAGCTGGGCTTTCAGGGCACCTATCCCAGCTCTGCCACTGACTGTGTGACTCTGAGGAAGCAATTCAGGCACACTGTGCCTTGGTCTCCTCATCTGAAAAGTGGGCATGATCAGACCAGAACCTATTCCTATGGCCCTTGCTGGGATTCGATGAGCAAAGGCATGTGAGGGGCCTAGACCAGCGGTGGGCCCTCAGTAAAGACTCACTATTGGTGTCGGCCTAAGACCCAGACTGGGTGAGACCCAGCCCAGCCTCCCCAGCCTCGGGGAGTGGGTGTCTGGGCAGAGGCTGCCACTGGCAGTGCAGTGAGGCTGCAGAGGGGAAACCCAAGGTGGCACAGAGGAGGCACTGGCCCCAGGCAGGTGGCCTTGCTGAAGCCTTAGAGATGAGAATGCTCTGGCTGGGGACGGAGTGGGGAGGGGAGTGGGCTGCAGAGAGATGGCCTGGCGGGGGCTGCCTGGAGCTCAGTGAGACCCATGCCTGGTGGGATCAAGGGATGAGGCTGGAGTGTAGCCACAAAGCTCTAACTGAGTGCCAGCCTGCCTTAGACTTTGTCTCTGGGCAGTGGGGAGCCATGGAGGTATTTGAGTGGGGCCGTGGAGGCCTCAGCTCAAGGCTTCTGGTTCCAGGCCAGTGGGGAGACACCATCACAGCATAGGCTGGGAAGATGAGACATTTTTGCACAAAATACTTAGAAAACAAAGCCTGAGTAATTAAGAGCACTCTGCTTGGTGGAACAGTAAAGTCTCAAGGGGCAAAGAGGCCCAGGGGAACATGATCTGGGAAGACTACCTGGAGGAGGAGGCCCTAGAAGTGAGCCTTAGTGGAAGCAATAAGGGACTCTGCTGCACCATGTTGGGTGACTTTGGGTAAATGGCTGCCCTCTCTGGTCTCAGATCCCATGTGCCCTGACCCAGGCCTCTCCACAGTGGCTGTCTCAGCTCTGACATTCCACGGTCAGGAAAGGGGACAGCTGGAATCTGCCAGGGGCAGATTCAGGTTCTTGGTTTAGACAGAGACCCCGCCTGCCTTGGTTTCCCCTCTGCACTGGGCTGGGGTGAGGCAGGGAGGATAATAATGCTTGATTGTCAAAATCTTGTATGCCTTGGGGGCCAGATGCCAAGGATTGTTTTCCATTCCTAGGAGGGTGGGCCCTTCCTGCCAGGAGAAAATTCCAAGCTCCTGCAGCCAGGGAGGGGGTAGATCCTGCCACCCCCTGTGACCACATACCCACCGCCCAAACCTGTGGCATCAAGGACTTTCTTTCTCTTCTGCTTCTCTCTCGGCAAAGGAAGCCAGCCAGGACCTGGAGGAGAGACCCTCTCTCCTTCGGTTTGCTCAGAAGCGCCCCCTCTCTTCCCCGTCTCCCTTCCTGTCTTTGCTGTTCCAGGAGCAGAGAGACCTCCCCAAGGCAGGGGACTGTGGAACGACCCCACCAAGGCCTGGCTGGTTCCTGGATGTCTGTTTGCCTGGGTGGTGGGAAGAACCCAGGGCTCGTGTCCTCTGGGATAATGAGATTGTTGTTTGGGAATTTTCTGCTTCTAAGAGCCCGTGCTCCCAGAACTCCAAACCATGGAAATCCAAGTTTCTGTGGTTCTGATCTTTGGTTACAAGATACTGCATCTCTGAAATTATTTGGTTCTAAGAGCCTTGGGGGCCTGGAATGAAAATGTTCCGATATTTGATGGTCCTGGAACTTTCTGATTGTAAGAACCCATGGTTCTAGAATTTTCTAGTTCCAAGATGCTGTGTTCCTGGAAGTCTGGATCCAGTTGCCTGTAGGTCTGATGTCACACCTTGTGTTGAGGATGCCACAGGAGCCGGGAGTGGGGCAGGATGAGCCACTGGGGGGGGGGGCAGTGCCGTAGCAGGTAGCAGGCCAGGTGTGCTGGTGTGTGTGTTGGTGGCAGCTCTGGTGCTGACAGATGGGCAGGGGCCGCTGTCTGAGTTCATGGCACCTGGCCCTGACCCGGGACTGCGAGGGGGACCCAGAAGAGGCCAGGCTAATAGCCTTCCACAAACTCTGCCACCCCCTTCCCTCCCTGGGATGCCCCGTTGCCCACAGAACTCACAGTGGCTGAGATTGCTGGGCCCACCGAGGGCAACACCCCCCGCCCTCATGAACAAGTGGGGCCTCTGGGCGCAGCCAGGGAGGGAGGGCTTTCCTGGATCCACTGAGGACAGGGGCAGTCCAAGAACCCTTCACCCACAACTTCCCGGTCCACAGATCTTTCCACGGGGTCTCATGTTATCCAGCCCCTTAGACACCCCTCTTCTCCCCCAGACGCTTGGTGTCTGGTCATAGACTATCCCCCCCACCCCCTGCCCCACAGCATCCTGGGCCAGGACCTCAGAGTTTGATAAAAGGGAGCCTCAGTCTTCCCATCAGGGTATTGGAGGCGGTGAGCTATCCTCCTGTGGGACCCTGACCACGTTCACTCTGACCGTCTGCTTCTGCAGCCCCCAGGCTCCCCTATGCCCTCCTGTCTCCTGTAGGGAGGGCCTCCCCGCCTCCCCACCGTAGCCCCGCTCGGCTCACTCCCAGAGGCTCGTGGGAGCTGGAATTTGGAGTGGTCCCTGGCGTGTGCTCGCTGCCTTCCGCCTGCTGGGGCACCTCCCCTGACTTGTGGCCAGGAATTCCTCCCACTTGCTCCCAAAAAGCCCCCAGGGAAGGAAGAACTGTGGGAAGAGGCAGAGAACAGGCTGGAAGTCAGGACTGAGTTGGGAGGGGACTTGGTCTGGGGACGCCCAAAGCAGGGCAGGCTGATGGGCGTAGGAGAAGAATGGGGAGTGAGTTCTGACCAAGTCCCCCATCCCTGGTCTTCAAGGCCATCATGTGTACAGAGGAGGACAGTTTTAGAGTCCTGCTCTGCCCTTCTATGGATTCAGTCACTGATTCAAGTATTTACTGAGCACCTACTATGTGCCAGGCATTGTACTAGGCGCTGGGCTCCAGCCGTAAGTGAAACCCTGCCCACGGGGGGCTCACATCCTGTGTGAGGACAGGTGATAAATGCAGATACAACCTGAGTTGTAATCCCTCAACGCCCACCCCCCAACAGACTGAGTTCCTGGGAGCCTGGACTGCCTGGCCTTGCAGCCTCCAGGTCCCTCTCCTGAATCCAGCCCTCCTCCATCCCTCATGCCTCCCTTACCACCATAACCTGACAGGGGACTGGGGACCGTGGCCCTCGGCTGGGCATAGTGTCCCGGGGAACACACTCGGAGGGCTGGGCTCCTCCCAGGATCTGCCCCTCACCTGCTATGTAAGCTTGGGGGGAGGTGTTGCCCTCTCCAGGCCTCAGTTTCCCTATCTGTAAAATGAGGCACTTGGACCATCAGCAATGGTCACCTTCACCACCTTGATGGCTTCTCACTCTGGCGTCCAAGGCACACGGGAGCCAATCATTTTCCAGGGGCCTTTGGCTGCTGGAGGCGGTTGGCCTTGGGGCTGGTGACCTATTTCCAGCCGCCTACCTGGCTCCGCCTCGGCTTGCCTAGTCCTCCAGCTGTGTGGCCCGGAGCTGCGATGTCAGTGCTGGGTAGAAATGACCTCAGGTGAGGGTTGCCCTGCCCCCGGCTCCTCTGGACCTGCACCAGGCCTGCTTCCTACAGGGAGACTTCATGGGTTACTCTGCTACTCTGAATACCTCCCAGCTAACCCAGACCCTTACTGTGGGCTAGGCCCTCACCTGGGTGCCAGTCGGGCCGCTCCCAGTCGATCTGGCACACGTAGAAGGCTGGGCAGGGGTCTTCAGGGCAGAGCAAGGAGTTCCGGCTGAACCCTAACCAGCTGTGCGATCTTGGGCGAGCCACTCTCCCTTGCTGGGCCCCAACTCCTCTCCTGAAATAGGAGTCAGTTTCCAAACTGGGTCCTTCCGGGGCCTCCCAGTGGGGAGCGGTTGCGAAGGCCTGACCCAGAGCAGGTGGTCCTGAATCTGTGGCAGAAAGAGATGATTCCCTCAGTAGCAGGGCCAACTCGCACATTCCCTACTCTCAGGCTTTAACGGCATCGATGAGCCAATGTTGTCTGACCCAGTCCCATGCCGGGCTGCCTCCTCTACTCCCATGGCCCGAAACAGAGCTTGGGACCCCCAGACCTGCTCCTCCCCGGCCATCTCCAGCTCAGTAAATGGCACCATTGCCCACACAGCTGCTTAAGATAAAACCCACCGGTCCCCCTTACTGCCCACAGACAGCTACACGGACGAATCTCACTTGGCGGGCAAAAAGCCAGGGCGTGGAAGGAGCACACGCTGTGGCTCCACGTGTGCAAAGGTCAAGAGCAGGCGGATGGTTCCCCTCGGGCAGGGACTGGATACTGACCAGAGGGAGAAGAAGGATGCTCCTGGGGGCCGGAAGTGACCTGTGTCCTGATCTTGGAGCCGGTTTTGAGGGTATGTTGAGCTAAAAAATCTAATTGTCAGTTTTGATTTTGCTTCATTACAGCGGGAGGTAAAACCCCAACTCTCATACACCTTCCAATCTAGCAGGGGCGGGCAGCCATTAAACAAGAAAGACAAGCACATGTGTGACAAACCAGAAAGGGAAGAGCTAGGAAGCCATGGACGCAGGGTCAGGGAGATGAGCCCTGAAGGAAGTGAGGAAAGGGGCCTGGAGGCTTCTGTGAGGGGTCCCGGGAGGATAGTGCGTGCAAAGCCTCTTAGGAGGGAAATAAGGACACGTGTCCTGATCTACACTGCAGGGGTTAGAAGAGGTCGTTGTGAGTGCTGAGGAGAAATATAAACCAGGGGAGGGGGATTGGAGGTTGTCATTTTAGGGATTGATTTTTCTTTTTGGCCACACCGCGAGGCATGCAGGATCTTAGTTCCCAAACCAGTGATCGAACCTGTGCCCCCTGCAGTGGAAGCTCGGAGTCGTAACCACTGGACCGCCAGGGAAGTCCCTAGGGGTTGATATTTTAGACAGGGTAGTCCTACTGCCCATAGAACATTTATTATCTGACCCCCCCCCATCTGCATCTATTGTTTTCTTTTTATAAATTTATTTATTTTTACTTTTGGCTGCGTTGGGTCTTCTTTGCTGCACGCAGGCTTTCTCGAGTTGCGGCGAGTGGGGGCTACTCTTCGTTGCAGTGCGCTGACTTCTCATTGCGGTGGCTTCTCTTGTTGCGCAGCACAGGTTCTAGGTGCGCGGGCTTCAGTAGTTGTGGCTCGTGGGCTCTAGAGAGCAGATTCAGTAGTTGTGGCACACGGGCTTAGTTGCTCTGCGGCATGTGGAATCTTCCTGGAAGAGGACTCGAACCCATGTGCCCTGTATTGGCAGGCGGATTCTTAACCACCGCGCCACCAGGGAAGCCCTGCATCCATTGTTTTCTCTCAAAGGGGCTCCCATCTCCCCCAGGCCCAGGACTGCCCTGAGTCCTCACCCTTCATCCCAGCTCCCAGCTGCGCCTTGCCTGGGATGTAGACTGGGAACACATGTGACAGATGAGTGAACAATCTCTGATAGGCTGCCCTGCCTTTGTGTAACAGGCACACATCCTCGCAGTGAGGATTTGTGTGAACATTTTCCCCCTGGATGGGGCTCGGAGCTATTCCTGCAGGAGGAGAGCATGGGTTGGGACTCACGACCTGGGCTAGATCTCATCTCGGGTACTCCTCACTGGATGGCCTTGGCAAGCTCCTTCCTCCCTGCGTCGGCTTCCTGGACTATAAAATGGGGATATTCACACTCTGGCAGGGTGAGGTGAGCCGGAGTTGTCAAGAGCTAGCACAGGCCTGGCCCACGGGAGGAGCTGTGAGCTGCGGTGTCCAGTGGCCCAGCAGTGCAGGGGTTAAGAAAGGGAGGAATTCTTTTTTTTTTTCTTTTTTTAAATTAATTAATTTATTTGGCTGTGTTGGGTCTTTGTTGCTGCACGCGGGCTTTTCTCTAGTCGTGGCAAGTGTCGTTGCGGTGCAGGGACTTCTCATTTGGAGTGGCTTCTCTTGTGGAGCATGGGCTGTAGGTATGTGGGCTTCAGTAGTTGTGGCATATGGTCTCAGTAGTTGTGGCTCGTGGGCTCTAGAGCTCAGGCTCAGTAGCTGTGGTCCACGGGCTTAGTTGCTCTGCGGCATGTGGGATCTTCCCGGACCAGGGCTTGAACCCGTGTCCCCTGCATTGGCAGGCGGATTCTTAACCACTGTGCCACCAGGGAAGTCCCAGGGGAGGAATTCTTTTTTTTTTTTCTTTTAATTTTATTTATTCATTTATTTAATTTTTTAGCTGCATTGGGTCTTCGCTGCTGCCTACGGGCTTTCTCTAGTTGTGGCGAGTGGGGGCTACTCTTTGTGGTGGCGTGTGGGCTTCTCATTGTGGTGGCTTCTCTTGTTGCAGAGCACAGGCTCCAGGCGCCCGGGCCTCAGTAGTTGTGGCTCGAAAGCTCAGTAGCTGTGGTTCGCAGGCTCTAGAGCGCAGGCTCAGCAGTTGTGGCACACAGGCTCAGTTTGCTCCACGGTATGTGGGATCTTCCCGGACCAGGGCTCGAACCCATGTCCCCTGCATTGGCAGGCAGACTCCCAACCACTGCGCCACCAGGGAAGCCCAGGGGGGAGGAATTCTTAAGGAAGTGTAATTAACTGGGGGTCCAGGGATTTGGATTTTGGCCTCTGTGACTTGGGGCAAGTCATCTCCCCTCGCTGATCCTTGCTTGGTTCCAAGATAGATTATGTGGCTGCCCTTTGGGGCCCGGGACCAGGACAGGGGTGCTTCGGCTTGCGGAGCCTCACCTGGCAACCGGCGGGCGTGGGGCGGTGCTGGAGGCTGGGGGCAGCGGCTGCTCAAAGTGTCTGTGGCAGACAGACAATGGCTCTGTGTGCCGGGGAGCGGGCAGGGCAGGGTGGGTGGCACAGTGGCTCCTCAGCAGGAATGCGCCGGCCTGTCTGGGAATGCAAGCACGTCGCTCCCTACACGGCCCACTCCCCAATGGGGAGCTCCCTCACTGGCTGTGCCCACCCTGCTACACTCGGTTTAGAGCTCAGAATGACCAGAGGGAGCAGAAGGCCAGGCGAAGCGCTGGCAGCCTGGGAATCCCTGGAGCAACCTCCTGGGCCTTGGAAGAATGGGGGGGAGGGGGAGCTTCCCTGTGCCACTGACTTGCTGGGTGACCTTGGGCAAGCCCTTGCCTCCCTCCAGGCCTCATTTCCCCATCTGTGCTGATGGTCTCTGACTGCCCTGTAGGGACTTCCTTGGGTTAAAACATCTCCTGTGGTCCAATCACCTCCCTTACTCTGCCTCACTCCCCTCCGTGGAGTGGGGACTTGGTCTGTCTTGGCCACCACTCTGTCCCCCAGGCCCAGAACTAAGCCTGGCCATGGCTGTGCTCAGTAAACATTTGCTGAATGAAGCCATGTTCACATTATTTGGATTATTCTCTACTTGTTGCCCCCAGGCCCTCTCTCTGCTCATCTCGGCTTGCCAGTCGGCTGCCCAATCCAGTGGGTTCTCGGGGCAGTGGGTTCTCAGCAGCTTCCAGTGGGTTTCATCCAGTGGCAGGCACGGGCAGATGGGAGGGTGGGAGGAGGGAGGAGGGTGTATTTGTCCCCTGCTCCCTCCTTGGTCCCCGCTGGGCCCGCCACACCGGAGCCCCTCTGTGTGTGGCCTTCTGCCCTGCCTCCCCTTTCACTGGCTTGCAGACCCTTACGCCTCCTTGCCCCTCCTCGGCTCTGGGGATGCTCATAGCTCCTTGGATGTCTCTCTCCATGTGCTTCACACCTCATCAGCCCACAGCTCAGAGTGGTCCCTTCCCCAAGATTTCTTCTAAAATCCCTGATGTCTGTTTCTTGCCAGGACTCTGACACGTCCACTCGTTTTATCCTCCCAGCCACCAGGCCAGGTAGCTTCATGACTCTCATTTTACAGGTGAGAAAACTGAGGCCTAGAGAGGGTCTATGAATGACTCCAAGCCTTGTGGCCAGGGCATGCCAGGATTTAAACCCACATCTCTCTTACTCCAGTGTCTGGGACTTTGGCCCCAGGCAACACTCTACTTAGCTTTTCTGATGATCACAGCACTAAAAGCTTAGGATGCTCAGGTGGAATGCCCAGCAAGTAATAAAAGGAATCGGAGTCCTCTTCCCTGACTCTCCGGCACAGCCCCGGGCCCTGGGCCCGTTAGAGGAGTCCTTTTCTCTCCTCTCCCTGGCGGGGCTGTGAAGAAAGGAGGCTGGGTGGGCGAAGAGGCTTGTAGTAAGGGCCATCTCCATCCTGCAGCCGGGGTGGGGGACAGGGCTGGGGTGCAGACAGCCCCCTCCCAGGGGAACTCCCCGGCCGGTGAGTCCAGGGGCCAGACAGGCTCCTGAACTCTGCAGGTGGCCGGGGCTGCTGGATGACTTCATGGGCCTTTCCCACCCCTGAGTCACCCACACCTCACTCAGGCCTCCTGGGCACCTTTTTGGAGGGAGAGGAGGCGGCTGGCTGGGCTGGCGGGCAGGGCGGTGCTCTGTTACCTAACGGTGCAGGGGGAGATAGAAGAAAGAGGGTAGAGTGCCGCCGGTCTCGGGAATACACCATCCCCTCTGTGGGGGTCATCGAGAATTCCCCCTTCCAGCCTGGGCAGGCCAGAACCAGCCAGTTTAGGACCGTGGACGTGGCTGCACCAGCGCGAAGGAAGGAAGGAATATGTCCCTGTCTGTCTGTCTGTCTGCCTGTCTCCTCCCCGCCCTGCACAGGTGTGAATCAGCCCAGGTGAGGGAGCTGATTCACCTCCCCCACCTGGCCCTAGAGGAAGGGCCACTTTCTCTTCCCTGGAATCGAACTTGACTGTTGTTATGAAGAGAGCGACCCTGCCGTGGGGGGTGGAGAGACTCAGTGCCAGGCCTTAGGGTGTCGGGTCTCCAGGAGGACGTCGTGGGCACCTACTAGGTGCCCAGCTTGTGGCATCCACTTGACACACATCACCTCAGAGAACCTGCAAACCAATTTTACAGGTGAGACATCGCTGTCCGTGCCCTCGTTTTGCCAATGAGGAAACTGAGGCTGGTCGGGGGGCGACTCACCTGAGGTCGCACTGCCCAGGTAAGTGCTTGTGGGTGGAGGTCTGACCTAAGCCCGGGCTTCGTTTTTTTTTTTGGCCACACTGTGAGGCATGCGGGATCTTAGCTCCCCGACCAGGGGTCGAACCCACGCCCCTGCAGTGGAAGTGCGGAGTCTTAACCACTGGACCGCCAGGGAAGTCCCTAGGCCTGGGACTCTTGTCCTTGGAGGAAACCTCTCGCCCCATCTTACACCCCCAGCCCTCCCTGTGAGTGCAGCCCCCCTTCCTTAGAGACCAGGGGAGGCTGGGAGGGGTGGGGGTACAGAGCCAGCCTCCTTCACATCCCCACCTGCATCACAGGGTCTAGGGGTCTCCTGGGAAGGGGTGATCTCCTCCTCTGTGCCCCCATCACGGGTTAAGCCTTTCCCCCCCACCCCGTTCTGCTGTCGTTAACTTTTAAACAGCCTGATGGTTAATTAACTACCGAGACTCAGAAGGGCTCGGTCGAGTGCACCGGGAGCCTGTGACTGGGGAGCCCTCTCCTCGGCCCTTGCACCCCAGCCCCCAGTGTGAGCAGGGGGACACACAGGCAGGGCCCGCCAGAGTCCCAGACACAGGTAGGGGTGTAACTGTCGTTACTGTTGGCAAACCCTGCTCTGTCCTGGGCCCTGGCCATCACACAGCCTGCAGTCAGCAGGGGACAGGGCAAGGGGCCGGGCAGGGGCTGTCAGAGGAAGGAGGACAGACCACGAGGATAGGCAGGGTGAAGAGGGCTGCTGGGGCCTCCTTCCAGCCTCTGCTGTGTGGGTCTGTTTGAGCCCCAGTGCACACTGGGAGATGGGTGTCATTGGCGCCCAGCTCCACGCTGGCTCCGAGGGCCCTGTGAGCCCAGTCAGTGTCTGCTGACCGGACAGGACGGGCCCAGCTGGTTCTCCCTCTGCCCCTCACTGGTCTGAGCTTCGGATTCCTTCACCTACCTCACTGTCCTGCTTGCCTCACAGGATCAACTGGGAAGAATGAATCTCCAGTGGAAACACTGGGGGCTGCAGCTGGTGGGCGTGGAGAGTTGGGGGCAGGTCCTTGCTGAGAAGGAGTGGGATGGGACACATGGCTTCTAGTTCAGGAGATGACCTTGGCCAAATCCTTTCTTCTTTTCCAGCCTCAGTTTCCCCATGTATAAAATGAGGGGCTGGGATCAATGAATGCCCATGACCCTGGGGAGACTTTTAATGGGTGAGTGGGTCGTTCGTGCCATGCGGAGCCCCCAGCCCACCACTCCCCTCCCTGCCACCACCACACCCTGGGTGCTCAGCTCATCCCCTCAGGAGGTGCTGGGTTGTGAGCACCAGTGGCCATCTCTCCAATAACACGGGAGGCTCATGATCTGGAGGTCTGAGGACCCCCGGCGAATGCCAGCCTGGTCAGCCGGGGCCAATGTGGGAGAGCACAGTCCTGTCCACGGTGACCATTTTTACCTCATTGCTGGGGGGACTGGGCCTCCCAGGAAACCTGAGATGCTGGCCCTGGGAGACAGGGGATGTTGGAAGACATCTGGTCTTCTGGGATTTTAGAATTTTTTAAATTAAAATGAAATAACACACATAAAATCTAAGTCCATAAACACACCTTCATAGGAAAGGAAAGCACATTCACCTGTCCCCCTGAGTGGGTTGAATAGTGTCCCCCAAATTTATGTCTACCCAGAATCTCAAACTGTGACCTTATTTGGAATAAGGTTTTTTTTGTTTGTTTCTTTGGCAGATGTAATTAAAATAAGGATTTCAAAATAAGATCATCCTGGAATTGGGTGGGTCCTAAATCCAAGGACAATGTCCTTATAAGAGAAAGGAGAAGGATTTGAAAATGGAAACACGGAGGCAGGAAGCAGAGAGACAGCGTGAGATGGAGCAGAGGCAGGAGGGATGTTGTCACAAGCTCAGGGTGGCAGGAGCCACCGGAAGCTGTAAGAGGCTGAGAAGGGTTCTCCCCTAAGCCTTCGGAGGGAGCCTGGAAGCTAGCCTGACACCTAGCTTCCAACTTCTGGCCTCCAGAACTATGAGAATAGATGTCTGTTGCTTTTAGCCACCCAGTTTGTGGTTGTTTGTTAGAGCAGCCCCAGGAAACCAACACACACTCCAATTGCAGGGCCCTTCCCAGTTCCCTGTCTGTCCCTCCACGGCTTCTCTCCGTTCCCCCACACAGAACTCTCTCGTATACAAGAGACTGTGCTTTACAAACTTTTTAAAATTAATTAATTAATTTTTGGCTGCGTTGGGTCTTCGTTGCTGCGTGCGTGCTTTCTCTAGTTGTGACGAGCGGGGGCTCCTCTTCGTTGTGGCGCGTGGGCTTCTCATTGCGGTGGCTTCTCTTGTTGCGGAGCACGGGCTCTAGAGCGCAGGCTCAGTAGTTGTGACGCACGGGCTTAGTTGCTCCGCGGCATGTGGGATCTTCCCGGACCAGGACTCACACCTGTGTCCCCTGCATTGGCAGGCAGATTCTTAACCACTGCGCCACCAGGGAAGTCCTTCAAACTTAAATAGGCACACACCACACGTAATGTTCTGTAAATGGCTATCACTCCCTGCCCACTGTAGCTGGGAGAGGACTCCGGGTTTTTACTCCTACAGCGACTTCATCCTTTCTAGTGGTTGCAGGTAGTCCGCCGTGTGACTCTATATCCCTTATTTAACAAGCTCTCGTGGATGGACGTTCAGGTAGTTTCCAGCTTTTCTCGATGATATGCAACGCTACTATGAACATCTTTGCACTGTCTCTTTTGCATATGCGTAAGGATTTCTGGAGCACAGAAGATTCCTTAGAAGGAGAATTACTGGGTCAGAGTGTGAGCTCCTTTACAATTCAATTGGTTTTATCAAACTGAGTTGAAATGTATTAGAAACTTAGATTCCTGAGAAGGAGAGAAGCATGGAAATAGACTTTTGGGGGTTATAGTGTTGAATACTTTCAACCCCAGAATCATGAAATTTTAGGGCATAGGGAGAGGGGTCCTTGGAAAGGACATCTATACTGGAGTCTCACTTGGGGTGACCCAGGAGCAACCACTCCCAAACCCTGTGTCCCCCTGGGGTGGGCAAGGAGAAAGCAGAGGAGCTAGAACTGGGGGAAACCTGTGGGGCCCTGGGAGAGCTCTGGCAGGAGTGAGGCACCTCCCCAACCTGGGCACCCAGCTCCTCTGCCCCACTGAGGCTGCCCCATTCCAGCCAAGGTGCCAGGCCAGTTGGGCCTCTGTAGCCACACACAATGGTCCCTCTGTTCATGGCACGAAAGGAGACATGAATGGAGAGGGCAGGGTGAGGATGGAGGAAATGGCACCATCCGCTCTAGGACTGATCTGCTAGCCCTGGCTGGAGGGCTGAGGTCTGGAGCAGGGCAGGGGCATCTGGGCTAGACAGAGGTTGCCTGCTTTGGGGCCACCTCCATCTTTACTTTGGTGGTTTTAGAATATTTCCTGCCCCCTGCTATTTGACAGTCTTCTTACAGAGGGGTGGAGGTCTGTGTCCCCTTCCCTTGAATCTGGGCTCTGTGGTTGCTTGGGCAAAATGATGGAAGTGATGCTGTGTCAGACCCAGGCTGTAAGAAACAGCAGCTTCCACGGTCCATCTCCCAGGATGCTCACTCTTAGAACTCAGGCACCATGCTGTGAGGAAGCCCGAGAGCTCAATGGAAAGGCCACGTTGAGGGGAACAGAGGCCCCCAGCCTCTACCCCAACAGAGCCAGTGGGTCCTCTAGCCCCCAGTCGAGCTGCCCCAGCTGATGCCATCTGGAGCAGGGATGTGCCTTCCCTGCTGAGCTCTGCTTAACTTGCAGATCTGTGAGCAAAACAAATGCTTGCTCTTGTTTTAAGCCACCAACTTTTGGGGTCACTTGTTACACAGTGATAGATAACTGGACACCCTGATGGCCAAGAAAGTCACCACCAGGGCCTGAACATGGGCTTTGGGGTGAGTCCCACCACCCGTAGGCCAAGACCTCTCTCGGCCTCTTTCTTCCTCTGCAAATAGTGTTTATAACAGTGCTTGTCCCGCGAGGCACTGAGAGGGTGGAGGGGCTGGCATAGGGAGAGCCACGGCACTTGGCAGCTGCTATGGCTGTTGACTGTTGCTATTATTTTCATAGGCACTAGAAAATCACCCTCTCCAGACTTCATTAAAACAGGCAGATCCTTCACTGATCATTCCTTTAGGAGCCTCCTCCTCCAGGAAGCCTTCCCTGGCCACCCCAGGTTGAGATGCCACCTCCTTTGTGCACCTACAGCCCCCTATTTTCCCCCTGCCACTATGTGGGTCCCACTGTGTGGTCATGGCCTAGATGGGCCGGCAAGGGGTTGAGGTGTCCCAAGCGAGGACAAGGTATGTGTGCACACAGGTGGGGGCCCTGGGGGTGCTTGCACAGCTGTGTGAGGCTCAGCCAGCCTGGGCACCCCGAGTGTGCACTGGGGTGGGTCTTGGGTGCAGGCCTCTGCATTTTGGCAGACCTGTGCTCATGAGGATACGTGTACGCACGTCTGTAGTTATACGTGGGTGTGTCTCTGTGCATGCGTGTGGGCGCATCCTGTGTGCACACCTCTGTGCATGAGCATGTTTGTACGCATGTGCTCATGGATTTGCATGAGTGCTGAGTGTATGGGTGTGTCCGTGTGTGTGTGCATGCGCGTGCTCCCGGGGCAGGTTGTGGCAGTGAAAATCCTCCCTGTAGCAGCTGCCACATCCAGGTCTCACGGTTCCTCATTTGGGAACTAAAAATAGCCCATGCCCAACCCTGTCCCAGCAGGCAGGGGGCTGACGGGCAGCCCCACAGGGCACCCTAGCCAGCTTACTGCCCTCCTCCCTTCTTGGGCCACTGCCCTGCCTGCCCGTCCCCGCCTCGGTCTCCCATGAGCTCATGCAGGCTCTGCTCAGCCAGGCCAGGGAGGGGGTGGGGAGGTGCCGAGGCCCTGCCCACATCCAGGCGGCTGGACACAAGCAAGGCCCGATAAGGTCAAGCATGGAGTGGGGTCCGCCCCCTCCCTCCAGCCGGGGCCAACCGGGTGGACATGAGTCAGCACAGGGGGCATTGGGCAGCCCAGGCCTGACCACTTGCTGGTGGTGGGGAAGGCCCTGGGGGTGGGCTGGCCTCCCTGGACAGGGCAGGAACTGGCCAGAAGGAATCACCTGCTGGCATCGCCAAGCCCTGACCTCATTCTCCACCTTGAGGAACCCCACCTCCACTTCCGCCCAGAAAGCCCCACTTGGGGGCTTCCTGCCCTGGTCTGGTCATCCGCTTGGCCTCCTGAGGGCTTACACCCACCCCGCAGAAGGACGCTTCCCAGTTTAACTGCACTGTCCCCGGGCCTTCCATATGCCTCTTCCTCAGGAAGTCCTCGCTGACTCTCAGGCTGGCCTGGTGTCCTCTGGGCTCAGGCTCCCTTTCTCGAAGTCAAACCTGTTTATTTGTCTCTGGAACCTGAGCTTCTAAGGGCTGGGAAACATATCTTTTCCATCTCTGTGTTCACATGTGGACCCTCACTTCTTCCCCGTCACAGCCTACGAGGTGTCATTCTATCCTCCTCTACAGGGTAGGAAGCCGAGACCTGGCTAGGATGTGACTGGCCCAAAGTCCCCATTTGCTGTGTGACTTTAGGCTAAATGGCCTAACCTCTCTGGTCTCTTTATCAGAGGAATCAGTGGGGCGCTAATCTCCTGGCGATCCTGTGTCTTGCCTAAGGGACACCATGAGTTCTTGAGGTATCCTGCCTGCAAATCCCACCCTGGGCAGGATGTAATGGGGGATCCCAGACACAGGCTCCATTGGGGGCTGTGTAGCCCCCAGCTGGACCGGAGGTTCAGGGCTGGAAATGCTTCTGGCTGGAACCCAGATGGTCTCCAGACCTGGGGTTGAGCCATTCCGGAAGGAAACTAGCTGCTCTGAGCCCAGCTTGATGAGCAGGAGCGTGAGGGTGTGGCTGGGGGGCCAGGAACTGCCTTACTAACTCTCAGGAAGGAGTCTGAAGAAGGAGCCTGGTGCCTGGGCTGGGCCATGACAGACCTCAGGCCTCAGACCACAGACCTCAGGCTGTGGATCTTCAGCGGAGAAAGGGAAAGGCCTAGGGAGGAGCAGGGACACCCTGGGAACCTGGGCCCTGAGCTCTGAGCCAGCTTCCATAACGTCTGGTCATGTGGCTCAGTTTCCTCATCTGTAAAATGGGGTCATAACTGCCTCACCTCCCAGAGTTGTGAGGACTGAATGGCTCGAGTGCACAGGACCTTGGCACACAGCAGGCCTCGTGGGGGTAGCTCCCCTCCCCGACCCTCTCTAGCTCCCAGGGAGCTGGCCCCAGACCCCAGGACACCTGCAAATCCCCCTTCATGTCCCAGGCTCAGAGACTGACACGAGGGGAAGAAGAGGGGACAATGAAAACAAACCAAAAACAATATACTTGTTGAAGATTGTTGCTCACAGGTCCAACAATCAAAATACACCAAAGGGGGAAAAATACACCAAAGGGTGTGGAGTGAAAAGCTCCGACCCCATCCCCTAGTCCATTTCTCCATTCTTCTCCCAGGGATGGCCTAGGCAGACACATGCAAAGAAAAGTTTATATTCTTTCCTCTCCTTAAACACAGACTCATAAATGGAAGAGCTCGCTCTCTCCTTCTCACCTTGGAGAGTGGCCCCTATCGGTCCCTGCAGAGCTTCCTCGTTCTTTTCTATGGCTGGCCTGCAGGTGTTCCCTTGTTTGTTCAACCAGACCACAGACAGAAGCTTCCTTCCTTCCTTCTTTCTTTCTTTCTTTCCTTCTTTCTTCCAGCAAGGGTACAGCGGAATGGAAGCGTCCTCCCTCGAGTCAGGAACAGGAGACCTGGGTTTGGGCCTGAGCTCTGCTTTGCACCACATGGGGGCCTTGCATGTCTCACTTCCTCTCCCTCAGCCTCAGTTTCGTCACCTGTAAGGTGATGGTCGCTTCCGTCAACGAGGTAGCATCGCTAACTGGTGGCCCACAGGCTGTCTCTGTTTATAGATGTGTTTTGCTCTCCCAATTTTCCCCAAATCTGCAGATTTCACATTAAAATCCAGATATCCGGCTTCTCTTAAAAAACAAAATGGCTGGCAACAGCTGCCTACAGCCAAGTAGCAGCTGTGCCCTTGGGACAGGGCAAGGGAGCTCCACTCAGCCGTAGGACCCGCCATTCTGCTTCGCTCACTAACTCTCCATCTGATCCACAGGAGGGTCTCTGATGCTGGGGTTAGATGCAAACATAATGGGGGCTTTGTGAATTCCCCAAGGGCACGGTCCTCAGTGCCCAACGCAGGCTCAGCTTTACCCTCTTGCCAGGTTCTCGGGTTGTCTGGGACTCGGTAGCCAGAGCTGTGAGTAATCCAGGCCTGGGGACCTGGGCCTTGAACAAGAGGCTCCAGAGGGTCTCCCCTACCAGGAGGGAAGCGGAAGTGCCGGCACCATGTCCGGGATGGGCTTTGGGCTCTGAGCCAGGCGGCTGCATCCTGGGAGGCGGCAGCTGAGGCTTCTTCCCTAGGTTGGAGCCGGAAGCTAGGCTACAGGCGCCTGGAGTTCCCATCTCCTGGTCCCCAGGATGTGGATTCCTGCGCACGACTCCCCACGCCTTCCTCTTCCCCACCTACGTTTGGCAGCCACATCCTGTAGGTGTGGGCCAGGCCTGAAGGGGAGACAGAGACAGGGTTGGAGTCCCAGCGGGAACCTCAGGGGCATCCTTTCTCAGGGGCAGTTGAAATCTCTTCTTGGCCACAGGGTGCCTTGGAACACAGTTTGAAAACCACTGATGAAGCCTTTTTTGACAGATGGGAAAGCAGAGGCCTGGAGTGGGGAAGGGTGGGAGGGCCAGACCCCGGGGGCCTTTGTTGTCTCCCTCCCCACAAAGTCTACTATAGAGCCTGGTACATGAAAATGCAGCTAATGGTGCCCCAATCCATCTCCCCTGGAAAGGCTGCCTCCTCTACCCCACACGCTGCTCTCAAATGCCCACCAAATGCCCACCTCATGGGGTTGTGAAGAGCAAAAGAGATGACAGTGCAAGTAACAAGGCTACCAATCGTACCCACTACCAGCCCTGAGTCTAACCACATGCTGGACAGGCAAGCTTGGAGTATTTCATTTGTTAAAATAACTTTATTGAGATATAATTTATGTACTGTAAAGTTCACCCACTTAAAGTGTATGGTTCAGTGGTTTTTAGTATATTTACATAGTTGCACAAACATCACCATAATCTAATTTTAGATTGTCCCATAAAGCAACCCAGTAGCCATTGGCAGTCACTCCCTATACCTCTGGCCCAGCCTCTGGAACCACCCATCTATTCCCTATGGATTTGCCTATTCTGGACATTTCACATAAATGGAATCCTACAATATGTGGTCTTTTGTGACTGACTTCTCTCACTTAGCGTAATGTTGTAGCATGTATCAATACTTCATTCTTTTTTTTTTTTTAATAATTTTATTTATGGCTGCGTTGGGTCTTCGTTGCCGTGCATGGGTTCTCATTGCGGTGGCTTCTGTTGTTGCGGAGCACGGGCTCTAGGTGCACGGGCCTCAGTAGCTGTGGCTTGAAGGCTCCAGGGCACAGGCTCAGCAGTTGTGGCGCACGGGCCCAGTTGCTCCGCGGCATGTGGGATCTTCCCGGAACAGGGATCGAACCCGTGTCTCCTGCATTGGCAGGCGGACTCTTAACCACTGCGCCACCAGGAAAGCCCAATACTTCATTCTTTTTTATGGTTGAATAATATTCCATTGCATGGATATATTACTTTTGGTTTATCCATTCATTCATGGATGGACACTCGTGTTGTTTCTACTTTTTGGCTATTAGGAAGAATGCTGCTGCCAACATTCCTGTGCAAGTCTTTGTGTAGACATCTGTTTTCATTTCTCTTGGTGGGGAATTGTTGGCTCATATGGTAACTCTTTGCTTAACATTCTGAGGGACTGTTCAACTGTTTCCAAAGTGGCTGAATCATTCTACATTCCCACCAGCAATGTAGGAAGACTTCAATTTCTCTACAGCCTTACCAACACTTTCTTCTGTCTGCCTTTGATTATAGCCATCCTTGTAGGAGTGATGTTTTAATTTTTATTTCCTTAACCACTAATCATGATCGTCTTTTCATGTGCTTATTCACATACATTTTTTGGAGAAATGTCTATTCAAATGGCAGCATCTCATTTAATCCTCACAAAAACATCATGAAATTTGTACTATTATCAGCTCCCCTGATGGCAGAGGAGAAAATCGAGGTTCAGAGGAAATCGTGAGAGATGGTGGGGACAGGGCTGGCGAGCTTCGGCCCACCACACTGGGGCACAGAATCTGGGAGGAGGGCCTTGTGCATCACAAAATCATGGGAGTGGAGGGCACAGGTGATGGGGGGGACAAGGAGGTATGAGGAGTCCCCTGGGGGATTCCCTGAGGTCCAGGTGTTAGGACTCCACGCTTCCACTGCTGGGGGCCCAGGTTCAATCCCTTGTGGAGGAACTAAGATCCTGCAAGTAGCATGGCACGGCCAATAAATAAACAAATAGACAAATAAAAGAAAGAAAAAAGGGGCTTCCCTGGTGGCGCAGTGGTTGAGAGTCTGCCTGCCGATGCAGGGGACACGGGTTCGTGCCCTGGTCCGGGAAGATCCCACATGCCGCGGAGCAGCTAGGCCCGTGAGCCACGGCCACTGAGCCTGTGCGTCAGGAGCCTGTGCTCCGCAACGGGAGAGGCCACAGCAGTGAGAGGCCCGCGTACCACAAAAAAAAAAAAAAATGGAGCCCCCCTGGGGCTGCAGGCTCAAAGAAATGACCCCGGAGTCCTATTTCTGTCTTCCTCTGTCTCATTCTGTGACCTTGGACAAGATATCTGCTCCGGCCTCAGTTTCCCCAACTAAAACTTATTCTGCCATGAGCATCAGATTTGGTGCTACAAGTGAATTCATTGAAAGCAAGATGGGGGGCTTCCAGACCCCCAGGGGGGCTCACTCTCTAGTCACTGGCCTGCCAGGGCCGGCTGGGGGCCGGGGTCTGTGTTCTGGGTCTTGGGCCAGCCTGTACTCCTGGGCCCCAAATGCTGGGAGGTTCTGGTCCTGCAGGGAAAGCCTCTCTCAGCCTGGTGATGGGCAGAGAGCAGGCAGGCAGTGCCTGGGCTGCTGGTGTACGGGAAGCAGCACACGTGTCCCTGGGTGAGCGTCTCCTCTCCACCTGCTGCTTCCACCTGGGTGTGTGGGTGAGTCAGGAAGCTCAAAAGGGTGCTGAGCTGGGGTCAGGCTGGTGAGCAAACTAGGCTGAGAGGCGCTCCTCTGGTAAGAAACTGAGCAGATTGACCCATTCACTCGCTCATTCATTCATTCATCAGACACTCAGCCCACCCTGGGTGCTGGCCTTCCACAGCTGGCGTGCTGAAGAGGAACTTGCAGCAACTGAGGGATCTGGGTTTAAGCCTTTGCTCCACTGTCAAGATACTGTGTGACTCGGGCCAGCCTCCCAACCTCTCTGGTTTCAGCTTCTTCACTGGTCAGCCAGAGGACTGGATCCGGTGCTTTTGCAGGGCCGTTGGCCGGGCTGTGTCTCAGGGCAGCTCTGGAGAGCATGTGGCGGGTCAGGGTTGGCTCTCTGGGGGAGGTATGGGTGGAACCAGGCTTTGGGAAGGGTGGCTGCAGCCTACGGGTCATTTTCCAGGGGACACTGGAGACTTGTCCCCCTCCCCACCAGCTCTGGCTGGCTTGTCATCTGCCCGTCTCAGGCAGTTCTTCCGAGTGGCTCCTCAGATTTCAGCCCGGAGTCTGTGATAGTGGGAACGTGGGAGACCCAGGGGCAGGTGGGTGGCCCCGTTGCTAGTAGGGCTCTGGGCACCCCATCTCTCCTGGGTTATCTCTGGTCTGAGACAGGCTGGGAAAGTGAGAAGCTGTGTTATCTCCTCGACTTCCCTCCGGAGATAGGGCTGCCTCAAAGCCCTCTTGTTCAGCCCCCCTCACACCCAGCGGTCCCCTGGGAAGTGGGGGGGCTCCCCGGCAGCACGGAGGCCATGGTGGGGGGCCAGAAGTGAGGCTGAGTGGACTGAGCACTGGGCAGGAAGCAAGGGGCTGAGAGGGTTTTCAGGCTCATTGAGCACCTACTATATGCCGGAGCAGGGGAGAGATAGAAAAGCGTTCACGCCCAGTGCGGCCCAGGCAGCGGCCAATCAGGTGACCGGGGGAGCAGGTCCGAGGACCCCCTTCTGGGCCAGGTGAGACCCACTAGTTACCAGCTCATGAGGACGTGCTGGGGCTCGGTGGGGGGATGGAGGTCTGAGCTGCGTGGGGGCATCTAGAGGCCTGGAGTCGAGACTGGTTACCGGTGAATTTGAGTGTATTTCAGGATTTTAGCAGCCTGGAAGGCCCCCGTGGCTCCCAGCCTGCAGTGTCAGGGGGAGGAGCCTGGGGGCAGAGACACCTGGGGGCTAATGTGCCACCCGATCATCTGTAAAACGGGTCTGGGAATGCCTCGTTCTGCACAGACAGTGGAGGTGGAAGCAAGGTCCTCCGTGCCTAGTTTGCCAGCACAAACTAGAGTGACCAGACGGAAATTTCTACTTGACCATTTTTGACAAAAATGGCCATTTCCTGTGCTCAGGCTGTTGTGAGTGCTGGTGAATGTAGGAATTCAGGTTTCCCAGGGCCTCGTTCCAGGTACTGGGGACATGACAGTGAGCAAGGCTGACCAGACTCTGCATGCAAGAGCGCAGGGCCAGTGGGTGGACAGGTAATTGCCGGTATGGGGTGGCTGATGGCTCCAAGGGAGGCGTGGCAGACAGAGCCACAGCATCTCCCCCCACCCCCATGATGATGGCCAGGTCATGATCCCTGGACATTTGCCTTACAGGGCAAAAGAGATTTTGCAGATGTGATCTTGAGATGGGAGCTTAGCCTGGATCACCCAGCAAGGCCCAATGTAATCACAAGGGTCTTTATCAGAGGGAAACAGCTGAACTGCATCCGGGACTTCCCTGGTAGTCCAGTGACTGAGAATCCGCCTTGCAATGCAGGGCATGCCGGTTCGATCCCTGGTCAGGGAACTAGGATCCCCCGTGCTGCGGGGCAACTAAGCCCGTGCACCACAACTAGAGATCCTGTGTGCTGCAACTACAGAGCCCACACGCTCTGGAGCCTGTGCACTGCAACTACTGAGCCTGCACACTGCAGCTAGAGAGAAGCCCACGCACCGCGATGAAAGAGCCCGTGTGCCGTAACTAAGACCCGATACAGCCAAAAAATAAATAAATACTTTAAAAAATAATGTAATAAACCACAAGTCATGGAATTGTATACTTTAAATGGGTGAATTGTATGGTATGTGAATTACATCTCAATAAAGCTGTTTTTGTTTTTATATTTTTAATTTATTTTTTCTGACCGCGCCACTCGGCTTGCTGGATCTTTGTTCTCCACCAGGGATTGAACCTGGGGCCACAGCAGTGAAAGCACCGAGTCCTAACCCCTGGACCACCAGGGAATTCCCAATAAAGCTGTTTTTTAAAAAAACAAATGGAACGGGTTTCCCTGGTGGCGCAGTGGTTGGGAGTCCGTCTGCTGATGCAGGGGACATGGGTTCGTGCCCCGGTCCGGGAAGATCCCACATGCCACGGAGCGGCTGGGCCCGTGAGCCATGGCCGCTGAGCCTGCGCGTCCGGAGCCTGTGCTCCGCAACGGGAGAGGCCACAGCAGTGAGAGGCCCGCGTACCGCAAAAAAAAAAAAAAAAAACACAAAACAAATGGAGGGACAAAATACCCAAGCAGCACTCCTCAAAAGTGTCAAGGTCAGGAAAGACCGAGGAACATCACAGATGGTAGGGATGAAGGTGAAAAATGTCACATGGGATCCTGGACGGTTTCCGGAACAGGGAAAGGACACTGGTGGTAAAGCTGGTGACATCTGAATAAAGTCTGCAGTTTACAGGTATGATACATGCATTTAACATGTGTCAAGATTAAGGTCTTCCTTTTGATAAATGTTAACAGGGGAATCTGGGTGAAGGTATGTGGGAACTCACTGAATTACCTTTCCTACTTCCGTGAAGCTAAAATGAGTTCTAAGTAAAAAGTTAAAAAAAACAGAGGGGGGGAAGTGGGTCACAGAGAGGAGATGTGACAGCAGAAGCAGAGATCAGAAGATGCTGTTGTTGGCTTAAGGGCCATAAGCCAGGGGATGAGGGCGGCCTCTAGAAGCTGGAAAAGGCAAAGAAACGGATTCTCCTCTAGAGCCTCCCGAAGGGAACACAGCCCTGCCGACATCTGGATCTCCAAAACCGTAAGATGAAAAATGTGTGTTGTTTTAAGTCACCGTGTGAGTGGTCGTTTGTTACAGCTGTCACAGGAAGCTCGGAAGAAGGTAAGGAGGTGATGATGACGGCCACAACAACAAGCGCTTAGAAAGGGCCCAGCACCGTTCTTGAAGTGCTTTACATGCGTTAACTCAGTTAATTTCAGACAGTCCTCTGCAGAGGGACTGTTAGTATTCCCATTTTACAGATGAGGCACCCAAGGCACAGAAAGGTTAAGTAACTTGCCCAAGGCCACACAGCCGGAAGGGCAGAGTGGGATTCTCCCCCAGGTAGGTGACAGCTGAGCGTGTGTGTGTAGCTGTTGCCCTCACTGCCTGGCTTCA
This sequence comes from Delphinapterus leucas, assembly GCF_059928025.1. Taxonomy (NCBI): domain Eukaryota; kingdom Metazoa; phylum Chordata; class Mammalia; order Artiodactyla; family Monodontidae; genus Delphinapterus; species Delphinapterus leucas. The sequence goes on along the minus strand of NC_143139.1, from coordinate 93,396,054 downwards.
CCTTGTGTGTGAGTTCTGGCTCCACCTGGTCGGTGTTAAGCCCTTTATGTCAAGGATTTGGTTAATTTCACAACTACCCTGTGGGGTAGATGACTTTGTCATTCTCCGTTTTACAGGTGAGGAAACTGAGGCCCAGTGAGATGGAACCCCTTGCCCAAGTCACCAGGACAAGGCTGGGGAGTGTTTCCCAAAGATGCTGCTGCGTCCAACCGGGGCCTGAAGCCCCCTCTCCTGCCCCCATCTCCACATTCCCTGTGCTCCCTGAATGGGAATGGCATCCTCATTAAATATCCCCACGCCCCTGCATGCCAGAGGCTGAGGGACATCCCAGCCCCATTGTTCAGGCCAGGAAGCCACCCCCTCCCTTGATGGCCAGGGGAGGCGGTCTCTGGGGGGAAGAGTTCCTTCCCAGAGAGGTGAACGCTCAGGGAGCAGGCCCTGGCTGGGCCCAGGGCAGAAGACACACACACTGGCCCTTTAAGGGCAGGGCCCGGGGTCACTGAATCCGTTATCAGACACATTTTCAAGGGGGGTGGACCCAGGAGCAAGGGCAGCTGGTGACAGCAACTGGGTGGGGTGGGGGGTAAGAGGCTCTTGTTTAAGGCATAGCCTCCTCCCTCTCTGAGCTCAGTTTCCTCAACTGTAAAATGGGAGAGAGGGGCTGAGGCGCTGTAAGCCCCCGGCGTTCTGTGAGCCTCTGACTCCGTGGGTGCATGCTCCCTGTTCATTCATAACAACAAGAGTGAGCACTTATTGGGGCGTCCACATCAGGTCTTTTCCAGTTAAGTCTCGCAGTGACTGGGAGCTAAGCACTCCTTTACAGTCTGTTTTAGAAGTGAGGAGGGAATTCCCTGGCGGTCTAGTGGTTAGGACTCAGCACTTTCACTGCCGTGGGCTGTGGGTTCAATCCCTGGTGGGGAAACTAATATCCCCATATACTGCTCTACGTGGCCAAAAAAAAAAAAGCATCGAGGAAACTGAGGCACAGAGAGATTAAGGAATGCCAAGGTCACCCAGCCAGGGAGAGTAAATCTGGGATATGCACACATGACTCGGACCCCAAGGCCACCAGCCACACACACTGTCCTGCAGTCACTGCTCACTCTTCCTTTCTCTCCTAACCTGCATCGAGGAGCTGGATCAGGGGTTGGCAGTTGAAGGGTGAGAATTGCAGGGGCTGTGGGAGGGGAGTTGTGGGAACTTGAGAACCTGGATGCTGTTGGTGCTCCAGTCTCTCCCACCCTGCCAGGTCTTGTGCCCCCTTTGGCCTGGACCAGGGTTCAGGAACCAGCTGCAAACTCCTCCCTGGGTCAGGGAGGGCTTCCTGGAGGAGGTGGCATCTCAGCTGAGCAAGAATAAGCATTAAGCAGGCAAAGGAAAGGGGGAAAGGTCATTTTGGGCAGAGGGAACCCCAGGTTCAAAGAAACAGGAAATCTCCAACCTGACTTTTCAGTTCCCATCCTAGGCCCATTTTCTCAGCGCTGCTTCTTGGCCCTGGGGACCCCTCTGAGCTTCCTCTGGCCAAGGCAGGGCTGTTTGTCCACCTGGGGGCCCTTCTGGTGCCTGACAGCTTCTGCACTAAACGGTCAGCTGGATGCAGTTGAGAGCCTGGACTCAGGAGCCCAACTGCCCCATTCAAATCTTGCCTTTCACTTGCAGCTCTGTCACCTGCCCTTGTAACTTTGCCTCCTTGTTACTTGTCTCAGTGTTACTATTGTTATTGTTCTTATTACCGAGTCCCTCCAGCCCAGCTCACATCACAAAAGGCCCGTGCACTGAATGTGTGCAGGAAGCACAACCAAGGAGCCGAGCCCAGTGTGGGCCAAGGTGGCCAGGTTTGGCGTGGCTGGGGGCAGGGTCTGGGTTGCAGCGTATTCAGGAGATGCCAGAAATCCAAGAAATCTCTCAATTTTTAAGGAAAGCCCAAATTTTAAAAAACAGTTTGGGGTCAAGGAAAACTGGACTGGATTCTGCCCTCGGGGCTGCCAGATGTCACCCTCTGCCTTCTCTGTTCCGACTCTGAGATGCAAATGAGCACCTTGATTTGCATAGAGCCAAATGCCAAGGCAGTCTTCCTGTTCCCTCCTTCCCTCTATGCCTTTGGGATGGAAACGTCTTGAAGGCAGGGGTTTTGTCTGTTTTGCTTACTACAGTATCTCCAGGACCTAGACCTGTGCCTGGCACAAAGTAGGTGTACTTTTTCTGTTGAATGAATGAATGAATGAGTGAATGATTAGAGGAACGTGTGATGGAGTAGGAGGTAGGTGAGGGACTGAGGAAGAACTGCAGGCATCACTGACTGGCTGAGTGACTGTGGACAGTTCACATCACCTCTTGGGGCCTCGCTTTGCTCACCTGTAGAATGGGCGTGGCTCAGGGCCTTTGAAAAGCAATTTGACCAAGTGTGCAAGAAACCCATATGACTCACTGACCCAGTAATTCCATTCCAGCCAAGGAGATATCCCTAAATATGGAAAAAGGAAAGCTTTATGTACAATGATCTACCAAAATATATTATTATTATTTTATTTTTTTCTTTTTGCGGTACGTGGGCCTCTCACTGTTGTGGCCTCTCCCGCTGCGGAGCACAGGCTCCGGACATGCAGGCTCAGCGGCCATGGCTCACGGGCCCAGCCGCTCCGTGGCATGTGGGATACTCCCAGACCAGGGCACGAACCAGTGTCACCTGCATCGGCAGGCGGACTCCCAACCACTGCGCCACCAGGGACGCCCAACCAAAATATATTATTTATAACATTGAAAAACTGGAAATAACTGAGATGTCCGACAATAAGGGAATGGCTAAATAAACTATGGAACTTCCACTTGACAAAATATTAGGCAGCCAATAAAAATGAGATTCAGAGAAGAGGAAAAAGAAACGAGGTTATAGGGAGTAAAATAACCAGAAAAGTGCCCGTGATATAATGGCAAGTCAAAAAGGCAGGATACCACCGTTTTGTTTTTTTTCTTTTAATATACAGTATGATCTCAGCCAGGTTTAAAAAAAGGTCCCAAACAAAAAACTATGGAAGGAAATACATCAAACCTTAACAATGATTGTCCTGGGTGGTGGGGCTGTGAGTGGTGATTTTTCTTCCTTATTTTGACTTTTGTGCATTTTTCGTAAGTGAACATGTATTGTTGCTTTTATAGTAAAGACATTAAAAATGAAAAAGAATTTGAATTTGGGAGTGGGAGTCTATGCAGCCTAAGATCTGCGGAGATCTCTGAGAGGGAAGGTCCAACTCACCTCCAGGGAGTCAGAGAAGGTTCTGGGCTTGGGGTTGGAACCCGAGTTCAGAACCAGGGCTGTGTGACCCTGGGCAAATCATTCCACCCCTTTGGGCTTCAGTGGTGTCCCCTGGCAAATGGGACCTGGTTCCCTACTTTACAGTAGCAAGAACAGCACAAGAACGTGGCTTTCTAAGGACTTCCGGAACTCTGACCGAATGAACGCAATGGCATCGTTATTATCAGCTCCTGGGAAGGCCAGTTCTGCTTTCAGACACCTCGGGAAGATGTCAGCGTCTTTGTTAGGGAGTCCTTGGGAGTATTTTTGGCCCCTGAGGTACAGATGTTCCTGACTCATTTTGGAAAGTAAAACTGGGGTAATTTCCAGAAATGCATCAGTGTGTGGAGGCGGAGCAGGGCTAGGGGCTTGGAATTCTGGGTTCTGATCCCAGCTCTGCCCCCACTGCTGTGTGACCTTGGGCAAGTCACTCAGCCTTCGTGGCCTCAGCTTCCCCTATGCCACGGGCTCTGGACACAGAGGTCACTAAGATTCCTAAACTCTCTCTGTTCACATGAGGTCATCTCACCCTGGCCCTCAGGGGCAGGGACACAAGAGTCTGAGAGGCAGCCCCTTACTGGCTGGGATCTCTGGAACCTCCCATGTGTGGCCTGCGACCTCATTTCCGGTCCATCATTCCCTGGGAGAGTGTGGGGTAGGGTGGGTGGTTTGGGGGGACATGTCCCAGCAGGTCTCTGGAAGCTCAGTCTGCACGATGGGATTACCGTCAGTTTCCCTCATCACCCACTTTCACATTTGACCCCCCAGAGGGTCCAGCGGTGTGGGGAAGGGCAGAGGCTGCTTTCGGACAGGCAGTGTGTACATGAAAAAGAGCGCCTGTGTGCGCAGCCCGCACATATGAGTGATGCGCACCACGCTTCCAGCCAGGAGTGACAGTCGCCCCATCCTTGGTGCCACAAGAGACCTCAGAACCTCAGTCCTGGACACTCCCAGCCTCCTACTCTGACACATAGTAGATGTGTCCAGCAAACCTGTCACGTCCCGTTAGACGCAGATCGAGGACCTCAGACCAAATTATGGTCGAATTAACCTGATGGTTAACACGTGTCCAGTGCTTTCCACAGGAGCCATAGCTGTGAATCTTCAGACAAATTCTGCGAGACAGGCCCTGAAGCTCTTCAGCACCTACAGATGGGGAGCTGGAGGATAAGAGGGGTTAAGAAACTCGCCCACGGTCACACAACTGGCATGGGGGCAGGGCCAGGATTTGAGCCCAGGCCGCCTGGCTCGAGTCCACACTTGTGACCCTGATGCTTTGAGATCATTTAGCCTCTTCCAGCTGCTGCTTTGGCAAATGAGGAGAGCTCAGCACAGGCCAGTGGCTTCCCAAGGTCACACAGTAAATGAGTGCAGAGCCCAGACCTGCTCCAGAACCCTGGCTTTGGGGAATGGAGTCTTCGCACTTGAATGCGAGAGGGTCTGTCATCGTCATCCCTAAATTCTGTGCCCAGCACAGGCCAGTGGATAACACACCAAGTGGACCCAGGTAACTTCCTTGTTTGTCCATTCACTTATTCATCCATCTACTAAGATCCTTCTTGGTGCCAGGCCCTACACCCGGCCCTGGGGTATAGAGGTGGGCAAGACCCATCTTCTGCTCGTAACCCAGGGACTCCCAGGAGGAGGCGACAGTGGAGATTTGGTCAGAGGGAGGAGGGAAGAAAGGGTGTTCTGGGCCCAGGGAACAGCTGATGCATTTGGGGAACCCCCATGTTTTCTAGGAGGATTGCTGAAAGGGAAGGAGAGGAGGCTACCAGGGTCTGACGCCACCGGGGGCCAGTGGGTGGTGAGGGGTGGGAAGGCAGATGGGAGTCAAAAGGGAGTCAGCCACTGACTGGGGGCCAGCTGCTCTGTCCACTGCCATCCACTCTGGAAGTCCAGGAAGGAGTGAAGGAGAGGAGATGCAGTTTATGAAGGATGCGGTTCCTGCCTTCCCAGGTCACAAGTGGGAGGGGAAGTGGGGGCTGGGGACTGGGGCTGGGTGGGGCTAAGGTCACAAGGCAGGAGGGGTGGTGGCAGAGCAGCACCCTAGCTCGGGCCTGGGGGTGGGACGGGCAGTTCTGCAAGTGCTGGTCTGTCAGAGGCAGGAAGGGGAGAGGGAAGTGGACCCAGTGGCCGGGCTCCTCTGACGGCATCTCCTGCTGCTGCTTCCTCACTCACTTCCCACTGGCCTTGTTGCTGTTTCTCCAATGCATACAGCTCCTTCCTACCCCAGGGCCTTTGCACCTGCTGTTCCCTCTGCCTCAAATAGCTCTCTTCTTTTAATCATTCACCTCTTAAATGTCACCTGCTCAGAGAAAACACCCGACCCCTCTGCACTGCACTGCCCCCTCCCCACCCCCCTTCCCCAACCCAGGACCACTTGATTGTACATTATTGCCTGCATCACTGCCTGCCTGTTTTTTTTTTTTTTAATAAATTTATTTATTTATTTTTGGCTGCGTTGGGTCTTCATTGCTGCGTGCGGGCTTTCTCTAGTTGCGGCGAGCGAGGGCTACTGTTCGTTGCGGTGCGCGGGCATCTCATTGCGGTGCTTGGCTTGTTGCGGAGCACGGGCTCTAGGTGCGTGGGCTTCCGTTAGTTGTGGCTCGCGGGCTTCTGTAGTTGTGGCTCGCGGGCTTAGTTGCTCCGGGCATGTGGGATCTTCCCAGACCAGGGCTCGAATCCGTGTCCCCAGCATTGGCAGGCGGGCTCTTAACCACTGCGCCACCAGGGAAGCCCCACTGCCTGCCATTTTATCGCCTATTTGCTCACTTGTTTTTTGTCTATTCCCCTTCTCAGGACATAACCTCCATAAGGACAGGGGCTTGGTCTGTTTTGTTCATCACTGAATCCCTAGCTCCAAGCGCTGTGCCTGGCACACAGTGGGCCCTCAACGACATAGCACCGGGCACTCACTATATGCCAGGCACCACCCTGTGGGCAGTAGCTCATTTAATTCTGAAAATGCCATGGGCGGTGCAGGGGGCAGTCCTGGATTGGTGGGGCCTGAAGCTGAATCATTCTTGGGATCTTTCAGGAAAACATATATGATTAAGAACATGAAATAGGAATGGTGCCTTGGATGGGGCCATGCAGGTGAGGGCTTCTGGGGCTTAAAGCTCACCTGCCGCAGGGCAAATGTGCCCCTGCCTCTGGGTTGGAGGATTATCCCTATGTTACGTGTGAGGAAACTGAGGCACAGAGGCGAAGTAACTTGCCCCCTAGGCTTGCAGGTGGTAGCCCTGGGATTTGAACTCGGGAAGTCTGGATTCGAAGACTGGAAGGTTTGGATGCTATAAAGCTTTTACACTTGTTGAACACATAAATGATTGGCTGGCCTTCAACAAATGATTTACCTTTTCAGGCCTCAGTTTCCTCATTTGGAGCATGAGGATGTACCCTGGATGGGCAGGAGGGCAGCTCAACACCCCTTCTCTTATCCTCTTATCTATCAGGGGTTTCAGCTGAGTGGAAGGATTCTGGAGTCATTCATTCATTCATTCATTCTTTCTTTTGTTCATTCCCTGGACATCTGAAGCTCTACTACATGCCAGGCCCTGCACTAGGCACTGAGGATAAAGCAGTAAAAACACAGGGAGCTCGTGTGATAATGAAGAAGGCACACAACAAAAAAAGGAGGCATAATTTATCATCATCGTTCAGAGGTGGAAATTCAATGGAGAAAAGTAAAGCAGGGAGGAGGTGGCACTGGGGCTGAGAGTTGAAGGGGTGAGGGAGCGAGCCAGGAAGACCTCTGGGAGGAAAAGCAATCCTAGGCAGAAGGGATAGCATGAGCAAGGGCTCTGAGGAAGGAATGTGCTTGATGAGTTTGGGGAAACTGCGGGAGTGGAGTGAAGGAGGGGAGAGTTGGGGGAGCTGAGGTCAGATAGGTCGTGGGGGCAGCGCGTGTAGGGCCTGTGGGTCGCCGTCAGGTCTTGAGGGAGATGGGAGACACTGGAGGGCTTTGAGAAGAGGTGTCTCTGCTCCACGGGTGCGCTCTGGCTGCTGTGCAGAGAACAGACTGCGGGGTCGAGGGCAGAAGCAGGGAGGCCAGTCAGCAGGCTACTGAGTTGTCCAGGCAAGAGGTAATGGTGGCCCAGATTAGGGTGGTGGGTGGAGATGTGAGAAGCAGTTGGATTCTGGATTTTTTCTTTTTAATTTATTTTTGGCTGTGTTGGGTCTTCGTTGCTGTGCGTGGGCTTTCTCTAGTTGCGGCGAGCAGGGTCTACTCTTTGTTGCAGTGCGCAGGCTTCTCATTGCGGTGGCTTCTCCTGTCGCGGAGCACGGGTTCTAGAGTGCAGGCTCAATAGTTGTGGCACATGGGCTCAGTAGTTGTGGCGCACGGGCTTAGTTGCTCCGCGGAAGTGGGATCTTCCCGGACCAGGGCTTGAACCCATGTCCCCTGCATTGGCAGGCAGATTCTTAACCACTGCGCCACCAGGGAAGCCCGGATTCTGGATTATTTTGAACATCAGTCCAACAGGATTTGCAATGGGTCGTGTTCTAATTAGTTACAGCTACATAACGAACGAACCCCACACTTAGCAGCTTAAAACAACAAGAACCATTTTATTATTATTATTTTGTTGTTGTGGGTTGTTTTTTTTTTTTTTTTTTGCGGTACGCGGGCCTCTCACTGTTGTGGCCTCTCCCGTTGCGGAGCACAGGCTCCGGACGCACAGGCTCAGCGGCCATGGCTCACGGGCCCAGCCGTTCCGCGGCATGTGGGATCTTCCCGGACAGGGGCACGAACCCATGTCCCCTGCATCAGCAGGCGGACTTTCAACCATTGCGCCACCAGGGAAGCCCAAGAACAATTTTATTATTTCTCATAGTTTCTGTGAGTCATGAATTTGGGAAGGGCTTGGCTGGGTGGCCTGGCTTAGGGTCCCTCATGCAGTTGCAGCCAGTGGCTGCAGTGTGTGCTGGCCAGGTGTCTTTCTCCTCCTCCTGTCCTCTCTGGACCCTTCTGTTTGGTCTCTCTATGTGGGCTGGTTGGGCTTCCTCCCAGCATGGTGACCCTCAGAGCTCCAGAGATGAGTGTCCCAAGAGAACCCTGCAGAAGGTGCACTGCATTTTCTGACCTCGTTCAGAAACCACAGAGCATTGCTTTTGCAAATTCCAAGCCCATCCAGATTGGAAGAGAGGGAACACGGGAGGAGTGTGTCTCCACGGGAGGAGGGTCAAGGTTGTGCTGTAAGAAGAGCATGGATACCGAATGCAAGGATACCGAATCACTCAGCATCTTCACACCTCCAGTTCCTCATTTGTAAGAGGGAGCAGCTACATCCTAAGGATGGGATTCCTTCCACGTGAGCCATGCCTCTCACAGGGCTGGGCCTCAGTGAACGAGAGATTCCCCTCCCCACTTCTTGCCAACCATGTTCGCTTCTCTCTGTGCAGCCTGGAGAGGTTCTCCTCTGCAGGGAAGATGGAAACAGCCAGGCTTTGAGTGGCTGTGCCTCTCGGCGGCTGTTAACTCTGCGCCATCTGCCTGAGCCTGGGCTGCCCTCTTCCTTGTGTGTGTGCACAGGTGTGCTTGTGCTTGTGAGTGCATGCACACCCACGCACTCAGGTGCCTCTGGGCGCATCTCTCTCCCAGGCAAGCCAGCGACGTCTCCTGAGCTCGTGCTCCGTGACGGCCCCCTCAGTCTCCGGTCCGCTCAGCCTCTGGTCAGCTGCTCCAGTGGAAACCTCGCCTCGGCCGCCACAGCCAGATGCTCACCTGGTCCTGAGGGTTCTTCTCAAACCCTCCACCTTTCCTGGACCAGGCCTGTCACCGTCACCTCCATCCTGCCGGGTCCCTCCCTCCCCCTCGGCCCTCCTCACCAGGACCCACACAGCAGCTGGCACTGCCTCGTCAAATGCAGGTGTGATCACGTCACTCCCCTGCTTACACAGAATTCTAGAAAGTGCAACATTACCGTACTAGAAGGCAGGCCAGTGGTTGCCAGGGGCGAGGGGTGAGATTCACTAGGAAGGGCCCCGAAGGGACCTTTAGGGTGAGAAAATGTTCTCCATCCTGATGGAGGTGGTGGTTACGCCACTGTACACATTTGAGGCTTGACAACTGGTGACTTTCGTGTATGTGCCTGACAGCTTGATAGAGCTGACAACAGCAAAACTATCCATTCGCGTACTTGTTGAGCACCTACTGTGTGCCTGGCACTGGTCTAGGCACTGAGGCGTAGCAGTGGACAAAACAGACAAGATCTCGTTCCTCATGGGTGCGGAGAGACGGCAGATGAAATAACTACAGGAACTATAACAGGCAGTGCTGCTATGGGGAACTTCAAAGCTGCCTGGGCGACAGGAGAGACAGCCCATTTTGAGGTCTTCAGTGACCTGTCCCCTCACCGTTGCTCCCTCCCAGAGGTCTCCCTTTTAAAAAAATGTTTATTGGAGTATAGTTGATTTATGATGTTGTGCTAGTTTCTGCTGTACAGCAAAGTGAACCAGTTATTCATATACGTATATCCACTCCTTTTTTAGATTCTTTTCCCATATAGGTCATTACAGAGTATTGAGTAGAGCTCCCTGTGCGATACAGTAGGTCCCTATTAGTGATCTATTTTATATATAGTAGTGTGTATATGTCAGTCCTAATCTCCCAATTTATCCCCACTCCCCACTTTCCCCCCTGGTAGCCATAAGTTTGTTTTCTACATCTGTGACTCTATTTCTGTTTTGTAAATAAGCTCATTTGTACTATTTTTTTTCAGATTCCACATACAAGTGATATCATATGATGTTTGTCTTTCTCTGACTTACTTCACTCAGTATGACAATCTCTAGGTCCATCCATGATGCTGCAAATGGCATTATTTCATTCTTTTTTATGGCTGAGTAATATTCTATTGCATATATGTACCACATCTTCTTTATGCATTCGAGAGGTCTCCCTTTGAGGCTGTTCCCCAGTGGCCCGGGGTGGAGCCAGGCTCTGGGAGTAGGGTCCCAGCAGGAGGAGATGCCAGCAGGAGGAGGCACGTGCACACCCGGGCACACTCACACGCATGTACCTCTTGGCTCTACCACCCACGTGATAAGAGCTGATGCGAATCAGTCTTCCCAGCAGCCCTTGGAGACAGGTCATGATCCCATTTTACAGATGGGGACCTGGGTAGTTGCCCCACCTAAAGACTGAGCCTGACCACAGAGGGCCGGGATCTGAAGCCAGGCTCTGGGGTCTGGTGTCTGTGGCTCTTCGTAGAGACCAGCAGGTACTGGGGACACCGGTTTCCAGTGTCTCCTGCCCATCCAGAGGCCCTGTGTCCCACACATGTGCAGCACCTCAGAGCTTACAAAGCTGTCTCCCACCCTGAGATGGGAGTAGGGTGGGTCGATTACCCCTGTTCTGCAGAAGAGGAAACTGAGGAAGAGGGATGGTTATGGGTCTTGCTCAAGGTCACGTGGAGGTTAATGGCACAACCAGGACTAGACCCCACTTCCCTGACTCCTGGTCCACTGCTCTGGCCCCGCCCTCCAGGAGTGTTGAGCCGCTGGTCACTGCCAAGTGCACCGCCCTCCTGCTGAACAGACTCAGCAGGAGTTTTCTGGAGAGCTGTGGGCGGAGGGAGGTGTGAGTGGGCAGTGGTGGATCAAGGGCACTGGGCGGGGAGCCTTTCCAAAGATGCAGAATGTCCAGCCTGGTCTTGAGGGGGCTCTGGGCTGGAACGGGAATCTGAGCCAGCCCCTGTGAGGGGCCGGATGTCCTGGGTCCTACAGTCATTCTTGGGACTGGCCCTTGTGGGGACCGAAAACAGCAGGTGTGCCTCATCCAGGCCCATTTGATGGTGGCGGCTTGTCCCAGCCAGGGGAACAGGGACTACAGAAGACTCTGGAATCTGGACCCCTGAGGGTCCAGGGTCAAGGCCTGGGGTGGGAGGAACCCGAGCAGACTCTGTGCCCCTGTCAGTGGGAGGACCACGTCCCCTTGGCACCTGTCTGGAGGTGAGGAGTGCCGGCCTCGGAAGTGCGGCTTCCAGCCCATCCTCGCTCTCTGTCCTCTGCAGGAGGCCGTGCCTGGCCAAGCATTGTTCGCAGGTTTAAAAATAAAGGCATCTTGGCCTGGGCCCTGCTGGCAGAGGGGGGGAGGGGGCCTGAAGGGCGTCTGGCTGGCAAAGGAGACCTCGCCAGCTCCACCACCAGCAAAGCTGGGAGTGTGGGGGGTCCCCAGAGAATTGCTGGCCCCTCAGTTTTCCTGCCATGAGAGGCACAGGAGGGTGGGTGTCTGGGTGCTGGCTGCTCTCTCCTCAGCCACTCAGGTGTGCCTCTCACCCTCCTCAGATGCTTCCAACAACCTAGGGCTGCTGGGGTACACTAGCACCCCAATACCCTCTTTCCCCTACCCGCTAACAATGATAGCTATGTCCCGATGGCCCTGGTGGGGAAGGCACTATTATTATTACCACTGGACAAGTGAGGAAATCAAGGCTCAGAGAGGTTTAGTAACTTGGTCAAGGCCACACAGCTCATCAGTGGAGGAGCCAGGACTCAACAGAGGTCTGTCTGACTCCTGAGCCAGGACCTTCACCAGGTGCTGCACTGCCCCTGGCCACTCCGGTGTCCCATCTCTCCCGGTCTCTGGCCCCAGCACAGCAAAGAAGCTTGTTATTCCCCCTAGGGGGCCAGGGGACACAGGGATAGAGAAACAGAGCAGGAGAGGGGAGAGGAGGGAGGGAACCAACAGACAAGGAGCGCTGGAGAGTGCCAGGCCCTGGGGGTGGGGTGGGGGTTACCTTATTACATTCTCACCCCAAGTCCTTGTGCAGGGGCATCATCTTCATTTTGTAGATGAGGAAACTGAGGCCCAGAAAGTCCATCACTGTCAAGATGGGATTTGAACCTAGATCAGCTTCGGCCCAAAGCTCTTTTCCTCACTCCTGGTGTAATAGGAATCTCAAAGAGCGCTCTCTCCCCTCACCCCCAGCAGGGCTGCAGGGTAAACCTAGAGGCACTGGGGGTGTGGGCCTGGAGGGAAGAGTGGGATGGGGGCACTGTTGCTAGGGAACCAGCTTCCCTGCTCCTGGAGGGATGGTGAGTAGAGAGACAGCAGGTCAGAAGTTCTGGGAACCCCGGGGGCTGCTCCAGTGCGGGATGTCCCCCACCTGAGAAGCGGCAGGCAGGGCCCAGCCCCCGCCGGCTCCCGCCTGACAGCCACCCCATTCCAGACAAGATCCGGTGATTCCCCCATCCGCCCCCGAGGCCTCTACCAAGGTTGGCACACTGCTGCTGGCACCGGAAAGCCACATTCCAGAGGCCCTCGCAACTCCCTGCCAACGCCTGAGTCTTGGCAGAGCAGGAGAGCGGGGGCTTCTGAGAGGGGAGAGGGCTGCGGTGGGGGAGGACTGTGGGAGGGGCTTGGCCATCCCTAGTTTACTCACCCCCTCCCCAACCAGAGCAGGCAGGGCCCACGGCACAGCCTACAGACTGGCAGAACTGGGCTGAGGGCGGCCTCTCAGACAGGATGCTCTTGAGAAAAACACATCCTTTTCAGGTGGCAAGACACCTCTTACTACCTCCTATAAAACGTTTTCCAGGCAGAGCTCCAACTTGCTGTGTGACCTTGGGCAAGACACATACCTTTTCTGGGCCTCGGAGACCCATGAGAGGACTACAGCAGGTAAATTTTGCAGGTGCCTCTAGAAAACAGCTTTCATTGTGCCAAGACGTTAGGCTTCAGCATCCTCCCTGGTCTCCCTGCTGTCCCGTCTCTACCCAGCAGCCAACAGATTCTCTTAAATCTGTGAGTCAGGCACGTGGCTCATCGTCCTGGGGGAGGGGCGCGCCTCTCACACAGGGAATGTTACCCTGGCTTCTTCTCCATCTGGCCCCTGTTGCCTCCTTTTCCTGCAACTGCCCACCCTTATCCCTACTGGGAGTGGTCTCCAGGCCCCCTGGCTGCCCCAACTCTATAAGTTTCTTCTCTCCAAGGCGTCCACCCTTGTCCTTCCTCTAGCCTGGAGGTCTTGGCACCACCCAGATCTTCGAATAGCTCTTTCTGGTCATCCAAGACCCAGCTCATATGTCACCTCTAGAGAGGCCTTCCCTGCCCCCTTTCTCTAAAGCCGGGCCCTCTGCCCACGTTTTGCGATCACATCTCTCTGATTTCTTTCCTTCATAACATGTGTCACAATGGAGACGATCTTGGTCATTTATTGTTTACTCGCTGATTACCCTTCTTCCTCTGATCTGTTTACTCCAGGAGGGCAGAGGCTTATCTTCTTTCCCAGCACTGGGCCCAGCAGAGAGCAGGCACTCAATACGTCTTTCTTGAACGGGGTGATGAGACTTTGTGTTTCTTCCAACACATCCAAGCCCCTGGTTTGTCAATGTGAGCCCCTTCCCTGGGTGCTTGCTGTTCCCTCCCTCCGAGGCCTCCCCCAGCCCAGGCTTGTGGTAAAGTTCCTGGAGACTCGGCTCTGGACCAAGCAGCCTGAAGGGCTGGGCAGGACAGGAGGGAGTGAGGCAACTAGGACTCATGACCCCTGATCCCCTGGCTTTTCGTTCCCCAAGAGCAAAAGCGCAACCCTGGACCTGGAAAACCCCTGGGTCTGGCTGCTGGGCAGGCAGTTCCGGGGTGACCTCATCGCCTTGAAAGGAGGGCAGCAGGGGCAGGAAGCAGAGGACGCATCAGATGGGCTAAATTTAGAGCATTTGATTCAGCCCAGGCAGGACAATATTCCTGGAGTCCCCATTGTTTGTGAGGGGCCAGAGGGCAAGCTGTCCACTGAATGGCTGGGTCTGAGCCATGCCAAGCTGTCTGGGCATGCAGGGGTGGGGGGGGCGGCGGCCCCCTCCCTACTGGAGGAGAAGCCAGGCCAAGGGTCAGCAGGGCAGAGCCAGGTGGGGTGCAGACACTGGGGGTGCTGCCCTGGGGATTAAGGCCAAAGGTGGGAAGGAGGGTGCCTCACAGATGAGAAGGGAGCTCTGGGTAGCCCTGATCGCAGCTGCTCCGCTGTGCGACCCTCTCAGCAGCCAGGGCCGCCGTTAGTCTTCCCCACTGCTCTGCCACTTTACAGCCGGGGTGGGGCTCAGATTTAAGGAATGAGCTGCCGAAGGCCACATAGATGCCCTGTATCCTGACTCCCATCCAGGGTCCACAGCAATCAGCTGTACCCCCAGCCTGCGGCCCTCCAACCAGGACAAGTGCCCTCTCCCCAGCTTAGCCCTCTCCCCAGCAGGCCAGGCAGCCACAGGGGGACAGGAGAGGGTGGCTCAGCCTGCGCAGGCTCCAGAACCTGTTGCCATGGCAACGCGGGGTCCAGGCCTGCCCTGCTCTGGAGATGAGCCTGAAGCTGAGGACTTCCTTGGGCTAGCAGGCAGTGTGGGCTGGGGCTGCCATCTGACCCCCTGCCTACCAGAGCCCGGGACTGGGCCAGCAGCCTGGCCTAGCTGCCTGGACTGATCACACTGGCTAAGCCGGTGATCCCTGAGGGTGTCCTGTTTCTGAACCCATGCCTCATGTCCACACCGCGGCCGGGCAGCCAAAAGAGGGTGGGGACTGTCCCTCGTTCACGGCCACCCTGGTGGGGGAAGGCTCAGCAGCCCAAGTGTCCAGGAACCTTGTGCTCCCGTCTAAACTCCCACCACCCATCCTGCAAGTCGCACTGAGGCCCAGGGAACTCCCTGGGCCACCTGCCTTGGAAATGGGGGAAGGAGACCAGAAGTTCCAAGAGACCTGCTCTTCCCATTGACTGTGACAGGTGAAGGGAAAGGACCCAATGCTTCGATGCTCAGAACTTGGCCCCTGCTCTCCGTCCTCTTCCCAGCTCAGGGAGGGCTTCGGGAATGAAGCCCACCCAGTCCACCCTGCCCCATGTTCCAGGTGAGTGAACTGAGGGTCTGAGCTAGGAAGAGGCTTGTCTGAGACCATGCGTGGGATGGCAGCTTTGCCCATTCTCCTGGGCTCTGCCCACTGCGGGTCTGCGGGCACCAGATCTCCTCCGCCTGCAGCCCAACTGCCCTGCCCGGGGCGGCGGCCCAAGGCTGTTCACTGCTCCTCTTGATTTCACATCATGACTCATGTTATCATGTTCTCAGGAGCTGAGTAACCACCTGAGTTATTTATACCCTGGCTAAGCAGGCTTCCTTCCCTCCTCCCAGAACGCAGGCAGGCAGGACGGGTGGGGGAGGGGAGGAACCTGGGAGGGGGAATGCGGACTGGGAAGAGACAAGTGAGCCCCCTCCCACCATATCCCCTCCCCTGGGGTACCACCCCCATAAAGCGCCCAAAAATAGCGGTGGCTATCCCAGCACAACAGGGTGGGCCTGTATCTATAGCATCGATTTATAGGTATTATGATGGTTTGGGGAGGGGGGAATTCCTTTCCAGAGCGAGTCACCCGTCTGGAAAAATAAAGAAGGAAAAAGCTGAAATTTTTTCCTTCCATCAAAACAGGAAGGAGCTGGGAGAGGTGGGGGATGGACGGAGAAATGATAGGTGGAGGCCGAGATGCACCCTCCACCCTGTGTTGGTCTTCTGGGAGGGGAAGCCCCCCGGATGTCTGCACACAGGGCCCCAGTGACCTTGGGGGCTGGTGCTGAGTGTCCCCTATGTGGGCCACCGCCGGCTCCCCGGGGCATTTTCGTCCTCCCTGACTCCCAGGCCTGTGTGCTTTCATGGACACACACGGATGCCCACATGCACACAGACCCATGTCCTCCCCCGACATCACACAGACACACACACCCATCTCCGCACGCCCCCCCCACCAAAGCCCACAGGAGAAAAGATCTCACTCTGGGTGGGTGGAACTTGGGGAGGGGTCTGCCTTTCTGACCTTTGTTTTTCCCTCCCCTTGAGCACTGCCCTGGGAGTCCTGTGACTAAAGTTTAAATCCTGCTTTGCTCCAACTCTAACGGGCAGGGTGATCTTAGAGAAGTCAGTTTCCCTCTCTGAGCCTCAGTTTTCTCATCTGTAATAAGGGTATGGTCCTTCCCTCTGGGGCAACCTGTGGGGACCGCCTTGTCCAAGTGAGGGGAATCACAACCATAGCTCCCGTTTACCCAGCGCTCTCTCTGTGCTAAGCACCTACATTTGGTCGCTGGATTAACCTCGCGACCAAATGTGGAAGGTTCCAGAATCATCCTCATCTATGGCCCGGAGGGCAGGAACTAGCGAAGGGTCACACAGCTGGGATGTGGTGGAGGCTGGCTGTGAACTCTGGGCTCCTCAGCACGGTTCACATCCAAGGAAGAATGAAAAGGGTCCCGTCAGAGCCCCGAAGAAGGGGTGGGAGAGGAGGAGAGGAAGGAGGCAGGTGGCCCAGCTTCCTTGGGCCTCAAGTTGCCACTGGGTCCATTGATGACAACTCCGTGGCTTCGGCAGGGATGTGCCTGGTGGCCAGGGAGCGTTATGCCCGCTGCCGTGGTGGTTACTATTAATACGATTAGTCACTCCCGTCGGGCTGCCCTCTGTTTGCTTGTTGACTTACATAAGCACTGCCTGAGGGTGTTTGTACAGTTGTCTCGGTCTTTCTGTCTTCCACCTGCCTGCCTCAGCCTGTAAGCCCCTCAAGGGCAGGGGGCTCCAGAGAGGTGAGCTAGCAATGCAACACCCAATCCCCTGTGAGGACAACTCCGGGGCACCACACGGGGCATGTCTGAACATACTCCCCACAGCCAGGTTGTGTTGGGACCCTATTAGGCAGATAAGCACGTTGAGGTCCTAGACTGTTCTCCTCCAAGCCCAGCACTGGACTGGCCCAGGACGGCTACCCCAGCAGGTGTAGCTCTGAAGCCCATGGCACTGGTTTACATCTGGCTTGGCCACCTCCTGATCATGTGAATCAGGGAAGTTGTGTGATCTCTCTAGGACTCAGTTTTCTTGTCTGTAGAATGGGGATAATATACTTTGCTCTCCCTGGATTGTCAGGTGGTTCAGGGGTTGAGCAGTGAAATCACGATGTTGGGCCATTTTGGACCCATGCTTTAAGTCATGCTTTAAGTCAAACTGCGCACATGGATCACCAGGGCTCTTCTTAAAATTCAGATTCTGACTCTGCAGGTATAGGGTAAGCCTGGCACTGTGCATTTCTAACAAGCCCCCTGGGGATGCGGCTGCTGGTTGGTGGGCCTCATGTGAGGAGCAACGGTGGAGGTCTAGACCGCGGTGAAAAGGTACTAACTACACAGCGTGTTGAGCAAGTGCGCGGTGCCGGGCACTGGGCTGGCGCCTTCACAACATTTCTCCCATTCCATCCTCAGAGGAGCCCTGCAAGGCAGACTCCAGACGAAGAAACTGAGGCTCAGAGAGGTCGATGCCCTGCCCATTACACACAGCCAGTAACTGGCACCTGCAGGGTCTCAAAGACAGGCCTGTGGGGCTTACCCAGCAGGGTCCTTGTCCATCAATCCAAACCCTTCCCTCCCGCACACCCCCCCACCCCCGGCTCACAGTCCCTGCCCTCAAGAAACTCGCCCTGGTGAGGACCTAAGGCACACCTAAGGACGTGGCAATAGCCTCAAGTGACCTCCAGGCAGTGGTGGGAAGGTACAACGTGCTAGGGGAAGGGAAGAGAACTCACCCCCAGGAAAAGCTCCCAGCGGGCAGGCAGGCTGGGTGAGGAAGTGGGTGAGACCTGGGATGGAGAGGAGCATGAAGGGGACACCACGAGTAAAGGTGTGATTTGGGGTAAAAATAAGCCATCGGCTATTCCTTGTGAACCCCAATCGCACCCAGCCCTTTCCCTCCCACCCATGTGCTTCCGGCCCTCTCCCATGGAACACCCTTCCAGAATCACCGCCCTGGGGGCCCTCTCCACTGCAGAGGAGGGCCAGGGGGTCCCTGGAGTTGGCAGACTGTCACCCATTTCTGTCCTTGACTCACTGCGTGACTTTGGGCAAGTCACATGATGTCTCTGAACCTCAGATGTCCCTTGGGAACGCCCGCGGCTTGTACTGCGGGGTCAAGGTCTTGAACATCGAAGCCGTGTCAGACCTCCTCCCAAAGGGGAGCTTCCTGATGGCAGTGGTGGGAGATGGGGATGCGGGTGGTAAGCTGAGGCAAGGGAGAGAGGAGGGCCAGGACAGGGCCATGCCTACCTCCCATGTGCATTCCCTTTCTAGCAGCCTCTAGAGTCCCCCGCCCGGTACGGTGGGGCATCATTCATGAGGCTCCTTCAGCAAGGGGTCCAGACCAATGCCCACCAGAGGGCCCGCCCCAGAGAGGGGTGGAGCTAGGCCAAACTCTGTGGGTGAGTGAGGGCAGGGCTCAGGTGAACTGGGCCCTTGGGTGTTTTCCTCTTCGCCTGGCTGGCAGATGGGCGTAGATATCCAGAGAGTGATGCTGGTACCAGCTGCCGAGGTTCAAATCCCAGCTCTGCCCCCACTTATCCCTGATCTTGCAGAGCTGCCCCAGGCCTTGGTTTCCCCATCTGTAAAATGGGAGTGATCACGGCTCCTCTCTTGAGGCTTAACTGAGTGAATACACCTGAAGGGCTTGGAGCGAGTTGCCAAGAAAGTGAGTGCCATGTAAACATTTGCTCTTATAAATATTGATGAAAAACGTGTGACTTTTACGCTGTGGCTGGGTTCCCATTCTTTGCACAGGCCCTTTATGTTTCCTGCAGTTCCAAATATATTCCTCTGGAAAGCCTGTAAGGGTCTGTGTGCTGTCCTAGCTGGACCCCCACCAAGGGGGGCTGCCTGTTACCTGCCTGTCCCCATCCCTTCCGGAATTCCTAGTCAAATCTTCAGCAGCTGGCAGCCAGGACACCCTGATTCGGAGAGGGCTGGCTAAGCCAGATCTTGCGGGCAGCTTCCCAGCCCTGGGGTGGTGGGTGGGTTCCGGGGGCCACGGCGTCCAGCCCTGCACAGCCTCCTTCATCTAGCTTGCGAAAGTTGTTTACTTTTCTGCGTGCAAAGTGACATGAAAAGCTCGGCGGCTCTGATCCAGGCCACACAGGGAGGCATCATGTAACAGGGAGATGGCAAAAGTGTGAGTTTTGGGATGACAGTCCTGGATTCAAATTCTGGCACTGTGACTTCCTTGCTGGGTGATGCTGGGCAAGCTAGTGTCCCTCTCTGAGCCTTAGTACCCCCTCCCCCAGGTATGAACACGATGACAAGAGCACCAGCCCTCCAGGAAGCAGGTAAGGACACAGCCAGCCTTGTTCCTTTGCTGCTAAAATGGTAATAATTGCTGTACTTCTCTCAATACTGTCAGTTCTGGTAAAACTCTTGGCCCAGGGCCTGGCCCAGGGCGAATGCTCTGGAAGTGAGGTTGTCACAATTATCAGGGTGCTCCAGGCCCAGCAGGTGAGCACCAAAAGGTGCAGTGAGAATGACCCTTCTCTAAGGGAGAGCCAACCAGGTCCCGGGTAGGGTCATCTCCCAGCCTGTCTGGCCCAGCTCCCCTCACCCTGGGGCGCTTCACTCCATTTCCAGCCAGCTTCCAGGACAGGTAGATCAGAGCTGCCCGTCCAAACATCCTCTTCCTTGTCTGGAGACTGAAGGAGCTAAAAATGCATTGCCTTGGCCCCAGGAAAACAAACACGACGCTTCCCTTGCCTTTGTATACAGGACACGAGGCCCAAGGCCGCAGAGGCAGTGTGGTGGGCTCCTCCAGGCTTCCCTAGGCCTGGGGGCGGGGGGTCTGTCTATCTGCCTTCCTGGGGTCTCTTCTGCCTCCTTGTTGCTCACGGCCACAGTGGCCAGGGCCTCGCCAGGGTGGGGGGTCTCTAACAGAAGTGGTGGGGCACTAGGTGAGGACACCACCCCCGCCCCCCGCCCCAAGGTGACAGGCTTGTGGCCTTCCCAGCTGTGCGCTCCACTCCTAGCCCTGCCCCTGGAACTCACAGGTGGGTGTGTGCGTGCACGTACGCGTGCAGCTTGCAGTGATAATAATGATCACAGGAATAACCGACAACATACTTGGAGTGCCCACTCCTGCTTTCCACACAGGATGTGCTGTAACTCATTTCACTCCATAAGGTAATTACTATAGTCATCCACGTTTCACAGATGAGGAAACTGAGGCTCAGAAAGGTCGAGTGACTTGTTCAAGGTCACAGGCTAGTAAATGGCAGAGCGGGGGCTTTGAACCCAGGCAGTCTTTGCTGGGAAGCCTTGTCCCTTGCCCTCTCTAAGCCTCAGTTTCCTCATCTGTAAAATGAGCACATGCGATATAATACCTCTCTCCCTGGGTGACCGTGAGGGTGAAGCAAGGGCAAAGGCCTTGCTGATGGGGAGTCGGGGGACCGGCCAGTGAGGGGGCTGGGGGAGCTGATGGCAGCTACAGGGCGTGGGCGTAGAGGATGCACTTTGCCATCATACAGCCTGGGCTGGGGTCTCAGGCCATTTGTGGCCTGGCCTTGGACTGTTCCCAGTTTGGAGGTCCAGTTCCTCTTCCATCAAGTTGGGAAAAGCAAACTTGCCTGGCATGGGTGTTCCCAGGGCTCCCGCAGCAGAGCGGCGGTGCCCAGGACACATCATTCCCACCCTTCTGGACTTGAGGGCACAAGTCTGCCCGCGGGATTGAAGCCAGCTCTTTCCTCAGCCCCTAGCCCCCAATCCCATGGTGTGAGATGCTTTAAACGGACGAGAGCTTAGATTGCTCTAAACGCAGTCCAAAAGCCCCCAGCCTTGGGCAGGCCCCCTCCAGCACCTAGCTGAGGGCTGTGGCCCCTCGGTTTTCCACGTGGCTCAGACCTACTGGGAGTGGAAGGGGTGAGAGTTATGGGAGTGTGGCCCCCCACCCTGCAAAACCTGCTCCCAGCCCTCCTGGAAAGCCTGATTCCTCAGCAGCCCCAGTGCCATAGATGGGTCGGGGTCTTCCCGGGGTCTGTGCCCCTCAGATATCCTGTGCATCTCAGTTTAGAGGCTCATGTTACCAGCTCCCCCCCCACCCCCCGCCCCGCAACTCGTTCCACCCTTCAGGCGGGTGGAACCAACAGGCCAGGAAGAAACAGGCAAGATGTTTACTCATTCATTCGTTCCTTCAGCAGACATTTATTGAGCAACTATTGTACGGTAGGAGCTGGAATGGGTGTCAGTCTAGTGCTAGACCCATATACGGACAATGAAAATACTGTGGGGGACGTGCTCTGGGGACCCAGAGCGAGCACCGAGTCTGGGGGCTCTTCCTGGAGGAGGTGTCGGCTAAGACGAGCCTGACAGGAGGAAAAGGAGGGGGTGTTCTTCCCCCACCCTCAACATGGGCGTGGTGTCTGCAAGGAGAGGTGCTTCAGGAAAGGGGTTCTGCTCAGCACGGCACTCAGGCCCAGGTGCCATGTGGTCCCTGCTGCCTCTGCTGTCCCAGTCCTGCCGCTTCTAACCAGTGCGCAAAGCCATCTCAATCTACGTCTGCCTCACTCAAGAGCCGGACGGTCCCAGAGTGCCAGGAGTGGCTCTCCTTCCCCTTTCCATTTCCCAGTGCTTGACACAGGGCCCGCAAACCGCAGGTGCTCGACGCTGCCGCTCCCAGGAGCCCTCCCCCATCACATCCCCCCTGAGGCCGAGCTGTGTGCTCCCTCGTTGTGCTCCTACAGCACTTTGTACGTGAGTCAGAGCTCACATCGGTCCAGCACCCTCAGCTGGCAAAGTGCTTTGCAGGTACTCGTGTGTCTGATGCTCACCAAAGCCCTGTGTAAGAAGCGTCATCGCGGTCATCGCCATCGCCGCCGGGACACAGCAGGGCATGGTGGCTGAAGCAAGTGTGTGGGCTCTGCAGCTGGACTACTTGGGTTCCAGTCCTGACTCCACCACCATGTGACCCTGAACTCTGTGGCTATGTGACCTTGAACAAGTTGCTTCACCTCTCTGTGCTTCGATGTCTCCATTCATAAGAGTAAACATATCTCATTGGAGCATTGAGAAACCACGTGCAGAGTAAGAAGAACGCTACCAGCCATAAGGCACCTCAAATGGTGGTGGCTATTGTCAATTATAGATAAGGATACAGAAGATCAAAGTCAAGAACACCTAGCTGTCCAGTGGAGCAGGCTTTTATCTCTAAGTCTCTAGACTTCAGATCTTGTGTTTGGGGATTATCTTCCTATCTCCCCCACCCCATCTCCCTTGTCACCCTGTCTCCTAATTTATCTGTTTATGCATCTGCCTGTCCTTCAGCATGGGGGCTCCTCCAGGGCAGTATCGGCATCATGCCGTCTCCCCAGTGCCTGGAACAGTGTCTGTTCCGCTGTCTGAGGGAACACGCAAAAGCTTTGTCGAAGGAATGATGTACTCCGTGTCCCAGGCACCCTGCTCTGTGCTTCCACA
Source organism: Delphinapterus leucas (assembly GCF_059928025.1). Taxonomy (NCBI): domain Eukaryota; kingdom Metazoa; phylum Chordata; class Mammalia; order Artiodactyla; family Monodontidae; genus Delphinapterus; species Delphinapterus leucas. The sequence goes on along the minus strand of NC_143139.1, from coordinate 93,373,535 downwards.
CGGATTACTTCATCTGAGCCTCCAGACCACGCTATGAAGTAGATAGAAATCTTTCGACAACTGTATTGGGCTACAATAAAGCACTTATCAGTCTAGATACGTGTGAATACTCGTGAACTCATCACCCCCAGCAAAGATGACAAACATCTCCACCACCCCTAAAAATTTCCCATGCCTCTTGGAAATCCCTCCCTCCCTCCAATTACAGTTGTCTCTCCGGTGTACAGGGAAGGAAGTCGAGGGACTGAGAAGTTGGCCAGCAAGTGGCTGTTGCAGTATTTGAACCAAGGTGACCTGCCCCTGGCCCGCCTCTTGGCCACTGTGCCATGCTGCCTAGGCAGTAATGGGCAGAGGGCGGGTGCGTGTGGCTGTTTGTAGAGAGGCCCTCCTGGGACATCCGCCCTCCCTGCTGCCCCCGCTCAGGGCCAAGAAGACAATTCATGAAGAGACGGTGAGTGTGCCTGTCTCAGTGACTAAGGGCGCGTGCACATGTGAGGAGCAGGCTGCCACCCCGTAGGGATGTTTGGGTACAAAGGGCAGATGACACAGACAGCACAACGGGACCAGATAAAGGTGTCCTAAAGCCAGGAGCCGAGCGATGCGGCGAGTGGGTTTCGTGGTGGGTGCTGGGCTCACCGTGCGAGCGTGTGACTCTGTGACTGTCAGCGTATGACTGCTGAAGGAAGGGACGTAGCAGCTCCCGGAGCTGGGGGGCGGAAGGCGTTAACTGTGTGAATGCTGGCATGGGTGGGGGGCCCTGGGTCTCCAAGCTCTGAGCTGAGAGAGGTAGTAAACATCAGGGGGACTGGAGGATCATGATGGCGGCTCTGCAAGGATGCTGCAGGGTTGTGGAGGTTTGTGCGACTCCGCAGTTCAACAAATTCAAATTCAACCAATGCCAGCAACGCCTGTTGTGTGCCAGGCAACCAGCTAGGAGGAGGAGACGTGCACCCAGCTATCAGCTGAATGGTACTGGCTGCAGGGTTTGTGTGATCACCTTGTGGCTTTTTGGGGGCTGGATGCTTTTGGCCCTTTCTGCCATTAAGTCCTCACGATAACCCTCTCCCACTTTGAGGCAAGGTGGAGGAGCACAGAAAGGAATTGACTTGCCCAAGGTGACCCAGCTACTCAGCACCAGGGCAGGATCTGCAGAGCCTGAGTCCTTCACCACCATGCCTATGCTACGGTGCAAATGTCTGGTCCTGGAGGTGCGGGCTTGCACTTCTGCAAGCCAGCGGCCTTGGAGACACCCCTGCCCCCAACCACGTGGGCTAGAAACCAGGCCACAGACACTGTGCCGAGAGGCCCAGCGTTTGGTTGCTCCTAGCTCTACCTTCCCAGGGACCAGATTTCTGGGCGGAGGAGCTGCTGGGCTTTTGGAAACCCCTAAGCACCCCATCCTCGCCTCAGGCCCTCCAGGAGCTCCCGCCCCCCTTCCCCCCTCCCGGTACTGACTCTCGGCCAGAAGAGGAAAGGCTGTCTCCACCCACCTCTCGCACTCTCCCTTCTCCTTTATAAAGGCCGGAACAGCTGAAAGGGTGGCAACTTCTCCTCCTGCCGCTGGGAGCAGCCCGCCTGCCTCCCCGTGCGCCCGCAGCCTCCCCCGCTGCCTCCCTGAGGGCTCCCCTCTGGCCGCCAGCGCCCATCTTTCATTCCCGAGATAGGGATATTTTGCGCGCACACACAGACACACACGCGCAAAAAGGGAGAAAAAAGCCCACCCTCCAGCCTCGTTGCAAAGAGAAAGCCGGAGCAGCCGCAACTCGCAGCCCGTAGAGGACGCCCAGAGCGGCGAGCGGGCGGGCAGACGAACCGACCGACTCGCGCCGCGTCCACCTGTCTGCCGGGCCCGGTCCAGCGCGCAGCGGGCACGACGCGCGCGCGGAGCAGCCGTGCCCGCCGCCCGGGCCCCGCGCCAGGGCGCACACGCCCCGGCCCCCCCACCCGGCCCGGGCGGGAGTTTGCACCTCTCCCTGCCCGGGTACTCGAGCCGCCGCTGCAAAGCCAACTTTGGAAAAAGTTTTTTTGGGGAGACTTTGGCTTTGAGGTGCCCAGCTCTGCGCTTTCCGACTTCGGGGGCCTTTCCAGAAAATGTTGCAAAAAACCTAAGCCGGCGGGCAGAGGAAAACGCCTTTAGCCGGCGAGCGAAGACGAACCATCGACTGCCGTGTTCTTTTTCCTCTTCGAGGTTGGAGTCCCCTGGGCGCCCCCACACGGCTAGACGCCTCGGCTGGTTCGCGACGCAGCCCCCCGGCCGTGGATGCTCGCTCGGGCTCGGGATCCGCCCAGGTAGCGGCCTCGGACCCTGGTCCGACGCCCAGGTCCTCCCCAACCCCCCAACGACGGAGCCCGGGCTGGGGGCGGCGGCGCCCAGGGGCCATGCGGGTGAGCCGCGGCGGCGGCTGCAGCGGCCTGAGCGCCTGATCGCTGCAGACCCGAGCAGAGCCCACCTCCCTCCCCAGCCCCCGCCCCCCACCCTGGCCGCGGGGGCGGCGCGCTCGGTCCACGCGTCCGGGGCCCCGCGGGGCCGGGCCCGGAGTCGGCATGAATCGCTGCTGGGCGCTCTTCCTGTCTCTCTGCTGCTACCTGCGTCTGGTCAGCGCCGAGGTGAGTTGCGACGGCGGCTGGGGCTGCTTCGCTTCATTCATTACCCCCGACCCCTACCCCCTGATCGCCCCCTCCTTTCACTGCAGTGAACTTTGGACCCATGCAGCCCCTGGGTCTGGCGCCGGGCGCTAGGTGACCTCCGAGGGCTGGGACGCGAGGTCCGGGAGGTGCCAGGCTCTAAGAGGAGGGGGCAGCGGTGCCTTTCTTTCCCAGGGGCGATCTCAGATCTCCGAGCTTTTAGGCGTCAGGGGAAGGTGTGTGTGGTCCTGTCTCCCACCCCTCAGGAACCCGAGAATAAGCCCCCTTCTAGCCCAAGGGAGAGGGCTGGGGTGGTGCCGAGGCAGCAGGCAGCGCGTCCTCCCGAGCCCACTCCGACTACAGCTTAGGTCCTGTCCCGGACCCGGCTTGCACGGGAGGTGCGAGCTCGCGCACCGGTGGTGGCAGCCACTCCAGTCTTCGGCGGGGGTGTCCGTCCCACCCTGGCTCCAGCTCCCGGTCGGGCTGGGTGCCCTCGGGGCCCGTGCAGGTCTTGCCCGGCCCCAGAGTGCGGTGCAGGAGCAGCCTGTGTCTTGGGCGCAGTGGGTGCCGAGACAGGTTTTGGGCACTTGGGATTAGGGGAGGAGTGGGGGTCTTAGGGAATTCAGCCCCCGGGGCGGTGTGTGCCTGAGGTCGCGCCATACCTGCGCCCGCACCCTGCAAGAGAACGCACCTCTCTCCCCCGCTCGCAGGGTGCGGAGCGCGCCGCCTGTAAAAGCCTAGCAGAGCTGGGGTGTAAAAACGTCTGCGGGAGCTATCAGATTGTATTGAGTCCCCCGCACCCCTCCCAGCCTCACGTAGCAGTGAGTTGGCAAGTCTACCCGGAATCCAGGTGGGAAAGGGGGCGGGGCAGGGAGGAGGCGCGAGGTGCCGGGGAGAAGAGGGCAGCGGGGAGGGCGGCGTGCCTGGGTCCCGTCCCGCCTCTGCTCGGCCGCGGCCGGCAGCCCGCACTTCGCCTGCTCCCGGGGAGGGCCGGCCCCTCTCGGCCTCCAACGAGGCTTAGGAAGGAGGAGGCGGCGGCGAAGGGGTTAAGGTGAAGAGCTCCGAGGCCGCGGCCGGGCCTTGGGCCGCCGCCAGCGCAGGTTGTTTTGACCACGGAGGAGCCGTCGCCGTCTCCTTTTGTTCTCGGGGCTCCTCGAGGGCCGCCGGCAGCCCGCCCTGGGGCCCCGCCCTTCCGCGGCCACCCCCTGCGGCCAGCACCCGGGAGGGAGGACGCGGGGCTCAGCCCGGCAGCCTACAGGCTCCTCCCGACGCCCCCTCCTCTCCGCTCCCGCAGCCCCCCGGGCCGCGTCCAGCTGTTGCGAAGGGGGGCGCCGGCCGGCCCCAGCTGCCGCTTTGCCTCGCCGCGGGGTCTGGGGGCTGGGCCCGGTGCCAGGGCGTCCTGGGAACGGCGGCGCCCCCGTCGCTGCTCTCCGCAGCCCACCCCGCCCGGCCCCCCGACTCGCTCACTCACCCCACGCATGCACACTCTTGGCCGGAGGCGATGCTGCGCTCCGGCGGGCGGGCGGGTGCGCAGAGCGACGGGCACGCACTACCGCGGCCGGGTCGCGCGCCCGCCGCCGCCACGCCCGTGCACACGCGGGGCACACGCGCGCGCACCGCATACACACGTACGCACGGCCCCCGAACACGCAGCCTGAGCACACGTGCGCGCACACCTACGCACGCACATAGGCACGCACGGCCCCTATACCCCCATGCACCAGGTGCCCACCCCCGCGCAACAGGTGAGCCCACCGTGGGCCTTGGAACCTAGTTATCTCTGCATCGACCCCGTTTCCTTCCTGGGTACTCTGAGGGAATGGAAACAGGGACCCTCCCGTCAGGTCCCGGCTCCACAGCACCCACTGGTTTTTGCCTGGTCAGGTCAGCTCGAAGCCCCTCAAGCATTATCCTTCCGTGACTGCTTTTTAAAACCATGCTCATGTGGCCGATAATGGGGGGCGCTGTGATGTTCAGAGTGTTTCTCCCTTCAAATAAGCCCTTCTTTGAACCTCCAAGACTGGATGACCCTGAATGGCTGAGGGGGTTTCCCACCCCTGACTGTTCTATCCTCTTTGGGGATCCCAGCCCGCTCTGGAGAGGCTGGGTGACAGCTGGAGAAGGCCTTCCCAGGCCTGCCCTTTCCATTTCCAGCTTCATCCAGTAACTCCTCCTCCTTTTCCAGAGCCCCAGGGGTATGTGTGTTTGGTGGGGAGGCTACGGCACGGAAGCTGGTGCCTTTCTCCTCACGTGAGTCACAGCATCCTTGAACATGGCCTTCAGGAAGCCACAGTTGTGTAGTGCTTTTGCAGTTTACCAAGCAATTTCCTGCAGAGCCTGAGTAAGCCTCAGGAGTCTCTAAGGAAGGAGACCTAAAGGGAAAACCTATTGACATGGGAGCCAGTCCAGGAGGGCTTGCTGGTGGAGGTCGCCTTGGGATTGGCCATGTCCTTGGCATGCTAGTACTGAGCCTCAGGTGGAGACCTCAGCAGCTGGGAAGGAGGGACGGGGAGCTCTGAGGTGGGGCCTGGCTGAGGGTCGGCTGAGGCCCATAAGGTCCCATCTCCATCAGCTGAGCTGGCTTCCGGGAGGGTGACTCTCCTTGTCATGTGATGTCTCTGGCCTCTGCACCCTTCTGCCGAGAAGGAGTGAAGGGGCCCGCAGACCTTCAGTCACCCAGCTTCTTTCTGGTTTGCTAATGGCCTTAGGTAGTGGGAGACTGACTTGCTGCAGGTTAGGATCAAACAGAATTTGGAGGCTCTGGTGCAAGACCTAGGAACAGTGTGTGTGTACGTGAGAGAGAGAGAGAGATTGATTCAGCAGGAGTGTAAAGCGGTGCTTGCCATCGGCCTCATAAGTCCCTTTCAGAGTCTTCCCTCACCCCCCTCCCCACTGAAATGCCCTTCTAGCACAACTATTTTCATTTTGTGATTTATTTAGTTGTTTATTATATGTTTTTTCTCACCAGAGTATAAACTCCCCTAGAGAGCTTTTGTCCTGGTCACCACTGTCTCCCCTGCTTAGAACGGTGCCTGGCCCATGGTGCATAATCTGTAAATATTTGTGGAAAGGACAGTGAATCCTTGCGGGGGCGGGGAGGGAAGGACCAGACAAGTATCTAGGGCTTGCTAAGTGCTTTATAAACGCGGCCTCATTCAGTCCTCCTGCAGGGCAGCCAACGGTAGCCATGCTGCCCTCCAGTAGAAGCATCTTCATTTGAGTCCCCCTGCATCGCTCCCTCCCCCCACCCCCTTCTTGAGAGACAAGCACTTCTTTCTTTTCCATATCTTGGTACTCGGACTGCCAAGATTAGACTGGATAGAGAGAAAGAAACAGAAGGAAAATTAGATTGCAAAGGTTCTGGGTATCTTGAGCTGGGCCTCAGTCTATACCACCTACAAAAAAAAAAAAAAAATGAGAAGGTTGGATCAGCTCAGAGTTCCCCAAGAGCAGCAGAATTACCTGGCCTTTTGAAAATGCAGATTCCTGGGCCCCACTCGGTGCTGGGAGTTGGGACCGGGGGTGGCTGGGGTCAGCGATTGCGATGCGCTGCCAGGATTGTAATTGCTGTCCTGGCCTCTCTCTTCCTGGTCTAACAGTTTTTCTGCTGGAGGGAGACGCGGGAGCCCAATGGGGGGGCTGGGCTAACAGTAATAGCGGAGGGTCCCAGGAGCGATACGGCAGGGAAATACTAGGTGGGAAAGGCTGGTTCTAAATGGCTTCTGCGGTCTGCCCAGAGAAGGCTTCTTCAAAGGGCTTGGCTTTGGCATTGACTCTAAATCAGGCCTGAGACTCCCAGGCAGGCGGGCGCTCTGAGGCCTTCTCCCTCTGCCAGCCACGGACAACGCCCCTGCTTGCTTGGGCCAAGCCCGTGTTGTCTCCCTCAGCTGAACAGCAGGCAGGCTGGGGAGTGTATATCTGTGTGTACAGCTGGGGCCCAGGCGGAGGGTGGGGTCCAAGCCCCTTTAATCCGCCAGCCCGGCTGGGAGCAGGTAATTCACCTGGCCTCAGCTAGCTTGTGCCCTTCCTACCTCGCGCAGCTGACGTTAGGGGTGAGGTGGGGAGGAGGCTGTTTGCCTTGGCTCCCACGGCTGGCTGTGCCCCAGCTGCCTTCTTGCCACGCCCTCGCCCTGCCAGGAACCCCAGGCCTGAGATCTGGGGCAGCTTCATCAGGGTGCCAGGCCTCCTTTCCTATCTCCGAGGGGGAGCTGCCCACCTTAAGGAGGCTTCTAGAACCTGTGCCCCGGAAACCCGGGCTCCGGGCTGCTCACCCTCCCACACCTCGAGTAACCTCTGACCCCCAGCAGGTGCCCATGTGAGTCTCTCCCAGGGCATTGCATCCTGGAGCTGACCACAGGCTGAATTTGCCCACCTCTCAGCCACCCCCAGCCCCGGAAGGGACCCACCCACCAGCCCACAAGGCCCAAGGCAAGTGCCAGTGTGGGGCTCAGGTGTCATTTCCTGTGGCCCGGCACAGGGGATAATGCAAAGCCACATGCTCTCCACCTACCCACTGTCATCCTCAAAAATGTCCTGCACTGCAGGCCCCGCGCATGCGTGCTGCTCGCTGCTGCCCTCAAGGAGCCACACTGAAGGAATGCATGGGGATCACAGCAGGGCTCATTAACTACCCATCATTTGCGGGCTGCTCTGCTAGGTGCGATTCCGCCTCCCAATAATGCCGCTGAGGTATTATTAGCCCCATTTAAAAGATAAAGAAGCGGAGGTTGTGTTAGTTTCTGCTGTATAACAAAGTGAATCAGCCGTATGTATACATATATCACCATATCCCCTCCCTCTTGCGCCTCCCTCCCTATCCCACTCCTCTAGGTGGTCACAAAGCACGGAGCTGATCTCCCTGTGCTATTATACTCCAATCAAGATGTTAAAAAAAAAAAAAAAGCAATTCCATTTATAATAGCATCAATAAGAATAATATACTTAGGAATAAAATTAACAAAAGGAGTATAAGATTTATACATTGAAAAGTACAAAGCATCGTTGAAAGAAATTTTAAAATATCTAAATAAAAATGACATCCATGTTCATGGGTTAGGATAGTAAATACTGTTAGGATGGCATTAATCTTCAAATTGATCTACACATTCCACTCAATTTCTATCAAAATCCCAACTGGCTTCTTTGCAGAAATTGGCAATTCAGAATTCATAGGGTTATGCAACCATCGCCCATTATTTAATTTTAATAATACTGATATGCACCCAAAGAGAAATATAAGAATTTTAATAACAGCCCTATTCATAATAGCCTCAAAATGGAGACAACCCAAAAATATATCGAGTAAAACGTATAAATAAATTGTGGAATACTTATTTAATAGAATGTAAATGAATGAACCACTACTAAATACAGCAACCTGGATAAGTCTCACAAATATAATGTTGAACAAAGAAGCCCATTACCAAAGAGAACATAGTTCAGAATCAGACAAACCTAACAGTAATAGAAAATGAGATAGTGGCCACCCTTAAAAGGAGTTGTGACTAAGAGGAGATGCAAGGAGAGCATCTCAGGTGCTGGGATGGTCTGTTTATTTCTCAAGGTATGTGCTTACTTCGTGAAAATTAATCAAGCTGTATACTTAGGACCTCTGTACTTTAATGTGTGTATGTTACACTTCGATAAAAAGTTTGACTTAAAAAAAAAGAAGCTGAGGTTTTAGGTTGTTAAAAGCCTGACTCCAAGAACCCAGGTTTCCCTGGCAGCTGAAGCCCTTGCTTTGTCTTCTACGGAGCTTTTCCATCTCTTCACTGTGGGTGTTTGGGACCAGAGAATTCTTTATTGTGGAGGCTGTCCTGTGCATAGAAGGATGTTTAGCAGCCTCACTCGTCTCCACCTACTAGATGCCAGTAGCATTCGTCTATTTATAACCACCAAAAATGCCTCCAGACATGACCAGTGTCCCCCGGGGGCCCACCCGCCCCTGATTGAGAACTGCTGTTCATGACCCCTGCAGGGTGGGGAGCTGACAGAAACTGAGGTTAATGTCCAGGCAGCTCCGTGGCACTGGGAGGGAGGGGCCCACTCTGCCACTTATGAGCGGTGTAGACCTGTAGCTGTTTACTGAATTTTTCTAAGCCTCAGCTTCCTCATCTGGAAGATGGGAATACAAAAAGTCCAGCCTCTTGGGGTTGGTAGCTGGTACAGCATTTAACTCAGCGTCTGGCCTGTAGTTAGCACTTCACAGAACTTAGCTGTGGTTTTAGTGTCAAATCCAGGGGCCCTCAGGGTGTTCTGGGCATCCAGTGGCCAAATTACTGAAAAGCACGTGTAGGAATGGGATCTCTGCTTAGAAGAAAGTGGACTCTTTAGGAGGCAGTGTGCTCGGGGGTGGTCCTCCTGGTGGAGGAGGGGGAGAATCATACAGGAGACAACTCCAGAGACAAGGGGAGAGTCTTTCATGCATTTTACCAGTATTTACCGAGCATCTACTGTGTGCTTCTCCCACCTCTCCTGTCTGTATCCTGGGCTCTTCCCCACTCAGCCTGGGAGGTTGTGGGTTTGTTTCCATGAGACGGCATCTCCTTTGCATCATAGGCTGGGTCCGGGGCATCTGCTAGGTAGGCCTGTTTGGGAGTCTGCCTACTCTGCGTTGGCCGGCAGCAGCAGCGGCAGCCAGCTCTCCAGGGGCAAGGAGGTCTTGGCACGAGTGCTATGTGCCATTTGGTCCTGGGCCTTTGGGCCCCTCTCCTGGGGGGTTAATTGAATCATTTCGCAGCCTGGCAGACCTGGCTGGGGACCCCACCCTGGGCTTTCCTCTGCTGCTTCTCCCGAGACCCCCAGGCAGAATTAGAATTGAATCAAATGTTTTCAACCCCTTCTATTTGCAACTGAGAGCCAGGATCAGAGAGGGGCAGTGGCCAACCTGAGTTCACAGGGAGGTTAGTAGTGGTAGAGGTGAAATCCTGCTCTTTGGACTACCAGATCTGGGGCAGACAAAACCTTCAGGGGCAGTGGCCTGCCTTGGGCTCCGCTGGAGACCAGCCAGCTGCTTTCCGTTCCGTGGGTTGGGTCCTGTGTCCACATTTGGAGACCACCAAAGGCGTGGTCTCTCTGGGTTGGAGGAGGCAGGCCACGTGGAGGTGGGAGAGGAAAGTGAGGGGCAGCTGAGTTGACATCCCTCCCCATCTCACACACGCATCCCCTGGTTTCCCGGCTGTGCCGTTGTGGACCCCCAGCTCCCAGCCAAGCTTACTGCTAGACCCCCACCCTTCTCTCCCTCATACCTCCCGACCGCCCTAGGCACCAGGCAGGCTTATAAGCTCCACGTGCGAATGAAGAAACTCATCTCAGAGCTCTCAAGGAATTTGCTTTAAGAGCGGACATGGCCACACTCCACCCTGGCCTGCTGACTCCAGGGCTGACTCCAGTGGCCAGGCCCACGTGTGGTGGGACCCCTGGAGGAGGTGTTGATAAGTGCTAGAACCTGATCAGTCACCAGGCTCCTAACAGACCTTTCGGGGCGCACCCCGGGGACTGGCCACGAGGCAGGGGGAGGGCGGCGTTCCTTCCTCGAGGCAGCCTGTGGGAAGCCTCTCAGCACGCCAGTCTTTGGAGTATTCGGTGCACCAGCTCGAGCAGGGGCGCCTCCCTTCTTAATCCAGGGAAACTGAGGCACAGACTTGTGTAACCCAAGGTCAGGCAGTAGTAAGTCAGGTCTGCTGAAACCCTCCCCAGGGGCTCCTCCCACAAGGCGGAGCCCTCCTGTGTGTTTACGTGTGCACGTGCGTGTGTCTGCATGGGTGTGAGTTCGGACACGCAGCAGATCTTGCGCATTTTCTTTGCCCCGAGGCACAAGAAAGAGGCCCTCGCCTCTTTTTCAAGACCTTTGGCATCAGCCCCTCAGGTCTCCCTGGACCATGGCGGACGGGGCCGTGACATTCCTATGAGGGCTGCTCTCATGTTATTGTAGGACCTGTGATTTCCCTGGAGGAAGCCCGGGCTCCAAATGGGGCCTGTTAAAGTGCTTATTAAGTTTCAAGTGTTTTTGGCAACAGGCCAGAGGGGCTCTAAAAATAGGGTTTGGTTGGGCACGGGGCACTGGGGAGCTTTCAGGGTTCCCCGCTGTATCTGAGGATTCCCTTCCCTCCTCTTTTGAGTGAGAGACTGAATAGATAATGCTAGTACATGTGGCCTCCTGAGACCATCCAGCTCTTCAAGCATCTGTTAAACACCTTGTGTACCCAGGAGGCTGGGGGTACAGGCTCTGCCCTCAGAAAGACCTGGATCTGAAAGCAGGTTCTGCTGATAATCGGCTGTAGGATTCCGACAAAGGATGTCGCCTATTTGAGCCTCTGTTTTTACCTCTGTCAAATGGGGATTATTCGATCTCCTGTGACAAATGCTGGCTGCCTTTAGCTGTCAGGCGTGGAGGGGAAGCAGAGAGAAATCAGAATGTTGGAGCCTCCAGAACCTGTAGTGTGATGGGGGGACAGATACACACGATCAAATCTAACTTAAAGCAAGCTGAGGTTCTGTCTGGGGGGGAGGGATGCAGATCTGAGCTGCATCTTAGAGGCTTCTGCAGGTTCTGGTCCCGGGCCTTTGTGGTCCTGGTTGTCAGGCCTGGAATCACCCCCCGACCCCTGCCTGCCCCCGGCCTGACTGTCCATTTGTCCGTGGCCAAGGGGCCCTATGGGAACTTGCCATAGGAGGGAGTGTGTGTGTTGGGGGGAAGAGGGCCACGGCTGGGAAGCCCTTGCTCCCAGCTCACTTGGCCCCCCTGTGTCTGCCTGGCAGGGGGACCCCATTCCCGAGGAGCTCTACGAGATGCTGAGTGACCACTCCATTCGTTCCTTCGATGACCTCCAGCGCCTGCTGCACGGAGACTCCGGAGGTGAGTTGAACCCTCGTCCCATGCTCTGGCCCTCCGCTGAGTCCTGGGGAGCCGGGCGGGCATCCCCGTTGCCAAGGGGGGCAGGACATCTGGCAAGGGCATCCCCGCTCCCTTGGCATCCAGAGACCCAGAGGCCTGTGGCAGCCCCGCAGAGCTTGGCCACACCTGTCCCAGGCAGGGCTGAGTAGGCGGACGGGTTGCTACCTGGGATGTGGGGTGTGGCGGGAGAAGCTCCCACATGTGGCTCTGGCGGGGTGCAGAGGGTGGGGTGCCGAGAGGAGGGGCCAGGGAGAAGGTACCCAGGGCATCTGCCGAATGTGCATCCGGGTGTGGACTCAGCCGGGGAGGGTGGTGCCAGAGGGGCCCTCTCCCTGCCCCTCCGGCCGAGGGCCCAGTCTCCAAGGTCTCCGGGGGACACCTGGCCCACACTAGTGGGCAGCCGTGCCCTTGCCCAAGAACGCGCTCAGCGCATGGGCACGTGCTTGGTGGCACACACGTGGCGGGGCTGGCGGGCTGGGTCGGGAATGTATTTATAAACGCTGCCTTCAGAGCAAATTCCATTCTATTCTAACCTCTGGCCTGTTCCCTGGAGCCCTGGTCGGCAGCCCCCCTGCACCCCCAGCTCCCCTTCCCTCTGGGGTTTTGTCTCTTTGTCACTTTGTAATCCTTGCCCAGACTGCTATCTACGGGGGACAGCATTTCCTGCCTTTGTTTCCTCTCCCCGTTGGGCCCCTGGCTCCCTCTCAAAAGCATTCCCGGGCCCTTTCAAACCCGCCTGTGCTGGGGGCTGGTGAGGCAAGCGGGAGGGGGCCCCAGCTGGGCCCACCTATTGTTCACCAGGCCCCCCGCCCCACGTCTCCCACACCTCCCACCCCATGCCCGACTGGCCAGCCCTGGTCAACACAATGGGGCAACTTCCAAATTTAGCCTCTCTGCTGTTTCTTCCCAAGGCCCTTGGCCCTCACCCTCGGGCAGCCCCTGTGTACCCCGGGTGGGAGTCGGGAGCTCCGAGATGAGGTTTTCAATAGCAGGCCTGTTTCAAGGCAACCGTGTGGCTATTTTTTCCTAATCAACTTAACCTTTCCACAAAGCACATCTTTTCCCCATCTCCTCCCCACCAGGGACATTCCAGAGATGGCAGAGAGAAAGGAAGGGAGTGAGAAGGACAGACAGACATGCTGACGCAGGAGCAGTAGGCTAGACGGAAAGGCACCAGTTATAGCACAGTCTCCTCCAAACAGGACCCACTGGGAGCCTGCACGGATGAGCTGGAGCTTTGTCCTGGGCAGGACCAGTGGGCCGGTGGGCTGGGGAGACAGCGGGAGCATGAGGTGCTGCATGGAGGGAGCAGGGCTTGTCCTCAACCCCCGTAGTTTATTTGCTGGTGCTGCAGCCGTCAAGAGATAGAAGGGGCTGCCCGCAATTTGGTGAGGAGCTCCACGTCTCTGCAACCCTCACTTCCCGCAGCTGCTCCGGCCGCCATCTCTAGAGAGAGGGATGCGTCCAAGGAGTGCCAATGATGCTGAGATGAGGGCCACCCAGGATAGAGAAGGGAGCTGTGGTTTGTGACTTTAGGAATAAATGGACAACTTAGGGCAGAAGTGGGGCAAAAGGTTAGGGGGAGAGGGACAAACACGGTGAAAGACTGGGGGCTGGAGAGAGACTAGGGCCAAAAAGGGGGCAGGGCAAGCGCTCCCCCAACACCCACCCCCTGCCCCACCAGGCCTGGCTATTCACCCCCTGTCTCTGCCTTCAGCCTCCACCCCCGTCCCTCTCCTTCCCTCCCTCTTCCCCGCCCAACTGGGCCATTGTCCGGGGCTCCAGAGGGGCTGTGTCCAGGGCATGCCGGTCCCCCCTGGGGATTCTGGGAATTTCTCCATTCAGCACTTCCTATGGGAACGCTGGGTGGAGGGGCACTGGAAACTGGCCTTCAGAGCTCTGGGTCCTCACCCTGCCCTGGAGGCCAAGGAGGGTTCTCTTACAGTAGCAAAGGGGGTGGGTTATTTTTAACTCCATTGACATGGGTTCTGTCCAAATATGTGGTTGAAGGGCCCGGAGTGGGGCTGATGATCCCTTGGCGATGCAGTCAGGGCCCCACCACCCTCTGGGCCCCATGGCCACCCTGGGGTTTGTCTGGAGGGGCCCCTCCTCAGAGCTAGGACCCTCAGGTTTACAGGGAGCCAGAAGGGGAGACTGTTTTCTGGAGTGGTATGCCAGCGCGGGGACGGGGAGGGAAGCAGTCCTCCCGCCTGCCCTGGAACCCACATCCGAGCCCCCAGAGCCACGGCCGAGCCAGCCAACAGTTTGCAGAGTGTGTCTGACCTCCTCTTACAGATGAAGACGGGGCTGAACTGGACCTGAATCTGACCCGGTCCCATCCTGGAGGCGAGCTGGACAGCTTATCCCGCGGGAGAAGGAGCCTGGGTAAGATTGAGGGTGAGAACGGTGGCCTCTCAAAGGTGGGAGCCAGGGAAGAATTGGGGATGCAGCCAGCCCGAGGCCAGAGGGCCTGCTCCTTCGTGCTGACACTTAGGACCGAGTGGAACTGAAGGAGCACAACCATCCTTAAATACCCTCTACCGAGCAGCTAAGTCATCATCCTCCCCCCACCGACTCACACTGTTTTCTAAATATGGTTCGTTAAAACCTCATTGGTTCATTAGTTCAACCTTGGAGGTAGAGATTATTAACCCCATTTTATAGAGTTGAAAACTGGGGCCCAGAGAGGGTAGAAAAGCAGCTGAGGTCACACAGCTAGCAAGTGGTGGGGCTGGGATCCTAAGCGGCTCTTCTTGCTTGAACGCAGTGCCGCTGGCAGGCTGCACGCCTCCTCTGCAGTGAGGTGCTGTGCCTGTGACAGCAGGCGTGAAGCAGAGGAGGGCGCAGGTCACTGGGTCCCACAGAAGCTTTCTTAGGGAGGCGGGTGCCGCTCCAAGCCCCTCTTCCTCTCTGCCCACCTGAAGTCCCCAAAATTCTGTAGACCGTGGCTGGGGGGCCCGCCACATAAGAGTCAGGTGGCCTGAGTTTCACTCTTTGTGAATTTGGGCAGCTAATTTAGCTCTCCGAGCCTCAGTTCCTCTATATGTGAATAATGACAGCATTGACTGTAAGCCTGCTGTAGGCCAAGTTTCACTTACTCCTTTGATCGGCAAGTACAGTATAGGAACTGTTATTTTCCCATTTCATGGGTGAGGAGACTGAGGCTTGAAAGAAGCAAAAACATAAGAATAGATTACAGTGTAAACAGCAATGTGAGAGTGGCTACAAGATAATACACAAGTAAGGGTCACATGCCAGGCAAACTCATAAATGTGTGAAATCATCGGATAAAATGCTTGAGGGCTGGTGGGAGGAAACTGACGTGTACCCCACGCCAGCGCTCTCGGAACGATCTCACTTGATCCTTACAGTGGTTTTGGGGTGTAGATCTCATCATCCCCATTTTTATTTATTTCTTTGGCTGCATTGGGTCTTCGTTGCGGTGCACAGGCTTCTCATTGCTGTGGCTTCTCTTGAGGCAGAGCACGGGCTCTAGGCGCTCGGGCTTCAGTAGTTGTGGCTCACGGGCTCAGTAGTTGTGGCTCCCAGGCTGTAGAGTGCAAACTCAGTAGTTGTGGCGCACGGGCTTAGTTGCTCCGCGGCATGTGGGATCTTCCCGGACCAGGGCTCGAACCCGTGTCCCCTGCATTGGCAGGCGGATTCTTAACCACTGCGCCACCAGGGAAGTCCCTGATCATTCCCATTTTGCACGTGGGGAAACTGAGGCCTCAAGCCTGTCAGCAGCCTGCCCAAGTCCTGTGGCTGGTAACCCTCCACACTGGGGTTGAAGGAGATGGGACAGGCCAGCGTTTCTGAGGACGAGCAGTCCCAGAGGGGCTCCGTGCTGAGCTTTCCTGTTGGTGGGGCTTCTGGACAGGCCTACCACCCTGATGGAGGTCCTCGTTCCCTCCAGGTTCCCCAACAGTCGCTGAGCCAGCCGTGATCGCCGAGTGCAAGACACGCACCGAGGTGTTCGAGATCTCGCGGCGCCTCATAGACCGTACCAACGCCAACTTCCTGGTGTGGCCGCCCTGCGTGGAGGTGCAGCGCTGCTCCGGCTGCTGCAACAACCGCAATGTGCAGTGCCGCCCCACGCAGGTGCAGCTGCGGCCCGTTCAGGTACCCAGGCCTCAGCCAGCCCGAGGGTAGGGGGCGCGGGACTTGCTGACCAGGCTTCGGGGGGCGTCCAAAGGCCTTCCTGGCGGGCTCCGGGGCTCCGTCCAGAGAGGGCCGATCTCGAGAAGCTCCCTCCCGACAGGTGTGCAAAGGCCGCCCATGGGTCCGCTGAGGCCATCCAGGCTGCGGTGACCATGAGACACAGACAGGCCCCTGGAGTGGGGCCATATGTAAAGGATGCTGCCTCCTCCTTTACAGGGATCAAATCCCCAAACATCCCTGGAACAGACAGGTCCACAAACATATTGGACACTCAGAACATTCTGGGCAGCTGTTCAACTTCCCTCAAAGATCTCCCCTATTCAGGGCTCTCAGTTTTCTTCAATCCAAACAGAGAGAGGCTCAGCTAGGTGCCCCAGCATCTTTAACACCCGCCCATCTCCCTTTGACAGGCCGTGTCTTTAGCAAGGAGGGCAGAGAGAGCCCCCCCAGGCAACAGACCCTGCAAGAGCTGGGGCAGCCCCTAGCAGAGAGTCAGAATGCTGAATCCTGTCCCCTTTCTGGAAAGATTGGGTGTACACTCTGACTCAAGGGAAATTTTAGAGTAGAGGACGTCCTGGGGAGTTCCTGGTCTCACACGGGGCAGGGCCAGAGAAGTCTCAGCTGTCTTCTGATTTACGTGGAAAGGTTTCTGCACCCCTGGGGGCAGCCTCGCCCACACACCAGCTCAGGCTGGGCCGAGCTGCTGCTGGGCGGTGGGCACGCCTCTCCAGGGCTCAGGACCGGTTTGGTGCTCCCCACCTACTCTTGCCAAGTGCCCTGCCTACCTCATCACACTCCCCTCCCCTATGGTCAGCCGTGGCCTTGCCTTGTGCCTGCCTTCCATCCCAGGCCTGGGCCTTGGGCCCAAGATTACCAATGTCACTTTCTACCCCGGCGCCCCCTGTCATGGTATCTCCTGTCCCCAACACTGCCAGTTCTGTGGATGGACACCTGACAGCTGACCTCCCCCTTCCCGCCTCCCTCCTGGATAAAGCCTCCCCCCACTTCCTTCCAGACAACCATCTCCCCGCCTCTGCTGCAGCCCCTGACCTTGGCTGGCGCTCAGGGAAGGAGGACACCACAGGCCCCACGCTTAACCGGGAAATGCCTTTCTCCCTCTCTGGGGGATCTGAGGGGGGCTGCCGGAGACCAGGTCAGGGGGGCTTGTTTTGATGGAAAAGCTACGAGAAGAGCAGAGGGCAAGGTCCTGCCATTGTTTGGGCCAAAGCGTCTACCCTGCTGCAATCCAGGCTTTCGAGGAAAGATCACCACAGGGGATGCTGGGTGGCAGAGCGGGCAGGCAGCTCTCTCGGCCCCTGCCTGTGTGGTCTTACGGAGGCACTTTGGTGGTTCTGTCTTCCAGGTAAGAAAGATTGAGATTGTACGGAAGAAGCCAACCTTTAAGAAGGCCACGGTGACCTTGGAGGACCACCTGGCGTGCAAGTGTGAGACGGTGGTGGCACGACCCGTGACCCGAAGTCCCGGGAGTTCCCAGGAGCAGCGAGGTAACCGCCCATCCAGGGTCTGCCTCTAATTGCTCAGCCCCCTTCTTCTATGGCAGCTGCCGGGGGCACGCTGGGGGAACTGGATCTGGCCTGCCCCTGGTTAAGTTCACCTGAAGCCTTCCACGTCACTGACAACAATCCAGGTTCCTCCCCTCTCTGGGAGGCCTTATGTGAGGATGTAGCCCCCTGTTGGCCCTCTGGCCTTGTTGCCAACCAGTCCCCCTCACTTATGCCACCCCAGCCAGGTTGGCCTGTTTGAGTGGCCAAATAAGTTTCTGCCTCAGGGCCTTTCTTTGTACACGTCACTCTGGCTGAAATTCACTCCTCCTGGCTCTTCACAAGCCTAGGTCCTGCTCTTCACTTGGGTCTCAGGTCAGAAGTCACCTCCTCCGAGAGGTCTGCCGGCCACCCCATCCAGAGCAGGCCCCATCCCAGTCTTGCTACCGTAGCCCCCTACTTTGTTTTGTGAGTGCATGAAATGGTGGGAGGAACCATGGCCTGAATGAGAGAACACCCTAAGGCATATATCGTAACCAGATATTTGACGACTTGTCCTGGGGAGGAGAAATCAAACTAATTCCTTGTAGCCTTGATGAGGGAATTAGGACCAGTGGGGGGGAAAATCACCAGAGAGAGATTTTAACTACATATATGCAAAAGCTGGTGATCAGTCAGGAGTCCAAGATGGAATTGTCTGCCTTGTGAGGTGGTGAGTTCTGTGTTCCGGGAGGTATGCAAGTAAAGGCTGGGCAACAATGTAGCAGGGATGTGACAGATAGGGTTCAAACACACAGATAAGTTGGAACTGGAATTCTGTTCCTGTCCTTAGATTTCACGAATTCACAATTTCAGGGGCAAGTTTGACTTAAAGAGTTGAAAGGGACTAAAAAAATGGTCCAGTTGCCTCCTCTACATCTTATGGAGGAGGTACCTGAGGCCCAGATAAGCTGAGGTCTTGCCCAAGGTCACACAGCCAGTTCCGGGTAGGGGCATAGCTAGAATTCAGGTATCCTGAAGTTCTGTTCTTGGCTCTTCCCTCACCCTGACAGCTGTCACTGGCTCTTAACTTGCCTCGTCTTTTTTTTTTTTAAGGATTTAAAAATTTTAGAGCTAGAGATGATCTTACAAGTCAGTCCTTCACTGTTACTAATGGGGCTGCTGGAGCACAGAGAGGTTAAGGGACTTCATGAAGGTAGCACAGCGGCAAAGTTGAGCCTGGAGCCCAGGTCTTGGAACATCTAGTTTTGGGTTCTTTTTTTTTTTCGGGACGCGGGCCTATCACTGTTGTGGCCTCTCCCGTTGCGGAGCACAGGCTCCGGACGCACAGGCTCAGCGGCCATGGCTCATGGGGCCCAGCCACTCCGCGGCATGTGGGATCTTCCCGGACCGGGGCACAAACCTGCGTCCCCTGCATCGGCAGGCGGACTCTCAACCACTGTGCCACCAGGGAAGCCCTAGTTTTGGGTTCTTTTGACTGTATCTTGCTGCCTTTTCTCCTTCGAGGAGAAAAGTAAGGATCAAATGAGACTCATTAAGTTAATAGGATTAGATGAGCATAAAAAAATCATGCAAGTGACTGTTTGGATTTTCAATAACTTTCTTTGGTTAGGGGACAGGACAATCTCACTGTCACTTCTTACTAACGAGCCTCCTGAAGACGGGGCCATCTCAGCCTCTTCCTCCTGTTCTAAGAGCTGAGCTGAGTCATGGATGACCTAGGAAGGCTGAGAATTCGACGGCTTCAAACTGACATGTTGTAAATTATTTGTAGAGTTAATATGGAGAATGACTGCTGTTCAGGAAAAATTATATTCTTCTTTATGTTTAGAATGGGGTTCTTTTCACTGCCTTTGTTTCATGTGATTTTCTGAACCAGTTTCTTAGGAGGCATGTTCAACCACTTGACATGTAGGTCTTGCCATTTTAGTTTCAGCATTTTGGCCCTGGGTGACAGTTCCTGTGGCAGCTGGTGGTGTGGCACGTGTGATAGTCAGTGTCAGACCTCCTGGGCTCAAATCTCTGCCCTGTCACTTATGAGCTGAGTGATGACCTTGAGCTTTTCCCAGCCCAGCGTCCTGCTGGTGGCCCTGTCTCTGGCCCTTTAATGGCCCTCTTGGGCAGCCTCCCTCAAGTGAGGACCTGAGACCCCACTGAGTTCCTAAATTTCCTACTTGCAGCAGTGGGGTAACTGCCTCATGGGAGCCTGTGTCTGTGAGGTGGGAAGTCAGGTGTTGGCCCCAAAGTAGCTGGGTGGGCTGGGGAGAACTCTGGAGGCTCCCAGGAAGAGCCAGGCCTTGAGCTTGGCAGAGAAAACTTTCATTGCTAGGGTGTCTACCTAGGAGCCCAGGAGGAAGAGAGACATAAGTGCTCATCTTGACCAAGACTGGCAGGCACTGTGATTTACAGCCCAGTGGTTGAAAGCATGGATTCCAGAGGCAGATCCCTGCATTCAAATCCCAGACTTTCTGTCTCAGTTTCCTCATCTGTTAACTGTACAAACCTATACCTGCTGTGAGGATAGATAAGCTTAGAACTTTGACAGGTGCATGCTAGCTAAGGGTTTCTGGCAATTTCCATGTATTATCTCCTAAGCCTAGGGGGCCAGGGCTGCTGTTCTCAGTTTTAAAGATGTGGGAATTGAGGCACAGAGAGTGCATGTGACATTCCCCAAAGCACACAGCTAACACCTGGGAGAGCCCAGTTTGGACCCAGGTGGTCTGGCCCGCCCCACTGTACTGCCTCTCGGAGTGGCTAGGGCCAGGCAGACGACAGGTACAACGGAGGGAAAGGCCCAGGTCAGTGGTGGAGGGGTGTGGTTATGCCCGAAGCCTAGTGGCTCCCCCATCCCATGACCGGAAGAGGCTGAGGTTGGTGGGAGGAAACCTCAGTAGGGGGTCAAAGGAAGGAAAAAAGAAACAAGTGAATAAGAGCAGTTGCTGTTTACTGATCACTTCTCTAAACTTAGTGGCTTAAGACAATAGTCATTTTCTACGCTCTCTCCGTCTGTGGGTTGGCTGTGCTCAGCTGGGTGGTCCTGGTGGCATCTCTTGCAGTTGCAGTCAGTTATCTGGAGGCTGCACTAGGAGAGCTGGGCCTCTATCCCTCTCCCTGTAGTCCAGGGCCTCTCCTCCCCGTGTGGCTCCCACATGTGGCAACCCCAGCAGGCAAACCAGACTTCTTATGTGATAGCACAGGGTTCCCCAAAGTGCAAAGGTGGGAGCTGCCAGGCCTGCTTAATGCTCATGCCTGGAACTGACCAGCACCCGTCTGCCTCATTAAATTGGTTAACAGATCCAAGTCCAGTCCAGGTACAAGGGGCGTGGAAATCAGGGGCATATCAGTGGGGTAATGACAAAGAGCTTGAGGCCAGAGTTCATCTGCTCCCCTCTGTGTTTGCCAGCATATTGTCAGTTATTCCTTCCACTAGTCCTATGAGGTGGGCAGTTTGTTATCCCCATTTCACAGATGGGGAAGCAGAGGCACAGAATGGTTCAGTAATTGTCCCTAAGGTACAGCTGGTGAGCGGTGGAGTTGGGATTTGAACCCAGGAGCTCTGGCTGGCTTCAAATCTAGACTCCCCTCCCACCCCTTCTCTCAGCCCAGAGGATATGGGGAGGTCTGTGGCAGGCCTCAGTCAAGGGGATAGACACCCCCAAATGCCCGCCATTGTTCATCCACCTGCTAACCAGACCTTTCTTTCTCTCAAGCAGCCAGGACGCCCCAAACTCGGGTGACCATTCGGACGGTGCGAGTCCGCCGGCCCCCCAAGGGGAAGCACCGGAAGTTCAAGCACATGCATGGCAAGAAGGCACTGAAGGAGACCCTCGGAGCCTAGGGGCATCTGCAGGAGAGTGCGGGCAGGTGAGGGCCCGGCGGGGAAACTGAGGCCCAGCACCCTGTGTTCCTTCTCCCTGGCCTGTGGCTTTGGCTGAGGAAGGGGTGGGGGGAGAGGCATTTTCCCGTACAAAATCCAGGCTCTAAGCCTTGATCTCCTCTTCCAGTTATCAGTGGAGTTCTTCCACGATACAGGTTGGGTGAGAGGCTTTAGGGACCCCTGCCCAGCTGTATCTCAGTATGCCCTAAGAGGATGGGAGGTCTAAACCTCAAATCTTCCAGCCCTGAGCCCTGCTGGAAATCAGGGGCAGCTGGTTGACCCCAGCTCCCTGCCCCCGGTTGCCTGTAAGAGTGGAATGGAGCCCTAGGCTGTTTCTGATCCCTGTGTTCCTCTGCTTGGCCTACAGGGTTATTTAATATGGTATTTGCTGTATTGCCCCCATGGGGTCCTTGGAGTGATAATATTGTTCCCCTCGTCCGTCTGTCTCGATGCCTGATTCGGACGGCCAATGGTGCTTCCCCCACCCCTCCACGTGTCCGTCCACACTTCCACCAGTGGGTCTCCCCTCAGTGGCCTCCAGCATCTTGCCCAGAAGCTCAAGAAGGAGATGAAGGACCTGGACTCCATCGCTGTCTTCCTCTCCTGACCTGGAGAAAATGGGATGAAAGTGCAAGAGAGACTGATGGGGTCGCTGTTGGGGGAAAGGAGCTTCCTTCTCCAGCGCTGTGGACTGGCCTGAAACCCTGCACGTGGGCCTGAGGACCTCTCAGCATGGCCTGCCTGGTCCCTGGACCCGCAGCCAGCTCTGATGGGAGCACCCCCAGGCAGGCCAGGGTACTCGTACTCCTGTGGCTGAGACCATGTTGGGGAGCATAGACTGGAGAAAACCCCCTCCTGCAATGCCCAGGCCCGGTCATCTCCCCTTGGTTACCTCTGCTCACAGTGGCTTCTTTTCATTTTATACGTTTGAATTCTTTGAAGATGCGGACTCTTCCAGGCAGGGGTGGCCAGAGCACCAGGCAGCCGAGTGCCCTCTCAGATGGGTTAGAGATGAAGTTTGCTCCGGAGGTGGATGGAGATGGTGACCTGGGCATGCAGTGCCTCCTTCCACTCCTCCTGTTCACTTTTTCCTCTGTTTCATCTCTCTACCTCCACCCTGTGTCTCCTCCTGTCCTGACCCTTCAGTCTGCTCCACCAAGGGGCTCTTGGACCCCTTATTGAGGCCGCAGATAACCCCAGTCACTGCTCTGTAGGACAGAAGACCAGGGCCCAGGGCAGCAGGGGGCATGCCTGTCATATCCCAGCCCAGCCAAGACTGCCATGCAAGGTTGTATAGGGTGTTTACTGCACAAGGGCACTGCATGCAGGGAGCACAGGTCACACACAACTGTAGACATGGCCAATTTGTATATTTATTATGACAGTTTTTTGGCAGATGGAGGTAAAGTGTCTTGAGGAAAGGGATCCTTTTCCTAATTGACACAAAGGCTCTGTGTGGACTGGCTGTGCCTCTGACCCAGCCCACAACTTGGAGCGGTCAGACAGGACTGAGCCCTTGGTGGGGGACAGGGGAGCAGCACTTGTCCCTGTGGCCTCCATTTCCCCAAGTCCTCAGCTCAAGCAGTCTCCCCTTTAGGTGGGTGTGAAAAACCCAAGAGAAAGTCTCCAAGGGTAGGGGGTAGCCCTTGCTCCGCCCCTGCACACGCCCCTCTTCTTAGATCTTTTTGAGTTCCATCTCTGGTGGCTCCTCCCAGGAAACCAGCTACTGGGCTGGGAGTGGGGGAGAAAAGGGAAAAGATCCCCAGGGCCCCCTAGGGGTGGGGTCTGAGCTCCCACCTCCCTTTCCACCTTCTACTGCACTTTCCCCCCTCCCCCCATCTCCCAAATCTGCTTCCTTCAGTTTGTAAAGTCGGTGATTATATTTTTGGGGGCTTTCCTTTTATTTTTTAAATGTAAAATTTATTTATATTCCGTATTTAAAGTTGTAAAAAAAAATAACCACAAAACAAAACCAAATGAATCCGCTGGAGCTCTGTCTGTTGGCACTGCATGTGACAATTACCCTTTGCGCATTGGCAGGATTTGCCGACAGCTTACAACGGGTTCCTCTCGCTCTGGGAGACTCAGGCACAAACTCATGCGCGCCTGCGCGCGCGCGCACACGTTCACACATGCATGCGCACACGCCGGCCCGCTGCTCTGAGAGAGGCTCTGTCTGGGAGCCGGTGAGAGCCAGACAGCGCGCTCTGTATGGCTTGGTCCCACTTGCAGCTCCTGATACCTGGACCCCACATCCCTGTGCTTGTCACTGGCAGTGACAAGAGATGGGTTTCTCCAGCCTGAGGGTCTCCACAAGGGAAATGGATCCTCAGCATTATGGGGTGGGACTGGCTGTGGGGAGGGGTTACCTAGCGTGGGGAAGGCTGGAGGAGGTCCTGGAGGGGCCGTGGGGTTTAGAAGGAACACAGCTGAAAGTTGGGGCTGGGGTCTGATCTTGGCTCAGCCCTTAGCCAGCTGTGTGGCCCTGGGCAAGTCATAGCCCCTCTCTGGTCAGAATACCATCTGAAACAGAAGATGGCCAGGAGACCTGTGGCCTCCAAGGTCCAGCTGTGTGGTTCTGTGCTCCCCCTCATCCACGAAGA
Source organism: Delphinapterus leucas (assembly GCF_059928025.1). Taxonomy (NCBI): domain Eukaryota; kingdom Metazoa; phylum Chordata; class Mammalia; order Artiodactyla; family Monodontidae; genus Delphinapterus; species Delphinapterus leucas. The sequence goes on along the minus strand of NC_143139.1, from coordinate 93,349,874 downwards.
CTTGGGTCTGATTCCATGAAAAAGATGCCAGATGTATTCTGGGTCTTACCTGCTGGCAGACTAGCGCTGACGGGGAAACCTAGGAGGTGGAGAATCTGACTCATCATACGGACAATCTAAAACTAAAACCATTTTGCCCCTGGAAGTAGTGAGCTCCCTGTCACTGGAAGTATGTAAGTGGCAGCTGGGTGACAAGTTGGCTGAGGTTAAACTGAATAACATTTGGGCTCCCCGTGATTGATTGATTGGTTGATTGATAGATTGACTGACTCATTCATTCATTCACTCACCTTGATCCCCTACCATGTGTCTGTGTCTACCAGGGGCTTTTATAGCAATTTGGTGTAAATTCATCCTGGGATTCATAGCCCTATGCTTGAGGTGGTGGTGGTGGGCAGTGCCGATCAGAGGGATTTACCTGAAAACTCCTACCCCCTCCTGCCCGACCTGTCTCTAGGACCCTCCCCATTCCCCAAACCCCCAGGGTTCTGGGTTCCAGGGCACTAGAGAAGGCTCAGGCTGGGGGGAGGAGGGGATGGAATTTAGAGGGCAGCTGGGGAGCCAGTGCATGTGGCATCTTGACATCTGCAAACAGCTGTGCTGTTCCATGGATGGCTGCAGGAACTTCCTGGGTGAAACAGGCAGAGCTGCCTGCATCTTTCCCTTTCCCAGACACCATCCCAGGCAGGTGCCAAACCAGGCAGCAGCAGTGTCCAGCCTGTAGGCCTCCAGGGTCCTGGTGGGCCCTCTCTGGGTTTTAGAACCACCAAGCTAAAATGGCATTCTTCCAGAATCCCTTCTGCTGGGAACAAGGCATTCCCTTCTTCATCCCTTTTTCTGCCCTGTTGGCTGTAATACAGGCATAATGTCTGGCACTTAAGCAGCCATTTTGAGCATTGAGGTGAAGGCCAAATGCTGAGATTGGTGGAGCACAGTGGAAAGGGCCGGGGGTCCCTGACACCTGACTGCCTAGCTCAGGAGTTTTTACATAAGAAAGGAGGAAATGTCTGTATTTGAGTTACTCTTATTTGGGGTTTTCTGTCCTTTGTAACCAAACCCAATCCTAATAGAGGGACCCATTCACTCTGGGAAAGAGAAGATGTGGCCCCCACGCTGGCCCATTTGTCTTCCACAGTCCTTGGGTGCTTAGCATCATATTATGAACTCTCCTTTATTCAAGGCCCACTCAGATGTCAGATCTCATTCCCCCCTGCCCTCCGCCCGGCCCAGGAGCCTTCTCTGTCCCAGCCAGCAATCCTCCTCTCTCAACTAGAGCAGAACTATAGCCCCCTTTGGAGGCTTAGTGTCAGCTCCCTCCATAAAATAACAAAATAATGGCCTCTTTCACTTATAAAGTAAAATATCTATAACCTCTTAATACTCTCAGGATTGTTTTCAGGAACGGAGGAGAAAAGGAAGGGCAAAGTGATGGCCAACAGGCTTAGAGAGATGAAGTGACCTGCCGAGGACCACATAGCTCCTGAGTGGCTGGATCCCAACCCCGTCCTCCTCTGCTGACACCACATCTGGTGTGTTACCACTGTTTTGTAGCTTCAGACCAGGAACCCCAGAATCCTAACACCTGTACATAACCTGGGGTATAGTCCTGATTCAGGCATGTAGTTACAATGTGATCCTAGGAAAGTCACTGCTCCTTCCAGATCTCAGCCTTTCCTTCAGGCCTTCGTGCAAGTGTCAACCCACCAGTGAGGCTTGCCCTCTCTGACCTTTCCAAAAGAGCAGACCGCTGTCCCATAGCCCCCCTTTCTTACCCACTTTATTTATCTCCATAGGACTTATCCTCTTTGGGCTCACTCTGCAGGTATAGTTGACCCCTGAACAACACGGCGGTTAATCCACATATAATTTACAGTCAGCCCTCCCTATCTGCCTTTCATCCACGGTTCCTCCTTATCCGTGGATTCAACCAACTACGTACTACTGTAGTATTTACTATTGAAAACTATCTGTGTATAAGTGGACCCACACTGTTCAAACCTGCATTGTTCAAGGGTCAACTGTACATCTTTCCTGTCTCCTCCCTCCCCCCAGGGAGTTATTTTGTTCACCTCTCTGTCCTCAGAGCCTAGAAGAGTGCCTGGTACATAGTAGGTGCTCAATAAATGCCTGTTGAATGAATGTACATGAAGGTCTGTTATTGGAGCAATCAAGTGCGTCTGCCCCACGTCTCAGCTTGCCTGGCTTCATCGCACATGCTGTGGTGTGGCTGGGAAATTGCACTGACTACAGATGAGATGTTTCAACTTCTCAGCCAGCTCCGTGCTTAGTGCAGCATCTTCCTTGATTGGAAGATCCTTGAGAGCTGGGGTCATGTCGAATCCATCTTCTAAACTATCCAGCCATCATCTCTTTCCATATCTACATCTCTCCATCCATCTATCCATCTACCTATCCTTCACCCATCCATCCATTCACTCATCCATCCATTCACCCATCTATCTGTCCATCCATTCTCCCATCCACACACCCATCCATCTACCCATCCATCCATCTGTCCATCCATTCATCCATCCACCCACCCATCCATCCATCTACTCTGCCATCCACCCGTCTCCCTCCTTCCTCTCCTATTTCTCACTTTTACCATGTCCCAAGCTCTGTACTTGCCACCTCATTTTATTACCTTCCGAGGAGTGTGGTGCCAGTGAAGAGAACAGAGATTTAGAACAGAACGCAGCCCCATCCCAGCAGCGCTAACCCCACTGCATCGCCTTATAGAGCAGCCGCATAGGTTAGAGACACTAGAGCCGAGCACTGCTCCTGGCACGTGCCTCACCTCTGCCAATGGCAGGGGCGTTATTGACTATCAGCAAATGGCTGATCATGCTCCACTACAGAGGAGTAGAGATGGGAACAAAGAGAGAAAGAGCACAAAATCACACAGGGATAAAAAGTTCAGCTGCAGCCAGCGCCTGCGAGCATTTATATTCCAGGCACTGCCCCATTATTCTACTCAATTAACCCCACAATCCTTTCAGGCAGATATCATTGTCCTCCGTTACAGATGAGGAAACAAAGACTCAGCGAGGTTCAGACCTCCCCCCCCCCCCGCCCCCGCACTGCTCCCCAGGGCATAGTTCTTCCACAAACGGCCATGGTCCCCTTGGGGGGAATGTTGCAGGGAGATTGATGGGGACAGACTTGGAATGTAGTGTCAGGTCCTTTCCTCACTCAGGGAGCTCTGGGTCTGCGAAGGGACTCAGGTTTGGGATGGGGGAGGGACCACACATTGTCTCCTGTCAAGTCAGACCTGGTTATAAAAGCCTTAGGTCCTTGTGGGTTGCTGATCCATTTTTACCCTGGGGACTTTGGAATCCATTAGCCCCACCCTTCCTCGATGATCAGACCACTGGGATGACCACCAGCTCCTGCTGTGATGGTAATGCACCCGCCCCACCCCTGCCAGTCACTGCTGCCGTGACCTCTGCCCTCCGACGGGCTCTGTCCCCCCCACCCCCCCACCCCCGGAAATAAGGAGTCGGATCACTGGTAGGACCCCCACCTGGACGCTGAGACCTTTGAAGGCTGTTGGGCTGCCTCGGCATCACGGCTCTCTCGGTGAAGGAAGGCACGATGGTATTCTGGAGCGTGCTTAGGAGCAGCAGGTCACCCATGGTTAATTCATACAACTCTGTCTCTACGTTACACCTCGGCATTTCTCTTATCCCTGCCTCAGCGAGCGTGGGCCACCGCTGAGTCAGGCTTCAGCGTACTTGCCAACCAATAAGTTAACCCTGGAGACAATGAGAGCCGCCCCAGCAGATCAGCCTGACACCCTGAATCCAAAACTGCTGCTTGGTACGTACGTATTAAGTTCAGCTCAGTCGGTCCATTCACAGATTGTCTCCAGATTTTTTTTTTTTTTTTTTTTTTTTTTGCGGTACGCGGGCCTCTCACCGTTGCGGCCCCTCCCGCTGCGGAGCACAGGCTCCGGACGCGCAGGCTCAGCGGCTATGGCTCACGGGCCCAGCCGCTCCGCGGCATGTGGGATCTTCCCGGACCGGGGCACGAACCCGTGTCCCCTGCATCGGCAGGCGAACTCTCAACCACTGCGCCACCAGGGAAGCCCTGTCTCCAGATTTTTGATGATATGTAATAGCAAAGCTTTGCCCAGATTTTGATTTGGGCTTGATATTCAATCCTGCCCCATCCCACTGGCCATCTGGGGACCCCACTGTGATCTGAAGACCCTGAGGGATGGTGGGACACAGGGAGCTCATTAAAGGGGCCCTGGGCAGGGCCAGCATCATCAGATAGCAAGGAGAGGCTGCTTCAGCCCACAAGGGGGCTCAGTGAGTATGGGGGTTCGGGGGGTCAGCATCACCCCACACCCTCCCGCATGGCTCCATGCAAAGGCTGAGCTCACTCTTTCCCAGTCAACGGTCTGACGTCCATGGAGCAGAGCTGGTGAAGCCACAGCATCAGGGAATGATGTAACTTGCCATGCTGCTGGCTCAAAATTTGAGTGTCATTTTTGGCTGTCTCACACTTATGGCTGCAAGAATTGAGATACTTTCAGTATAGAAGTCCTCGGGTTTTGATCTGGGTCTTGAGCCAAGAATTTAGGATTTAGGAGATCGTCTTCTGTTTCTTCAACTGTCCAGCACTGTAGGAAACAGCAGCCCATTCCCACAGTCTATTTCCTCATTCCTCACATTCTCTTCTAAGGCAATGGAGTCTCAGTCTCAAAACCCCTGCTCTCAAAGGGCTCTTCGTTCCAGGTGATTCCTGGTGGCAGGTTGGAATTCCCATTTCCTTCTGCGCGCTGTAGGATTCCAGGTCTGCTCTGAATTTTTAGTGTCTCCAGTCCCAAGCAGTCCAGATAACCAACCTCAGCTTCTCTAAATATCCTCCAACATCCATATAGCCTGTAAAACCTCCTGACACCAGTTCCTATATAAGGCAACGTTCTTCATTGCGGGCAATAGAAACCAACTCACGTTAACTTAAGCAGAAAAGGATGTTCAAAGAACAGGTACTCAAAAGGATATTCAAAGAATGTTGGGTGACTCATGAATCATGAGTGAACTGGAGAGTGGACCTTGTGGTATGCAAAAAGGATCAATACTCCCAGATGGCCCATGAGGTCAGCGCTCCAAACACCTGCTGAATGCCACAGCCCCTGTGACCTGCACGTGCCACACGCAACACCCAGCCCTGGGTACTGCTGTCCTAGGCACTCAGCAGGGAGGGGCTCTGCTTCTTGGGAGCACGAGTTTTGTTTTTAAATCTCGGGTTGGTGCATCTGATGGGTGAGCCTTGAAGGCCTCAGCTGTAAGGAGTCTGAGAATGTGGGTGGCTGGTATTTTTAGTTTCTATAGAGGGGGGTGGTCCATGGGTTCAGAGAGTGGGTGGGCAAAACATTGAAGCAGATATAAAGTCAAATATCTGTCTCCTTCTGCACCACACCTCATTCATCTCTTCCAGCCTAGCCCAGGAGGAGTCTACCTGCCCAAGCCTCCCTCCCCTCTGGTTTATTATCTCTATCTGGCCTTAAACTTGAGGACAGAGAACTACAATTATTTCACTGACTTTTGGATCCCCAGATCCTATCACAGTTGCAGGCACATCACAGGCTCACAGCAAGTACTGCTGGATAATTGGATGAATCTGTCCCACGGACCAGGGTGGGGTGAGTGAGGCGCTCCCCTCAGGTGCAAAGTTTCAGGGGGCACCCAAAACTTAATGATCAAGGTAAGTAATATTTCACCACAAGTTTAACAAATTTTATTGAAGTATAGTTGATTTACAATGTCATGTTAGTTTCTGCTGTACAGCGAAGTAATTCAGTTATATGTATATATATATGTACTACTTTTCATATTCAGTCATATGTATATATATATGTACTACTTTTCATATTCAGTTATATGTATATATATGTGTACTACTTTTCATATTCAGTTATATGTATATATATGTGTACTACTTTTCATATTCAGTTATATGTATATATATGTGTGTACTACTTTTCATACTCAGTTATATGTATATATATGTGTGTACTACTTTTCAGTTATATGTATATATATGTGTGTACTACTTTTCATATTCAGTTATATGTATATATATGTGTGTACTACTTTTCATATTCAGTTATATGTATATATATGTGTGTACTACTTTTCATATTCAGTTATATGTATATATATGTGTACTACTTTTCATATTCAGTTATATGTATATATATGTGTGTACTACTTTTCATATTCAGTTATATGTATATATGTGTGTACTACTTTTCATATTCAGTTATATGTATATATATGTGCACTACTTTTCATATTCAGTTATATGTATATATATGTGTGTACTGCTTTTCATATTCAGTTATATGTATATATATGTGTGTACTGCTTTTCATATTCAGTTATATGTATATATATGTGTGTACTACTTTTCATATTCAGTTATATGTATATATATGTGTGTACTACTTTTCATATTCAGTTATATGTATATATGTGTGTACTACTTTTCATATTCAGTTATATGTATATATATGTGTGTACTACTTTTCATATTCAGTTATATGTATATATATGTGTGTACTACTTTTCATATTCAGTTATATGTATATATATGTGTGTACTACTTTTCATATTCAGTTATATGTATATATATGTACTACTTTCCATGTTCATTTCCATTATGGTTATCACAGGGTATTGAGTATAGTTCCCTGGGCTCTACAGTAGGACCTTGTTGTTTATCCATCCTAGATACACTCGTTTGCATCTGCTAATCCCAAACTCCCAATGCTTCCCTCCCCCGCGGCAACCACAAGTCTGTTCTCTATATCTGTGAGTCTGTTTCTGTTTGGTAGATATGCTCGTTAACAGAAAAAAAAAATTTAATCAAAATGAATGCAAAAAAATATCCATGGTGAACCAAATATCAAATTTCAATTAAAGACAGGATCCAGCCCTACACTTGCATGATGCTTCAACCGCCTCACCTTAATCTTGGCTGAGTCAGATCCTTTATTTAAATTAAATATAAATATTTTTATTTAAAATTTTGTGCCCAAGGTGAGTACTTCACCGGCCTCACCCTAGTCCTAACCCCGCTGTGCTGGCTCCACGTTCACTGCTTTTGCTTCTTCTTTTTGGGGACTTGGTCTCCTATCGTCACTTTCTATTGCACCAACCGTCAGAAAGCTCCTCCTGGGTTCCCCACCCCCAGAACATTCTGCCACAGTCCACCTCACCTCAGCTGGCCTGTGAAGCTTGCTGGGGGCAGAGTGATCAGGTCCCTGCTTTGCTCAAAGCCTTCTGTGGCTCCTGATCCCAAATGAGAGTCACACTAACACATACAACGTGCAAAGGCCTCCGCCCTGATCAATGTTCCGGCCTCTTCCTCCCCAGCTGCTCTGTGCGCAGCCCGCCCTCCTGCCCACAATTTGGGCTGCACCTTCTCCCTTCATCCTTCCTGTGCCGTGTCATTCCCCACATCTAAACCTCACTGACCATCTTCAAGGTCAACCTCAAATTTGCTGTAAAACTGCCCCCGCAGGAATGTAAACTAGTGCCACTGCTGAGGAAAAGCGTATGGCTGTTGCTCAAAAAATTAAAACAGAATTACTGTCTGACCCACCAGTTCCATTTCTGGATATACACACAAAAGAACTGGAAGCACATTCTCAAAGAGATGTTTGTACCCCATGTTCACAGCAGCACTATTTTACAATAGTCAAAATGTGGAAGCAACCCAAGTGTCCGCTAGCGGATGAATGGATAAGTAAAATGCGGTGCATACACTCAGTGGATTATTATGCAGCCACTTTTTTTTGGCCATGCAGCTTGTGGGATCTTAGCTCCCCAGTCAGGGATCGGACCCATGTCCCCTGCAGTGGAAGCGTGGAGTCCTAACCACTGAACCGCCAGGGAAGTCCCATAGTCAGCCTTGAAAAGGAAGGAAATTGTGACACATCCTACAACATGGACGAACCTTGAGGACATTCCGCTAAGTGAAATAAACCAGTCACAAAAAGACAAAAACTGTCTGATTCCGCTTCAGTGAGGTCCCTAGAGGAATCAGATTCATAGAGACAGAAAGTAGAATGGTGGTTGCCAGGGGAAGGGGGAATGGGGAGTTAGTGTTTAATGGGTATAGAGCTTCAGTTTTACAAGATGAAAATGTTCCAGAGATGGATGGTGGCGATGGTTACACAACAATCTGAATGTACTCAAAAGCACTGAATTGTACACTGAAAAATAGTTAAGATGGTAACTTGTATGTTACGTGTATTTTACCACAATTAAAAACATTTTAAAAAAACGGAGGCCAAAAAGACTGTCCCTGTGGCCAGAAGTGAGCTTTTTCTCCGCTCAATCTCTTAATCATTCTACCCAAGATTTCTTTAAGGTAGGAGAGACAGGGTGGCCAGGTCTCTCCGTGAGGGCAGGATCTGTGCCGGAGCCACCCATCTGTTCCCCCCGAGGTCTGGCTGGGTGCCTGGCACCAGCAGATGCTGGACGGATGAAGGAACAAGATGGGGGCGATGGGGGGGGAGGGTCAGCCTATGCCTCTGGCCAAAGCACAGTGGCTGCAGTGAACTGTGGGAACCACCCCCCAGACACGGGTGCAGTCACCTGTCAGTACCTGGGCACCCAGGTACTCTAACCCTGCACACTCGGAGCCAAGGGAGGGCAGGTGGGTGATGAGGTTGGTGGTGAGTGGGGCCTGATGTGGTCCCATTGGACAGTCTCCTGCCTTCCTGGCATTCGAGTCCCTCCATGCCCGGCAGTCTGGTAGAATAGCTAAGAACACAGGCCAGCTCTGCAGCTTGCTAGCTTCGTCTCTTCATTTGATAAATCTGCATAAAACAGTCCCAGCTTCATAAGGCTGTAAGAGGACCAAGTGAGATGTCGTATGTAAACTGCTTGGCGTCATGTCTGGAGGAGCACACCTTGCCCATCGCCTCACCTGCCCAGCGGCCATCCTCCCTTTTCCCCGATAGACAGAACTCTGATCTGCTTATGGAGCCGGCAGAAATGCTGTGATCTCAGCACCAGAAGATGAATTGTGATTGGTCGAACCCAATCATGGACATCTGATCCCACTGGATCAGTGATTGGTCTAAGTGTGGTCAGCTGACCCTATTTTGACTACTGAGATGTAAGAGGAAGCGTGTTAAGTATGGAAGGAGGGTGACAATGGAGGCTCTTCCTCAATAAAAAGACAGAGACTTCGAGGGAGAGCACCCTTCCCTATTCTCCCTTCTTCCTGCTTTGAATGCAGATGTGATGCTTAGAGGATCAGCAGCCATTTTGCAGTAATGAGGTGATGAGGATGATGACAAGGTCAAGGGAAGACTAGAAACTCCAGCCCTGACCTTGTCAAGCTGTGGAACAATGCCAGGGTTACTGTTACTACCTCTTGATTTCTTATGATGGAAGAAAATTAAACCCCTGCTTTTCTTCCCTCAGCTGATATGAATTAGATTTTTCTTTCTTTTACTTACAACTAAATTTATTCTTACAGAATACATTGTCACATAGCCCAATATATGTTAGCTTTTATCTAACCTCATATTCTTTTCTATCCTTGGGCAAGATGTACAATTCTATGAGCGTCTCATCATGTATAAGTTGGAGGTAAGACACCTGTCTCCCCAGGCTCTTGTGAGGATTAAATGAGACACAGGCTGTGAAATTACTCTGTGAACTGTGAAAGCTTCAGCTGGGAAGGAGGGCTGCTGTGGGCCTCTCTCCTGGAGACCACGGCTCCCCTGGGTGAGGAACAAGTTAACTGTAACAAGAGAGAAAGCAGAGCCCAGCCCCAGCCAGTGGGTGGCCTCACCCCTGTTTCTGGGGCAGAAGGTTTGATGACAGAGCATGATGGGGTGGTTAAGCACTCAAGTTCTGGAACTTAGCTGCCTCTGCCCCTCCCTTAGCCTTGTGGTGCCCTCTCTGTGCCTCAGTTTCCTCATTGAAAAAGGGGGCTAATGATAATAGTGAATCAAATAAGCTTAGTGAATCAAGTGAAAAAGTACATGTGAGTTCAGCCAACATCAGCTGTTTCAGTCAGCAGTTGACATGCTAACACCATGTAACAAACTCCAGACTCAGTGTTATAGCGCACTGAGCATGTGCATCTCCCTTACCGGTCTGAGGGACGACTAGACTTGGTTCCAAGCTGCAGGTCGGGTCTAGATTCCCTCCCCCTGTCTCTCGTCCTATTTGGACCAGTGGCCATCTGGTCTTCCTTGGCGAAAGGCAGGAGTGCAAGAGGATAACTGTCAAGCGCGTTTCAGACTTTTGCTCATGTCCTGTCCACTGACATCCCTTTGGTCAGAGCAAGTCCCATGGCCAAGCCCACAATCCAGGTGCGGGGAAGCCATGGCACAGGGCAGACATGCAGCCCCGCTCCAGGGCAGTAAGAGCTAAGGCCAGCACTCCAGTCTGGCACGTTCGCTGTGTCATACAGAGCATGACATGTAGTGGGCACTGGGATAGCAGGAAGCTTCCGGTGACCAGGTGAAGAACTGTAGCAGAGACAAGATTAAGTGAAGACACCGTTACCCTGCCCACCCCTGAGGACCTGACACCAACATTAATTTAACTCCACTATGTGCCGAGCCCTCGGTGGACCTCACTGGCGCTGGGGACATGGAGACCAACAAGACAGAGTCCTGCCCTCAAGAAGCTCACGGGCCACGGGGGTAGACAGGCAGGCAAACCAACTCCAGATGAAGAGACAGGGCTGTGATGGTGGGAGGCAGGGAAGCTGTGGGCACATCAGGATGGTCTCTAACTTTGCCAAAGGATGGAGGGGGTGGGAGAAACGGGGAGAGAAAAGACGCCTAAATTTAGGCTTTGGGGGATGGGGTGGACATTAAGCAAGTGGACAAAGGAAGAGGACATGGACAGCACGTGCAAAGGCACCTAAGAGGGAGAGAAGGAGAAGATGCACGTTTAGGAACTTGGGGAACAGAGTCCTGCGTGGCTGGAGGGCCAGGGGTGGGAGGAGGCGGTGGTGGGGGCGGGGGAGATGCCATGACACTCACGGACGTGCAAAGTAGGGGCTCAGCGAAGCAGTCCATAGGAAGAGGCAAAGTAACTCTTGAAGTGAGCTCTCTCTGCTGGGTGTCACCTCTGCAGGACCCCACAGCTGCCTGCATGTCCCCCATCGTGGCACTCACCTGCATCCTGTACTGTCATAGCCTGTTGCCCTGCGGCCCTAAGGCAGTGACTGAGGATGTCCTGTTCCCCGAACAAGGGAGTTTGGAGCCCGGAGGGAGAAACTGACATGGCCTGGCTTGATTGGGGAGGATCTGATCTGTGGATCAGGACTGCTGGGAATTGAGTGTGGCCAGGGGCAGGAGGTGGGGTGGGCAGGACAATGTCCTGGGGGAGGGCTGGGGGCAGGCAGGGGAGATGAGGATAGAGGGGTCGGGGGTGGTCAGATGGTGGCACCTCCGAGCCAGGTGATGGAGGAGGGGCTGGGGCATCCTGGGTTCTGGGAAGATGTTGAGGTTACATCTGCTCTCCTGGAGAATCAGGCAGCTACTTGGGAGCCTGGCTTGGAGAGGAAGGCAATGACTGCAGGACTTTGGGCGGGGTTGGGCCTGGGGTGGGGCTGCCCAGACATTCATTCAACAAACAAATGTTTAATGAGTACCTATTGTGTGCCAAGCCCTGTGCTGGATGCTGGGACACAGCTGTGAAAGGGAGAAAGATCCTGCCCACGCGGAGCTCATATCCTAGTGGGGGGAGAGGGCAATGGAAGCAGGTGGAAGAAACAGGTACACTACACCAGAGGTCCAAAGGTGAGGAGTGCCGAAGGGCCACCTGATGTGGACCTATTGTGCGCTACTGTGTGCCGGATATGGGAGAGCTGAGATCTCTGCGGCAGGCACAAAACTGTGTGTGTGCATTTGCACCCCGTTCTCTGTGGGTCCGTGGTCAGTGGTCTGTGTGTCTGTGTGTGTGTGCACAGCTGTCTGTGGGTGTGGCTGTGAGTGGATCCGTGTTTTGCTGGCAGCTCTGTGTATTCATGAGTGTGAGAGAGAGACAGTGTGTGTGTGTGTGTGTGTGTGTGTATGTAAGGAGGTAGGCGTGACTCAGACCTTCCCTGGCTGTGGCAGAAGCTGAGATCTGGTGGGGAGCTTCTCCCACATGCCTGCTCCCTGGCGGTGGGGGCCCCCATGGTGCCCATGACTTTGTAGGAAGACGGTCTGGGCACAGTCAGAATGTGTTTGCGTTTCCTGGGTGATTGACGATGGAGATCAGGCTGTCTTCCCGTGACAGATGTAGGAATGTTTCTGCTAATCAAGGCGGAAAGCAGGGGCGTGGGGGTCGCCTGAGCTCCACCCACCCCCCAGCCTTGCTCCATGGCCACCTGTCTGGGGCCTGGGAAGCAGGGGGGCGACACGAGGGAGAAGCTCCCAGACCTAGGGCGACCCGGCAGCCCACCCCTGCGTCCCCACTCAGACACCACTGGCCGGCCCCCAGCTTCCCCCAGGGCAGTTGGGAGAATGGGGTTGAGGGTTCAGCCCAGAGGACGATCTGGACTTGGAGGGGGTTTTGAGTGGGGGAGGGGGACATTGGGCCCCAGCAGATGGGGGCGGGGCAGGGAAGGAAAGTGTACATCTTTCCAAGGTTCCTCTGTGTGAGCCCTCTCCCCCCAGCCCGCCCCCCTCCCCCATTTTTTGCCTGAGTCCTGGGCTAATAGAACCCCAGAACAGTCAGTGATGCCAGGAAATTACCCAAATAGGGAAACTGAGGTGACCCCAGGTCTCAAGGGGGTGGCATTGTTGTCCCAACCCCATGGCTCTCCTGCTCCGGTACCCATGAAGATTCCGTGCTGAGCAGGGGCAGCTGTAAACGCGATCCCCCAGACCAGTGTGGTCTAGCCCCCGCCACTCACCCACGAAACGGGCGACTCCCTGCCCTGTCTGCACACATCCCTGGGGACGGATGTGGGCCCCAGATATGTGAGGACTCTGTAAACTGAGGGCCGGGTGGCCAGTCTGAATGGCTCCCACCCCCAGGAGCCACTGGCAGGCTGTAGGTGGGGCGTGATTCTGGTGTCTTGTGTGTGTGTGTGTGTATGTACGCATGTGTGTGTGTCCTCTCTTACCTGTTGCCCTCCCCCCACTCATCCAGTAAACTGTCTTGACACAGTCCTGTGGGCTCGTGAGGGAGGGAGGGACTTGCTGACCCAGTGACTTGCCTGGTTTCCCAGGCAGGACCCCTGGGGACGCAGCCCCAGCCCCAGCCCTGACCCTGGCAGTCCCTTGGCCCAGCTGGTCCGAAGTCACTTTCTCACGTTTGGCTCGGAGACACCTCTTCTCCCTCTCCCTTTCCCAGTCAGGGAGGGGAGATGTGCCTGTGAGTCACCCCGTGACTCACGGAGACACAACCAGGGCCTGGGCGGTGTGTGTGTGTGTGTGCACTAGGGCAAGTGTGTTTGCATGTGTGTGCATTCAGGCAAGTGTGTGTGTTCACGTGTTAGGGGGAGGAGCCTGATCTGGGGTGGGACGGGCACAAGCCTTGGCTTTCTCGCCTTTAAAATAGTTGAGGTCGGGCTTCCCTGGTGGCGCAGTGGTTGAGAGTCCGCCTGCCGATGCAGGGAACATGGGTTTGTGCCCCGGTCTGGGCCCGTGAGCCATGGCCGCTGAGCCTGCGCGTCCGGAGCCTGTGCTCTGCAGCGGGAGAGGCCACAGCGGTGAGAGGCCCGCGTACCGCAAAAAAAAAAAAAAAAAGAAAAAAAAATAGTTGAGGTCGTTGCAGCTAGACCGCCACTTAGGGGGTCACTTGGTCACTGTTAGGACAGGATGGTCACCTCCAGCAGATGGGTGAGGCCTGGGTACCAGGTCTGTTTTGCCCAGACAGGGGCTGACCCTGTGTATGTTGGAGCCCAGTGGCTGCTTGGATGGTTGCCTGGGGAATACTGGATTCGTCCCCAATGGGAGGCACCGGCAATAAGAGGTGCTAGGATTCATTTAACAAGCATTTTACTGATTGATTAATCTCTCGATTGAACAAATATGATGGGGCCGCGTAGGGGGTTTGGGGTTCTATGCTATAAGGCAGTGTTTTGCAAACACTAATGTGCAAAATAATCCCCCGGGGATCTTGTCAGAATGCAGATTCTGCATCAGCAGGGCTGGGCAGGGCCCGAGACTCTGCATTCTAACAAGTCCCCGGGTGAGGGCAACGCTGCTGGTCCAGGAACCGCATTTTGACAGACAAGAATGGAAGTGGAGGGGTGGTTCCCTGGTGGCGCAGTGGTTAAGAATCCACCTGCCAATGCAGGGGACATCGGTTTGAGCCCTGGTCTGGGAAGATCCCACATGCCACGGAGCAACTAAGCCCACGCACCACAACTACTGAGCCTGCAAGCCACAACTACTGAGCCCGCATGCTGCAACTCTTTTTTTTTTTTTTCATGCTGCAACTCTTGAAGTCCGTGCCTAGAGCCCATGCTCCACGACAAGAGAAGCCATTGCAATGAGGAGCCCGCGCACCGCGACGAAGAGTAGCCCCAGCTCGCTGCAACTAGAGAAAGCCTGTGCGCAGCAACAAAGAACCAACGCAGCCAAAAAAAAAAAAAAAAAGAAAGAAATGGCAGAGTGTTAGGAAGGGAAACTCTAGGTCAGCTCAGCAAAGCGCCTGGCCCTGTGAGTCTTCCAGCAGGCCCTGCACCACAGCTGTGGGATGTGGTCACCCAGCTCATGCCTGAGGTCCAGGGGTCCTAGCTCAAGAGCCATGAAGGTGGCCAGAGTTCCCAGAGAATAGCAGCTTGTTCTATGACTGAGCCCTGACAGCAAGTAGGTTAGGTGACTTGAAAACTCTGTGTCCTGCACCAGTTTCCTGAAGACCTACCAGGTGCACCTGAGGGGCATGAGCTGGGGGGAGTCAGACCTTGGGAGTTGAAATCTGGTAGGGGAGCTCCTGGAGTCGGTGTTGGCAGGAACCACTGAGGCTACTAGTCTGCTCCCATTTTACAGATGGGGAAACCGAGGTCATAGGGGCGGGAGTAGACTCAAAGTTTCATGAGTAATTGACAGAGCCAGGATTTGAACCCTAGCCCTCTTGCTCTTGGGGCAGGATTCTTTCCGTCCCCAGAAGAGAGCTCAGGGGAGGGACGGGGGCCATGGCAGGGCCGGCTGGGGCCAGATTAGGAGGAAGCTGGCGACCTGGACCACATGCAGGTCCAGAGAGGCCTAAAAACTTCCATTTTATTGAAGCTTTTGGTTATACTGAATGCATGAAGAAATATCCAGGGGCTTCCCTGGTGATCCAGTGGGTAAGACTCCGTGCTCCCAGTGCAGGGGGCCCAGGTTCGATCCCGGTCTGGGAACTAGATCCTGCATGCATGCCTCAACTAAGACCTGGCGCAGCCAAAATAAATAATAATAAAAATAAAATAAATAAATATTTTAAAAAGAATATCCAAATAGGGTTAGCAAAGTCAGGCTGTGTTTTAAATATTTTACATTGATCAAACTAACACTTATGAAACAACCTACCCTGTGATGATTGTATGCAGATCCTTATTTAGAAATAATCTCAAAAGTCAGTGTAGGTCTTCCCTGAATATGAGGCCTAAGCCCACAGGTCTCCTGACCCTCACCGGCGACAGGCGCCTCTGTGTACAACCAGGAGTCTGGGATGGATGCAGATGGAGGGTGGGGAATGGAGGGTACCAGGTGCTTGGAGGAGGTACCAGATGCTTGGCGTGAATGTGAGCTCCAAGGAACCAGTATATCTGTGTCTATTTTGTTCACTGTCCTTTCCTCAGAGTCTAGAATAGTGCTTGGCACACAGTAGGCTCCCAACATGTATTGTTGGATGAGTGATGACTGAGCTGTGGTGTGGCTGTGGGCATGAAGACAGGTCGCAGGGGCAGAGAACTCTGGCCATCATTTGTCCGGGTGCAGTGGGGCCTCTTGTTTCCTCCAACTCTGACCAAGTGAAGCTGGGCATAGCCGAATGCTTGGGCTCTTATCCGGACCTGCCATGTGATAGGGCAGGTCACTTCCCTTCTCTAAGCATAAGTGTTCTTGTCTGTAAAACGGAGGTATGTCACGTCACACTTTTGGGGTCTCAGACAGCATCTTCAATTCTTTTTATTTTTTTAAAATTTATTTTATTTATTTAGTTTTGGCTGGGTTGGGTCTTCATTGCTGCGCAGGCTTTCTCTAGCTGCAGTGAGAGGGGGCTACTCTTCGTTGCAGTGCACGGGCTTCTTATTGTGGTGGCTTCTCTTGTTGCGGAGCTCGGGCTCTTAGGTCCACGGGCTTCAGTATTCGTGGAGCACGGGCTTAGTTGCTCCACGGCATGTGGGATCTTTCTGGACCAGGGCTCGAACCCATGACTCCTGCATTGGCAGGCGGATTCTTAACCACTGTGCCACCAGGGAAGTCCCAGCATCTTCAATTCTTTGAGGTCCTTTTTAGCTTGAGGATCCAGAGGAAAGATTTGGGAAAGGAGGGCCCAGAGGCAAAGGGGACAGAGGGACAGTTTGTGCCGCAAACCAGGTGTCTTGCAGATGCAGAAGTTTTCTGGTAATGTTTGATCAACGGAGAGCATGTGTGAGGTCCCACATGGACCAGCACACACCAAACATGGCTACAGTTTTCATACCATCCCTACAATTCGATCTTACATTTTCAACAGTTATAACCCCCCAACCCACCCCAAGCTGGGCTGTTAGCCCCAATTCTTCATCTTAGCACAAGGATGTCTGAGAGTGACATACACGTGCTGTAGCAAAATTTCCACGCAGGGTCCCTCACTTCTCCTTAGATCCCCAGCCAGCTGGTCCCGCACAGACCCAAATATTTGGCCTGTCACCCAGAACTCGAGCTGGTTCCTGTGATTAGGTGTCCCCGCTAGTCCTCACCCATCCTGGAAGTCTGGCAGGGCTTGTGTCAAGACCTCCAGCTTATATTTTCTGGTATCATTTCCCCTGTTTTCATGTGAAACCACATTTACCTGCCTTTAGCACCTGGCTTCAGTCCCTTTCTCTAAGCTTCCTCAAAGATGACAAGAGTGGTTCTGGTGCTCTGGTTCCCCAGCCACAGCTGGTCCCCGGAAGCTGAGCATCACCGACACTCTCCTGGAATGGGGGCTGGGGGAGGGGAAGAGGGAGGCAATTCTGGCTAAAGTCTCTTTTTTTAAAATTAAACTTTTTTTGTGTGTGTGTGTGGTACGCGGGCCTCTCACTGTTGTGGCCTCTCCTGTTGCGGAGCACAGACTCCGGACGCGCAGGCTCAGCGGCCATGGCTCACGGGCCCAGCCGCTCCGCGGCATGTGGGATCTTCCCGGACCGGGGCACGAACCCGTGTCCCCTGTGCCAACAGGGAAGCCCTAAATTAAACTTTTAATTTTGAGATAATTGTAGATTCATATGCATATGTAGATTGAGATAATTGTAAATTAATTAATTAATTAAGAAATAATGCAAAAAAAAGAAAAAAGCCCTAAATTAAACTTTTTAAATTTTAATTATCTCAAACTTTTAATTTTGAGATAATTAAATTAATTTTAATTATCTCAAACTTTTAATTTTGAGATAATTGTCGATTCATATGCAGTTTTAAGAAATAATGCAAAAAAAAAGAAATAATAAAGATGGGACTTCCTTGGCAGTCCAATGGTTAAGACTTCACCTTCCAATGCAGGAGGTGTGGGTTTGATCCCTGGTGGTGGAGCTAGGATCCCACGTGCCTTGTGGCCAAAAAGCCAAAAACATAAAACAGAAGCAATATTGTAACAAGTTCAATAAAGACTTAAAAAATGGTTCACATCAAAAAAATCTTAAAAAAAAGAAAAGAAATAATGCAGAGATACCATGTACCTTTACCTAGTTTCCCCGAATGAGAACATCTTACAAAACTGTAGGACAAAAACAACCAGGATGTTAACATAAATACGGTCAGGGTAATGCACATTACCATCCTCAGGAGGATCCCTCCTATTGCCCTTTTATGGCCACACCCACTTCCCTCTAATCCCCACCCTTTCTTAACCCCTGGCAAGCATGGAACTTTGTCATATCAAGAATGTTATACAGGGCTTCCCTGGTGGCACAGTGGTTGAGAGTCCACCTGCCGATGCAGGGAACACGGGTTCGTGCCCCGGTCCGGGAAGATGCCACATGCCGCGGAGCGGCTTGACCCGTGAGCCATGGCAGCTGAGCCTGTGCGTCCGGAGCCTGTGCTCCGCAACGGGAGAGGCCACAGCAGTGAGAGGCCCGCGTACCGCAAAAAAAAAAAAAAGAATGTTATATAAACAGAATCATACAGTATGTAGCCTTTTGGGGTCGGCTTTTCTCACTCGGCATGATTCTCTGGAGAGTCATCCAGGTTGTTGTGTACATGAATGGTTCATTCCTTTTTGTCACTGAGTAGTTTTCCATAGTGTGGATGTCCCCTAGTCTGTTTAACCACTTATTCGATGAAGGCCATCTGGGTTGTTTCCAGTTTTTGGCTATTATGAATAAGGTTGCTATAAACATCTCAGGACAGGTTTGTTTGTGAACATAAGTTTTCGTTTCTGTGGGATAAATGCCCAGGAGAGCAATTGCTGGACCATATAGTAGTTGCATATTTAATTTTTAAAGAAATCACCAAACTGTTTTCCTGAGTGGCTGTACCATTTTACATTCCCACCAGCAATGTATAAATGACCAAGTTTCTCTGCATCCTCTCCAATGCTTGGTGTTGTCACTATTTTTTATTTTAGCCATTCTGATAGGTGTGTAATGATACCTCATTGTGGTTTAATTTGCATTTCACTAACGGTTAATGATGTTAAACATATTTTCATGTACTTATCTTCCATCTGAATATCCTCTTTAGTGAAGTGTCTCTTCATGTCTTTTTCTGTTTTCGAGTTGGATTTTTTCTTTTTTTACTGTTGACTTTTGAGAGTTCTTTACATGTTCTAGACACTGGTCCTTTGTCAGATAAGTGGTTTGCAAATATTTCCTTCCAGTCTGTAGTTTGTCTTTTCATCTACTTAACAGGTTCTTTCACAAAGGAAAAGTTTTAAATTCTGTTGGAGTCCAATTTATCAACCTTTCCTTTTATCAATTATGTTTTGGTGTCAAGTGTGAGAAAGTTTTTCTCCTGTATTTTTTCCGAAAGTTTTACTTTTCCTTTTTTTTTTTAATGCCATGCCATGTTGCATGTGGGATCCTAGTTCCCCGACCAGGGATCGAACCTGTGCCCCCTGCATTGGGAATGTATAGTCTTAACCATTGGACTGCCAGGGAAGTCCCTAGCTTTACATTTTACATTTAAGCCCATGGTCCATTTTGAATTAACTTTTGTATAAGGCGTGAGACTTAGGTTGAGGGTTTTTTTGTTTTGATTTATTTATTTATTTTTAATTTTTTCCTGTGGATATCCAATTGGTCCGACACCATTTGTTTAAAAGTTCGTCTTTCCTCCACTGAATTACTTTCATGTTCTTGTAAAAAATCCGTCAGGAATACTTGTGTGGTTTCTGGGTTCTCTAACCTGTTCTACTCGCTCAGCCAATACAACACAGTCTTGATTGCAATAGGTATATAATAAATCCTATATGCCTTATATAAAGTTATAATAAATCAAGTAGACTGATTTCTCTCATTTCATTCTTCTTTTCCAAAATTGTTTAAATGATTCTGGCTTCTTCGCTTTTTCATATAAATTTTAGGATAATCTTGTCTATAGCTATAAAAAAATCTTGCTGAAGTGTTTAAAGGAATTGCATTAAATCCGTATGTCAATCTGGGGAGAACTGACATCTTTACTATGTTGAGTCTTTCAATTAATGAACGGTATGTCTCTCCATTTATTTGTCTTCTTTGATTTATGTGACCAGCATGTAGTTCGCAGCATGCAAGTCCTGTATACTTGTTTTGTTAGATTTATACCTATGCATTTTATTTATTTATTTTGAACGATTGTAAATGTTATTTTAAATTTTGGTGACCACATACTTGTTTCTAGGATATAGGAATACTGTTGATTTTTGCACATAGATCTTGTATCCTGCTACCTTGCTGAATTCACTTATTAATTCTAGGAGGTTTTTTTGTAGATTCCTTGGGACTTTCTGTATAAACAATCATGTCATCTGTAAAGAGAGACAGTTTTATTTCTTCCTTTCTGACCTGTATATCGTTTATTTATTTTTCTTACCTTGTTGCATAGGTTAGAACTTCCAGCGCTATGTTGAATAAAAGTGTGAGAGCAGATATCCTTGTTTTGTACCTGATCTTAGGGGAAAGGCATTTAGTCTTTCATTATTAAGTATAATGTTATCTGTAGGGGTTTTGTAGATACTTTTCCCCTCTATTCCTATTTTTTTCTGAGAGTTTTTATCATGAATTATCATAATTTTGTCAAATGTTTTTTCTACATTGATTGATATGATCATGTGATTTTTCTTCTTTAGCCTGTTAGTATAGTGGATTACACTGATTGCTTTTCAAATATCAAACCACAGTTGCATCCTGGAATAAACCCCACTTGGTCATGATGTATAATTCTTTTCATATTTTGCTGAATTATATTTGCTGATATTTTGTTAAGGATCTTTGCACCTACTTTCATGAAGGGAATTGGCTTATAGTTTTCTTTTTTTGTACTGTCTTTGTCTGGTTTTGACATTGGGATAATACTAGCTTCATAAAATGAATTGGGAAGTATTTCCTCCCCTTCCATTCTTTGGAACAGATCATGTAGAGTTGGTGTTAATTAAAACATTTGGTAGAATGCTCTGGTGAAACCGTCTGGGCCTGGAGACTTTGGAGGGGAGGGGAGTTTTAAAATTACAAATTCAATTTCCTTGATCGTTATAGGATTATTCAAATTATCAATTTTATATTGAGTGAATTGTGGTAGTTTGTATTTTTCTAGAAATGGGTATATTTCATCTAATTTGTCAAATTCATGTGTGTAGGGTTGTTCATAGCATTTCCTTATTATCCTTTTGATGTCTATGGTGTCTGTAGTGACATCCCCTGTTTTGTTCCTGATACTGGTAATTTGCATCTCCTTTTTTCTTCTTTTTTTTTTCTTTCTTTGTCAGTCTTGCCAGAGGCTTGTCCATTTTATCGATCTTTTCAAAGAACCAGCTCTCTGTTTCATTGATTTTCTCTACTGTTTTTCTGTTTTCAACTTCACTGATTTCTATTTTTATCTCTGTTATTTCCTTGCTTTGCTTGTTTTGGTTTTATTTTATTCTTCTTTTCCTAGGTTCTTGAGATAGGATTCTTTTCCTCTTTTCTAATGTGTGCACTTAGTGCTATAAATTTCCCTTTCAGTACTGCTTTAGCTGTGCCCCACATTTTGCTATATTGTATTTTCATTTTCATTCAGTTCAGTGTATTTTTGGAATTCCTTTGAGACTTCCACTTTGATCTGTGGATTATTTAGAAGTGTTTTATCTAATTTTCAACTGTTTGGAGATTTTTCTGTTACATTTCTGTTATTGATTTCTAGTTGATTCCATTGTAGGCAGAGAACAACTTTGCATGATTTCAATTATTTTAAATTATTGAGTTTTTAAAAAAATGATCTATCTTGGTATATGTTCCAAAGGTACTTGAATGTATATTCTGCTATTGTTGGGTGGTGTGTTCTACAAATGTTGATCAGATCCTGTTGGTTGATGGTGCTGTTGAGTTCTTCTATATCTTTGCTGATTTTCTATTTGTTCTATCACTTATTGAGAAAGGGTGTTGAAGTCTCCAACTATAATTGGGGATTTGTCTATTTTCTCCTTTTAGTTCTGTAAGTTTTTTCTTCGCATATTTTGCAGTCTACTCTTTGGTGCATGCATGTTTAGGATTGCTGTGATTTCTTTTATCTAGGATTGCTGGATTGACACTTTTATCATTACAAAATGTTTCTCTCTGTCTCTGGCAATTTTCTCTGCTTTGAAGTCTACTTAATCTGATGTTAATGTAGTCACATCTGCTTTCTTTTGATTAATGTTTGTGTGATATGTCTTTTTCAATCCTTTTACTTTCAAAGTGCCTATATCATTATATTTGAAGTGAATTTCTTGTAGATATCACACAGCTGGATTATGTTTTTTGATCCACTCTGCCAATCTCTGTCTTTAATTAGTATTCTTAGACTGTTAATATTTAATGTAATTATTAATGTGGTAGGGCTTAATTTTGTCATTTTGTTTTGTTTTGTTTTCCGTTTGTTCTGTTTTTAATTTCTCTGTTTTCTTTTCCTGCATTCCTGTGGGTTACTTGAACATTCTTCAGCATTCCATTTTGATTTATCTATGTTGTTTTTAAGTGTATATCTTTGTATAGCTTTTCAGTAGTTTCTGTAAATATTATATTATATATACATAATATATCACAGTTATATCACTGTCATTATTTTACCAGTTTCAGTGAAGTATAGAAATCATACCTCCCTTTAAGTCCCTTTACTTTCTCCCATTTATAATATAATTGCCTTAAGTATTTCCTCTAGATACATTTAGAGCCATGTCAGACAGTGTTAAAAGTTTCTGCTTCAATTCTCAAACCCAGGAAGAGAAGGAAATTCTAATGTGTTTACCCATATTTTTTGCTTGCTGTGTTCTTTTTTCCTTCCTTATGTTCCAAGATTACTTCTTTATCACTTCCATTCTGTTTAGAGAAATTTTTTTTAGCTATTCCTTTAGAGTGGGTTTGCTGGTGACAAGTTCTCTTGGTTTTCCTTTACATAAGAATGTCTTGATTTCCCCTTCATTTCTTTCTTTTTTTAAAAAACATATTTATTTATTTATTTATTTTGGGCTGCGTTGGGTCTTCGTTGCTGTGTGAGGGCTTTCTGTAGTTGTGGTGAGTGGGAGCTACTCTTCATTGTGGTGTGTGGGCTTCTCTATTTGCGGAGCATAGGCTCAAGTCAAACAGGCTTTGGTAGTTGTGGCTCGCAGGCTCTAGAGTGCAGGCTCAGTAGTTGCGGCACACGGGCTTAGTTGCTCCATGGCATGTGGGATCTTCCTGGACCAGGGCTCGAACCCGTGTCCTCTGCATTGGCAGGCGGATTCTTAACCACTGCGCCACCAGGGAAGTTCCTCCCCTTCATTTCTAAGGGATATTTTCTCTAGATATAGGATTCTGAGTTGAAAGTTCTTTTTTTTTTTTTCTGCAGTTGAAAAATGTTGTGCCACCACCTCTTGAACTCCATAGTTTCTGAAAGAAAATCCACTGTCTTTCAAGTTGTTTTTCTCCTGTGGGTAACATGGCATTTCTCTCTTGCTGCCTTTAAGACTTTTTCTTTGTTTCTAGTTTTCAGAAAAAGTTAGACTGTGATGTCTTTGTGTAGATTTCTTTAGGTTTTTCCTGTTTGGTGTTCACTCAGCCTCTTGAATCTATAGGCCTACATCTGTGGCCAAATTGTCAGCCCTAAAAAAAAAAATTAAAAAAAAAAATTGTCAGCCCTTATTTCTTTTTTTTTTTTTTTTTTTTTGCGGTACACGGGCCTCTCACTGTTGTGGCCTCTCCTGTTGCGGAACACAGGCTCCGGATGCGCAGGCTCAGTGGCCATGGCCCACTGGCCTAGCCGCTCCGCGGCATGTGGGATCTTCCCAGTCCGGGGCACAAACCCATGTCCCCTGCATCAGCAGGCGGACTCTCAGCTACTGCGCCACCAGGGAAGCCCCAGCCCTTATTTCTTTGAGCACGTTTTTAGCCCTGCCCTCTTTCTCTTCTCCTTCCAGGACTCCAATGACACAAATGTTAGAACTTCTGTCATAGTCCCACAGCTCCCTGAGACTTTTTCCCTTTTGTTCTATTTATTCTCTGTTGTTCAAGTTAAGTAATTTCTATTGTTCTGTACAGATGGTCCCTAACTTATGATGGTCCAACTTATGACTTTGACTTTATGATGGTGCTAAAACAATACACATTTGGTAGAAGCCATACTTTGAACTTTGACCTTTTCCAGGGCTAGCAATATGCAGTACAATATTCTCTCATGAGACTGGGCAGTGACAGCAAACCACAGCTCCCAGTAAGCCGTGTGATCATGAGAGTAGAAAACTGATATACTTACAACAATCCTCCAGACCCAGACCATTCAGTTTTTCACTTTCAGTACGGTATTCAGTAAATTACATGAGATAGTCAACACTTTATTATGAAACAGGCTTTGTATTAGATCATCTTGCCCAGCTGTAGGCTAATGTAAGTGTTCTGAGCGTGCTTAAGGTAGGCTCAGCTAAACTATGATGGTAGGTTAAGTGTATTAAATACATTTTTGACTTGTGATATTTTCAACTTACAATGGGTTTATTGGGACATAACCCCATCATAAGTCAGGGAAGATCTGTCTTTTGCTGGTTCTTTCCTCTATCCCCTCCTTTCTGTGGTTGACAGTCTTCTTTATACTTTCTATTTCTTTGCTGAGGAGTTTGCTTTTTGCATTTGTTTCAAGTGTGTTCCTAACATTTCTATTATCCCAGTTTTGGCATTTGTTTTCTGTTTTGGTTTTTTTTGTGTGTTTTTTGTTTGTTTGTTTGTTTGTTTTGGCTGTGCCACGCAGCTTGTGGGATCTTAGCTCCCTGACCAGGGGTCGAACCCAGGCCCTGGCAGTGAAAGCACCAAGTCCTAACCACTGGACTGCCAGGGAATTCCCCCTTGGCATTTGTTGATTGTCTTTTTGATTCAGTTTGAGATCTTCCTGGTTCTTGGCATGATGAGTGATGTTCTACTAAAACCTGGACATTTTAGGTATTATGTTATAATAACTCTGTATCTTATTAAACCTTCTGCTTTAGCTGGTTTCCTCTGATGCTGCTCCAGCAGGGGAAGTGGGAATGCTGCCTCACTGCTGCCAGATAGGGTTAGAAGTCGAACTTCCCCACTTGACCTCTACTGATATACGAGGCAATGGGGCTCCTTATTACTGCTTAGGTCAGGGTGAAAGTCCCAGGTCCCTACTTGACCTTCACCCCCGTGGCGAGATTGGAGCACCTACTGTAACCTTTCGAGGGTGGAAGTCTAATTTCCAAACTTGCTCTTTGCTGGCATGGATGGGGCTACAGATTTTTCTGAGGTGTTTGGCTGGAATAGAGCAATTAATGTCTAATTTTTTTCCATCTTGCTAAGCTGCCTCTTTTCTTTTTTGACTAGAGAGAATAGGCTTTTTGGGGGGATGGAGGGCGTTTACTGTCTAGGCCTCTTGGCGTTTCCAGGTTGCTGTCTTCTTCAGCTCAAAGTCTGGGATGTATGAGACAAATTAAAAGAAAGAAAGAAAACAACAGCAACGAGGAAACTCGTCACTGTGTTGTTCCTTGGGTTCTTTGATCCTGAGCTAATCTGCCTTCTTCTCCCCTCCTTTCAGAGTCTCCTTGTGCTTGTTTTATACATTATGTCTATGGTTTCTAGTTGTACTTAGTGGGAGGAATAGGGAAAAGAGTGTGCCTCCTACACCTTCCCAGAAGATGTAAACTTTTAAAATTTAAAGTTTTAAATTTTATTTTTACGTCAAGTAGAGATTGTTGAATTAATTAAAATCCTTGGTCCTTAGTATACTTTCATTGTCCATGCAAGGCTCTCCCTTATTTTATATAAAGTATGCACATGCGTATACAAGTGAATCAGTTATACACAAATAGACATTCTTTTTTTTTTTAATATTCCTTTCCATTATGGTTTATGTATGCATGTGTCTTAAGTTTACAAAAATGGTAACATGTCAGACATCCCATTTGATTGATTTCCCTTTTTACCCAAAATAGGTCTTTTTGGTTTGACCCATGTTGTCCTACAGATGGGCTACTTCTTTTTTTCCTTTTTTTTTTTTTTTTCCTGCGGTACGCGGGCCTCTCACTGTTGTGGCCTCTCCCGTTGCGGAGCACAGGCTCCAGACGCGCAGGCTCAGCGGCCATGGCTCACGGGCCCAGCCGCTCCGCGGCATGTGGGATCTTCCCGGACCGGGGCACGAACCCGTGTCCCCTGCATCGGCAGGCGGACTCGCAACCACCGCGCCACCAGGGGAGCACCAGATGGGCTACTTCTGACCACCATGTGCATCCACCACCACCTTTTACTTACCTGTTTCCCTAGGTGGGGAAATCTGAGTTGCCTCTGCTTCACAGCTGCTGCAACAGTGTTGCCAGGGATATGTTGGGCATGCCCCCATGGACCTGGGTGTGAGGTGCTCCAGGGTTTACACTGAGGTGAGGGTGGTTAGTTCACGTGCACATGCTATCATAGTTGCTCCAAATCCTGGCATATTGCTTCTAGGAGGGCGGTGCCTGTTTATGCAGCTGCCAACAGTGTCTGAGAAATCCTGTTGGGAAAACTAATTAAAATAGCTTTGAGAATTCTTTGGTAAAGCAGACATTATTTTGGCAAGGTGAGCACTGCCCCCACTAAATCATGTTTGAGCTTGTAAATAACTAGGTAGCATAACCCAAGTTTCCCCTGGATTTCCCCTGGTGATCAGGGGAGAGTCCTGCTTGGACAATGGAGGGGGACTGAGGTTTGAGGTGGGGAAACAGTTTGAAGCAGGGAGAGACTTGAACCCCCAGAGATCCCAGAAGTTAAAATAGCCGCTGGGAATTTGGCATCACTGGGAGGCAAAGGGGACAGCCCCTAGTATGGGGCCTGGCACTCAGTTAATATGTATCAACTGAATGAATGAATAAATGAAGGAGTGATTGGCCTGTGTCTCTGTACACTTGCTGGGGGTGGGGTCTGTTCTTCTGGGAACCCCAAACTTTATTTCCCACATTGGCTCTGCCAGCTGGAGGTGCACACTTGTGAAAGGATAACCTGTGTCCTTGAGGCCACCAAACCCTTTCCTATGATCGCCCTGCCCATCTCTTCCAGCCTCCCGTCATTCATTCATTCATTCACAAAATACTCCCAGACACCTAATGGGCCAATCCTTGCGCTAAGCGCCTGAATGGCACAGTCCTGACCCCAGGACATTCACAGGTTATTGCTCTCCATTAGCATGGTGCCCTCGGGCTGGATACTCCTCCGGAGTAATCTTGGCCTGGCTTTCCCTTTGTTATCTGGGCTTCTGCACTGATCATCCAGGGTAAACAGCCCCTCCCACTCCCCGGTGCCCTGCATTATTCTCCACTGCTTGTCTGGACTTCCCTTTGGGGGCATTTATTGCAATTTGTCCATGTCCATTTATTTCTGTAATTATTAAAAATTTTTTTTTAATTTAACCTGCTTATTCACAAGTGTATGTGCCTGGCACATAACAAGTGCTCAGTAAATACTGTGAAGAGACTGTCATATGAATAACGTCTGAAATGAAGGTAGCTATGGCTTTTTGAGGAGGGAGAAACCACCTCTGTGTGTGGCCAGAAGGGAACGCTTCCTGGTGGTGATGGCCCAGAGCAGAGTGTTTACCAACTGGACACGGGAATTCCAGATAGAGAGAACTACATGGCATGTCCAGGGAACTACATGGCATGTCGAGGATAAGCTGGTGGGAACCACAACAGAGGACTTTGGGCAATGTAGGCGGAGGGTTTTGTTTTGTTTTAATTTTTACTGAAGAGTAATATATGTAAAGAAAAGTGCTTACACTGTTTAAGCGTCCAGCAGGATGAATTTTCACCAGCTAAACACACCTGTGTAACCAGTACCTAGATCAAGAGACAAAACATTATTGACACCCAGGA
The DNA here is from genome assembly GCF_059928025.1 of Delphinapterus leucas. Taxonomy (NCBI): domain Eukaryota; kingdom Metazoa; phylum Chordata; class Mammalia; order Artiodactyla; family Monodontidae; genus Delphinapterus; species Delphinapterus leucas. Next base: position 93,322,242 of record NC_143139.1, on the reverse strand, counting down.
AATCTCCCTTGTGCCTCTCCTCATTCCTCCTTTTTCCCCAAAGATAATCGCTGTCCTGATTTTGGTGCAGCTTCATCTGTTTTTGGAGCTCACATAAGTGGAATCACACAGTGTATACGTCTTTGTGTCCAGCTTCTTCCCCAAAACACTGTGTGACACGCATCTAATCCCATCCCGTTCCATTGTGACGGACATTCAGGTTATTTCTGGGTTGTGGCTGCTTTGAATAAAACAGAAGAAAAACATCTTGTACATGTCTTTCAGTGGACATATGCATGCATTTCTGTTGGACCTGTGCCCAGGAATGGAATTGCTGGAAGTAGGGTGGGCATATGCTCAGCTTCAGTAAGACGATGCCAAACAGTTGTTGTACCAAATATGCTCCCTGCAGCAGCAGTGCTCCGAGAGTTCCAGTTGCTCCACATCCTCACCAACACTTGATATTTTCTATGACTTTTATTTTAACCATTTTGGTAGGTATGTAGTGGTATCTCATGGTTTTATTTTGCATTCCCCTGATGACTAATAATGTTTTCATGTGTTTATAGGCCACTTGGAGAACCTCTCTTATGACAGGACTGTTCAAAGTCTCTTGCCCATTTTCTACTGGTTGCCTCCCTTTTTCTTATTGATTTGTAGAATTTCTTTGTATATGCTGGTTATGAGTCCTTTGTCAGGTACGTGTTTTGCAAATATTCACTGAAGGATTCAACACCAGGGGACTGATGTGGTCGAACTGTGTTTCTAAAAGCTCCCCCTGGCCGTGGATGCAGGGCAGACTGTCCGTGAGACGGGGAGGAAGGGGTGCAGTGGTGGAGTTGACCAGGGTAGCGGCTGTGTGGCTGGATGGCAGGGACCAGGGTCTAGAGATACTTCAGAGGCAGCATTGACAAGCAACATCTGTCATGTCATGTCATGACAAAAACAAGATATGCGTGGTGACAGAGAGAGGGGGTGTTAAGGCTGGCTTCCAGGTCTGTCTGGCTGGCTGACGAGCTGACGCACTCTGCCCACCCGCCCGATGGCAGCCAAAGGCTGCTTTGTCCTCCCAGGCCCCACCCAGGCCTGCTGGTCAGAGGTGCTCTGGGGTCACTGTCGGGACACTGGAGAGAGTGCCTAGTATAGAATCTGGGTCTCCCATGGCAACTGGGGGATAAACACCCCCCAACACACACACACATGGCTGGGCTGGTCCAAGAAGATTCTGAGTCCCAGAGGAGTTGGCAGCTGCAGGATCTGGGCCCAGCCAGGGTGGACAAATGACCCCTTGTCTGCAACTTCCTCGCCCCTGTTGAGCCCAGGCTCAGGGGATAAGGGTCCTAGTCCAGTCCCTGGGGAAGAGTGGAAACAGATCCTGCAAGGTCTGGGCTTCCGATGAGCAGCAGGGACAGCGCTCTGAGTCCCTTCCCAGAAAGCCAGGACTCCCACATGTGTCGCCCTGGTTAATTTCTTGACAAATGCCCCACCCCAACTCTGTTTCTCAGGGTTTACTTGGGGTAGCCCCCCACCCTCTGCATCTTGCAGCATTGGGTTCAGCGGATCATGGCATTTCTGCGGTTGTATGATAATTAACCGTGACAAACTCTTTCCTTCTGTGACATGAGGCATGGAACATTCACCACGTGCTGCACTGTGTCAATTGCTTTACATATGTGATGTAAAGCAGGCAGATCCTTAACCACTGCGCCACCAGGGAAGCCCGGTACTCATTACACTTCGTAAATGAAGACACTGACCTGCCCAAGTTCACACAGCCAGAGTAGCAGAGGCAGGATCTGAAGTTGGGCCAACCTGGGCCGATTGGACCCTGCAGCCCCCTTCCTCTATGTCCACGGCCTCTGGGATAGTGGGGGTCGTGGGGGGATTTGGACGCCCTCCCAGCCAGTGGCCTCACCATCACGTTACTCTGTGCGTGGGAATGGGCCTGACTCATCGGTGCCGTGCAGAGAGGGGGAGTCCTGAGAGTTCTTTGTACCCTGGCTTTGCCCTGCTTCTCGGGGTGAGTCACTTTTCTCGGGGCCTCCACCTTCCCATCTGAGACGACGAGGGCATCCCTACGCAGCCTTGGTCCTGGGCTTCTTGGGCGAGCCATGTAAGGGAGCGCCCAGCAGAGCTGAGCCCAAGTGGAAGGGGCTGTTTGTTTCCGTCACATGCTACTTGTTTGCTCTGGTGCCTAAGCTGACCTTTTCTGTTCCCTTTTCTGGGATTAGGGAAGAGTCAGATCACTTCCCCACCCCAGGCCTCTCCAGCCTGCACTTTCCCAGCTTAATTAGTCTCCAGCTGCCCAAGTGTCCCAGGCAGGCCCTGGGTTCTGGCCAATGGTGGCTGTCCCCATCCCAGGGCTCCAGGCTGGCCAGATGGGCAGCTGGTACTGGAAATAGCCTTGATGGGAGATTCCCCCCTACCCCTTTCCGGTGCTCAACCACTTCCTCTCTGACAGAGCACGCAGTCTCCAGAAGGTTCTGCTGGGTGGACAGAGGGACCTGCGTTGGGCCCTTGTCCGTTGTTCTCCAATGTCCTGTAGTAGCAGACATTGGGGGGCTTCCTCTTGGCACCCAGTCCCTTTCCTCCCTCCTGCCAGGACCCCACATTTCCCAGCCCATGGTTGGTGGGGTAGACAGCATACCAGCTCCCAGTGGGCCCTGATTGGTTTAAGCCAGTTACTATATCCCATCCCATGGCTGCTGTGATTGGTTCAAGGATAGACCCATGACTCAAGTTAGGCCAATCACAGCAAACGCGTCTCCCTGAGGTCTTCGGGAGGTAGACTTTCTCTCCACTGAACCTGAAGAGAAACAGGTAGACCCAGACCTGATTGGGGGACATACTGAGACCCCCAGGGGAGAGCAGCAAATGTGAGAATGCCGAGCTGAGAGACGGAGGCAGAGAGACCAGGTCCCGTCACCCTGTTTGCGTGGCTGGATCAAGCTTTGCCTGAAACCTCCAAAACTCCTATGTTTTTCAGTTACTACACAGCCCATAGATTTTAGTTTTTAAAGCCACCTTAAGTTGGATTTTCTGTTCCTTGGAACCTAGAAATCCTGAACAAGGCCTATAGCATGACAAGGGCCAGGCCTCAAGTCCTTTTCCTCATGTCCTGCTCACAGGATGGAGCCCAGGGCCCAGCCCAGTGCCTGTTCAAACCGCAGGCAATGCTTGTGTGGAAACAGGACCAAAAATGTCCCTGTCCCGTCTTTAGTCTCAGAGCCAGAAGACCACTTAGAGGCCTTAAGTCCAAGGCCCCCATTTTTCAGATGGGAGCACTGAGGCTCACCACTCCCCACTCTTTTTCCAGTCTACTGGCCGAGGCCTCAGGCAGATGGGAGGAGCTGAGGATCCAGCCATACCCAGAGTCTCCAGGCCTTTCCTGCCCCAACTCCAGTTCCTCTGAGGATGGTGGCTGTAGTCTATATTGCTAAAACCAGAGTGGGCCTGCGTGTGCACAGAATGTAAGTAGCTCTCGCTGGGGCACTCTCAGTAGCCTACAGGGTCAAGACCAAACACTTTATCCTGACATCTGAGACCCAATCCCCTCTACGTTTTCTTCTTCATCCTCTTTACTCCTCCCTTGAGGCAAGGAGAGGAAACTTGTGGCAACTGTGCAGGCTTTGTCCCTGCAAAAAATGTGTTGGATACCGCTGAGCGGAAGGGGTGCGTCACTTCCGATTCTGTGGGTCATGGATTTGGGAGGGGCTCAGCTGGGTTGTTCTAGGTCTCCCAGAGTGGCTGGGTCTGGAGGATCTGAGCCCTGGTCGGGCATCTCTCTCCCTCCATGGACCTCTCTCCTCTGCATGTGGTCTCTTCCTGGGCTAGCTTGGGCTTCCTCACAGAATGGCTGCTCAGGGCTCCAGCATGGGTGTCCTACAAGGTGGAAGCTTTTCTTACGTACCTTCAGAAGTGTTACACTGTCATTTCCATCCATTCTGTTGGTAATGAGCGAGTCACAATCCTGCCCAGGTTCAAGAGGAGGAGAATTAGGCTGTACTTTTTTTTTTTTTTTCCGGCGGTACGCGGGCCTCTCACTGTTGTGGCCTCTCCCGTTGCGGAGCACAGGCTCTGGACGCGCAGGCTCAGCAGCCATGGCTCACGGGCCCAGCCGCTCCGCGGCATGTGGGATCTTCCCGGACCGGGGCACAAACCCGTGTCCCCTGCATCGGCAGGCGAACTCTCAACCACTGCGCCACCAGGGAAGCCCTAGACTGCACTTCTTAGTGGAGGGGTGGAAGGTTCTAGAAGAGCTTGTGGGGTGGGAGATGTTCCCATCTTGGGAAAATGCAGTTGGCCAGAGTGTCGATGGGTGATGCTGCCACATTTCTCTGGTCCACGTGCTTCCCCTTCCATGTGAGAGGGCTCTTTCACACCCTCTCCTTCCTCTGCAAACATCCAGGGCCCTCTTCCCTTATTTACCACCCAGTGCCTTGCTGCTTTGTCACTGTAATAACAGAAGGAATCATGGGCGGACTCCCACATGCTCCTACCACTGGGCCCTGCACCCGCTCACACTGATGTCCCTCCAGTCTAGTGGGTGGAGTATCTGAGAGTCTCCCTAAGACCCACCTGTCACGTGTGCCCTGGATCCCATCCCTCCTGCAATTTGCATCCCCTCCTGCACCACCAATTCTCTCTCTCTGGGATCATTCTTCAGGAGAGAATGCTAACTCTTCTCCCACCTTAAAAACAAAACAGAAAATGAATTAAACCCCAAAACAACCCTGTCTTCACCCCACCACTCAAGTTCTCTACTCCCAGGTCAGCCTTAACATTTGTAGAGCCTGGGACAAGAACACAGAGGGAGGCCCACAGACTCTAAGTCTAAATATCAAAATGGTATAAACACATTAACCAACTGTTAAATCACATATGCTCTCTCTTTCTACTTGAGAAGTAGGTCTTAATGAAGGCTTTGGATTCAGAATTCTCCCACTCCTGGAACATGGTGGCATGGGGACAGCCAGCCTTGGCCTTGGCCTTGGCCCTGGTCCCCCAGCCCAGCCCCCTTCTGTCTCACCCGTGGCTCCATCCACACCTTGAATGGCCTTGAGCACCTGTGTGTGGACACCCAGCCCAGACCAAGGTCTGTCCACTGCCACCCCACCCCCAGCCCTGCAGCAAACAGTTGCCCCTTGGTCACCACTTGCGAGGGCAGTGGGCGGAGGCTCCTGTGGGGCTCTCTGAGCCTCTTGCCTGGGTTTCAGAGCAGCACAGCTGCTCCCCTATTCAGCCACACTCCTGGGAAGCATTGTCTCGACTTGCCCTTTTAACTTCCTTTCCCCTGTTCTTTCCCAAGCCCTCTCTTTCCTAAGAGGCTCACTTCCACCACTCTGCAGGAGCTGTATCTGTCGTGTCCCCTCACTTCCACCACTCTGCAGGAGCTGTATCTGTCGTGTCCCCTCACTTCCACCACTCTGCAGGAGCTATATCTGTCGAGTCCCCTCACTTCCACCACTCTGCAGGAGCTGTATCTGTCGTGTCCCCGTCCACCTCCATGCTGCTGAGTGCTGAGCACCTTGGCTGAGGCCCCCTGCTCTCCTGGGCCTGCACCTCCGTGACTGCTCCTCTCAGGCTCCTCTGCTGGTCCCTCCTCATCTCTCTGACTTCTAAATGTTGAGGGAAGCCCAGGGCTCAATCCTTGGATCTCTTCTGTGTCTACACTCATTCCCAGGGTTATCTCATCCTATCTCATGGGTTAATTACCACCCACAAGCCAATAACACCTAAATGTGTGCCCCCAGCTGGAACCTGAACTTCAGGCTCCCGGATCTGGTTGCCTGCTCCACTGCTCCCCGTGGATGGCTCGGATTCACCTCTGGGCACCTCAGCCTTAACTTGTCCAAGCTCAGCGCCTGCCCTCTCTGCTGCCACCCATCCCAAACCTGCCCCGCCCAGCCGGCCATGCTCCCAGGGCTGGGGCCCAAACCGTGGAATCAGCTTTCCCTTTCCTTTATCCATCCCCCTTGCATTCTTTCTCCAGGAATGCCCACTTATCTTCAGAGTCTCTCTCAACCTAGCACTACAGGCTTCTAGTGAGTTGCAGCCTGTTTGCCACTCCTGCTCTGTAGTTAAATGATGCTCCAGACAAAGGGCAGGTCCCCTAATCACTACCCTGCCACACTTCTCTGCATTACCCCTTGCCCTCCCTGAAGCCCTCCTGTGAGCAGTCACCTCCTCCCTGAAGTCTTCCTGATTCACCCATCTCTCTCTTTCTCTGGTGCCCTCCCAATGGAAGCCACATTCCCACCTGTGTCAGCGTTACCTATGGCTGCTGACTGTCCCACCCTCCCGAGGGACAGTGCACTCACCAGGGATGGCTGAGTCTTGGGCATTTCTGTAATCCATCACTCCGCCCAGCCTCAGCACACAGTAGGTGCTCACTCAGTGTTTGCTGACTTGAGTTGAACATTTGGCTTAGTTTTATGGTCAATAGTTTCCATTAGGTCTTAGTTTCTTTTATTATATTTTAAATCATGTTTATTTATTTTCTAGTTCATCTTTAAAGTATTTTTTATTACCTTAATTCTGCTTTTTCTGATTATAAAACTGACACGTGCTTACTGCAGAAAACATTGAAATATGCAAGGGTATAAAGGAAAGACAAGATTACTCATAATTTAGCAATCTAGAGATAATCGTTATCAGCATTTATTTGCTGATAATCCACAGATAAGTATTATTAACATCCAACTTTTTCTTCTGGGCCCCCATTTCTTTCTTTTATTAAATCTTATATTGTGACCATTTCTTACGTCATCACTGTTCTTCAAAGATATCGTATTTAATGGCTGCATAATATTCCACTGTGTCAGTTTATCATAGTTTATTTCACCAAGCGTTTCACACACAAATGTTCATGACACACATACTACCCCCCTGTCCTCTACACACATACACAACCCCTCCCATCCACCCTCACACCCTGAGAGCACACTGTCTGATAAACACCCTGACACACACTCCCGTGGCTCCCAGTCTCCACAATGGAGGTGATTTCCCAGCACGGGATGAACAGTGCACTGGTCACGTGGACCCAGCAGGGTGGGGTTCCAGCCTTTTCCTCTTACGGTCCCTCAGACAGACAGCTGTCGGGACAGACACAAGACAGGCAGACAGGGAGAGCAGACAGGAGGCAGAAAGAGGTCAGGGGAAGAGGAGACAATGGCTTTGGGGGTGTCCGGGCTTTCAGGGGGATCAGGGGATGGGGAAGGCGGCGTCGTGGGCAGCAGGGCCCTGGCTGCACTGTGACGGGAAAGCCCCAGCCAAGAGCAGCTGACAGAACGGGGCTTCCTCTGCTTAAGACTCTCAAGGCTATACAGAGGGAGGTCACAGAATGGAAAACTTGAACCTCAGAATCCTGGGAGCATGGAGGTTCTGCCCTCCAATGGTCAATGCAGGCGCTGAGGCCCAGTGCTGGGACCTCTCAGGGCTCCTGACCCTGGCAAAGAGCCTTTTCTGCCTCCCCGTGTGGCCTGGACCAGGTTCCCCTGGTCTCTGTCCCCAGAGCCGGAACGAGCTTTTGAACTGCAAGAAGGCACGTGGAGGGCAGACCACTCAGGAGGGTCGCTAGGGCTGGGCGGAAGGGCTTGGGGCGGCCCTTGAGCTGCAGGAGAGAGGGAAGAAGTCCAGACACTGGCGCCCCAGGCTTGACCCCAGATGTGTCCCTCCAGCGCAGCCCCTCCTGCCCCTCCCCCGCCGAGCACTGCAGGATCCCTCCGGGTCCTCCAAGTGCAGAGGGCAGTTCAGAGAGAGGCGCAGGGGCCAGTGTCTGGGGTCACTTGCTCTCGGGCGTGGTCTCCTGAGGAGAGGAGGTTTCTGAGGCAGACCCCTGGGGAGCTACCATGTCCCGGCTCCTTCCCAGAGAGCCTGGCTCTCACGGGTCTGAAACCAGAGGCTGTTTGCAGAAAAACATGGAAAAGAATGAACTCAGCTCTGGGTGGTTTGGGGGAGGAAGAGCGAATGCATGGGGCCCAGAGCCAGCTCAATGTGGCTGACTGTGGTATCTTGGACAAGTCACTTCCCTCCCAGGACCCCCAAGACACACCCATGCAGGAGGCTCTGGAGACTGACCACCCTGGGACTGCACTGTTTCCAGCTCTCCTCTGAGTCTCAGAAGTCTGCAGACCGTTGCTACAGATGGAGTTGGTCCTAGATAAGCAGTGGAAACGGCCATTACCTGCACAAGGGCAGTCTCGGTGCAGAGAAGGGGCTCTGCAAAGAGCCGATTACCATACTGTGACACCACAGCGTAGCAATGCTGAGATTGCCCAAAGGAGGGAGACAACACTCCCATTTTGCAGATGGAGCAACTGAGTCTCATAAAGGGAAAGCAACTGTCCCAGGTACCAAAGACTAGAATCTAAGAGCCGTCTGCCTCTCCCCGCCCTCTCCCCACCCAGCCACCCCTGTCCCCTGGCCACTCTCCAGAGCTTCCCTGGGTATGGGGGACAGGCTGGGGAGCCCCACAAGGTATAACTGAAAGCAGAAACCCCTCCCCTTTTGGCTAACTGCCCCTAGACGCCTTAAATCTCTCCTTCCAGGGCTGGGGTTTGTCTGCTTCTCTGATAGCCTTTGGTGAGTGGGACTGGTACAAGAGGGGTCCCCATCACCCCAAGTCCAAGGGGCACCCCAAGTGGGATGCTGTTCTGCCATGCTGGGACAGCGTGATACTGGGCCCGTGCCCCTGGCAGCAGTAGCTCCAGGCAGCTGGACGGGTTGCCGCCAAGAATGCCAGGAATGCAGAGCGGCTGTGTCCTTCCCGCTCCTCCTCCCCCCACCCCCCCACTCCAAGAACAGGATATTCCCTGTCCAGGGAAGCCTGAGTCCAGCCCCTTTATGGGAAAACCACAGAGCATGTGGTGGGCACTGCTCCTGCCCTGGGATGGGCACTCGGTACAGGGGAGCCTGGGGGTCTGGCACCGCTGGGGAGGACACAGCAGGTCTGTGCAGGTTCGGTATGTGTTGAGGACCTACTATGTGCTAAGTGCTTCATGTGTATCAACACACTTAATCTCACAGCAATCCTGGGAGATTCTCTTTCACAGATCAGGAAATCGAGGCTCAGAGTGGCCAGGGAACATGCCGGAGGGTACCAGCTGGCAAATGGCAAAGCCAGACTTGAACCAGGCCAGACTGATCCTGAGGCCCTTGCTCTTAGCCACTAAGCCGGGTGGCCTCATCTCCACTGTGGCCACTGGGGGCCATCTCCTGGGGTCTCCCCATGACACCTGCAGAGGATGGAGGGCATGCTACAGAGAGGCAGCCCCTTCCTGTTGGCAGTTGGTCTGTTTTGCAGCTGGCAAAGGGTCAAGGTGGGAGGTTTGTCTCTGAGCTGCAGGGGCTAGAGGCTCAGCTCTGGCCCCTCCCTGGCTGTTCTTGTAGGGGCCCAGCATGGGGGAATCCTGAAGTTTGACCAGGTTACAGGCCACCGGCTCCAGGAGGGGCTTTTTCTGGACCCTCTGTGATGGGCAGGTGGGCTGTCACTTGGTGCGGGCGCAGGGATAAGAGGTAGGGCTCGGGAAGGCTGTAGGGAGATGCAGCGGTGGGGGGAGAGCATGAGCTATACCAGACTCCAGCCCTGTGATTCTAGAGGTGCCCCCACTGCCCCCAGGCTGAGCACCCATCTGTCCCTCCTGAGCCCAGCTTTCTCTGGCCCTTTGTCTGGGCTGCTCCTCTGGGGCACCACCCTGCCGGATCAGGTGCAGCCTTCCCATCCTTCGACCTGGACCAGGCCCTGTTGGTGGGTGGGGACAGACCACAGAGCCTTGGGCTGGGCTGCAGAGGCTGCCCAGACTCAGGCCCACCCAGACCCAGGCCCAGGTGACTGGAGCACAAGAGGCCATCTACACAGGGGGTTGACCCATTAGAAATAGAGGAAACCAAGGCTCAGGGGGCCAGGGGGCCTGCTGGAAGTCACAGAGCTGTCACCCAGAAGAGCTCTGGTGTCCACCAGCCCTCCCAAAGGGGATCTTGGCTGGAGTTGCTGGCCCCTCACCTTCTCCTGGCCTTTCCGTTGGTCCCCTAGCCCCTGAGGCCTGGCTGGTTCTGTTCCAGTGTGTTGTCCTGCACTGGCTCCTGGTCCCCCGGGGGGCCAGGGTCAGGTAAACAGGATCCCAGCCAGCACTCCCTGACCTTGTTTACCTCCCGAAAGAATGTGAGGGCATTCTTCCCCTTCCCAGGCTGTGAGTCACCCCTCAGCGATGCGCCAGGCTCCCGCCACTGCCTGCCCGGTCCCCACTCACCCCCCCTCAGACCCCGGCCCCTTGCCTCCTCACCCGGTGATGTCAACCCTGTCTCCCCCTCCCCACCCCCTTGGAGCCCACCGGGCCTCGAGTCGCCATGGCAACAGCTCACAACAGGAAGCAAGGCCCCGCGGAGGCCTGAGCTGGGGCAGAAACACAGGAAGCAGCGCTGAGCACCGTGCAGCATTGTCAGTCCCGTAAAAAACAAAACAGGACAAAAAGATTTAATGAGAACAATTAGCCCAAAGAAAAAGGAAAAAAAAAAAGGCCAAAAAAACAAACAAGGCCAAACAGCCTGAAGGCGGGAGGCTGGCTGAGCTCCAAGGACCCCGTGTTTCCCCTCCTGACACAATGTCGGTTAAATAATACTTCCTTCTCAGAAGGCTCCTGGGGGGAAGAGGGGTCCTTCCCAGTGGCTCCTCTGTTGAGCCCCCCAACTTCTAAGGACCAGATGGGCTAGTCCCCCGCCCCCACTCCAGGTATTATTACTCCCCAAGTCCTTCACCGGGTGGCATCCAGCTCAGGGGAAGAAAGGCCAGAGGCCTGGGCCACTCAGATGGAAACAACTCCTGGCCCCAGTGCCGGGAGATTCCGTGCAGCGATGGTCTCTCCTGAGCCTCAGTTTCCTCCCTCGTTTGCACCCTTGTTGTCCTCACTGCCGTCAGCATCACCCTCCCCTCGTCTCTGAAATGTCGGGAAGCTTCAATGAGCTGGCACATCCATAGGCACACAGTAGGTGATCGATGCGTGTTGAATGAACGAGTCAAGGAATGAATGAATCAGCGGAAGTTCATGGAGTCAATTTCAGCTCAGTACAAATTAAGAGTCAGAGATGGACAAGATGGCCTGTGAGGGACAGAGCTCCCTGTCAGTGGAGGTGGACGAGCAGAGGTTGGGAAGACTTGGTGGGATCTTATAGAGGGAACTGAGCCCGGGGGTAGGGGAGGGTGCAGCAGACGATCCTCGGGGCTCTCTCCCTCCCACCAGCTGAGGGCTCTGGCCCAGTGGCTCTATCTGGATGATACAGTCTAGTCCTGGGCCCTGTCCAGGCACCAGGGGGCCCCTGGTGGCTTCCGAGCAGAGTAGTGATACGTGCAATTGGATAATTTAGGGAGGTACCCCTGGACAGATTAGGAATGGTGGGGACACACCAGAAAAGAACAAGATGGGAGATGGGGGAATCGGGATCTGCTGACTTGGTTTCTTTTCTTTTGAACTCAATAGTAATGACGCATAGTAAGTGTTCAGTCAGTATTTATTGAACGAACGAGTGATAACCCCCTTATACTGAGATATTTGTTTTGCGTACATTGTTTTATTAATTCTCATTACAACCCTATGAAGTAAGCCTCATTCTTCCTAGTTTACAAATGAAGGAATGGAGGCTCAGAGAGGTTGAGTGACTTGCCCCAGGCTGCACAGCATGTAATGGAGCTGGATTCCAGCCCATCTGACTCCACCTGCCATCTCAGACATGCCACACCGCAGTATTGCCCTGTGCTGACTCCATGCTGGGCCTTGGGGACACATAGATGATCAAGCCCCAGCCATGCCTCTGAGGAGCCCCTGGGTTAGTGACCTCAGTTTTCCCAGCCATAGACTGAGGGGTGGTAGGGGAAGGCCCAGGCCCCTCCAATCTCTCCCACCACCATCCCCAGTGAGGCTACACGGAAGGGGCAGCCAAATGGGCACCAGGGAGGGCAGGGAGGCGGCGTCAGGCCCAGGGGGGGACGGGAAGGCTGAGATGGAGGAGGGAAGGAGGAGCCTTCAGGAGATCAGATAACCGCGGGGTGTCCTTCAGGAAAAGGAACAGAGACCGGGGCTTGGTGAGGGGGAAGGAGAAGCAGATGTGGTGAGAGGCAGGGACAGGTGCACTCAGGGGGAGGAAATGAATCTCAGTCCCGGCGCCTGGCCTTCGGGCCCCAGGCCTGCTCAGCCGGAAGCCGGGCCCCAAACATAGCATCTGGGGTTTGGGGCTGCACCTGAGGGCTTCAGGTGGGACCCGGAAAGGACTTCCCGCCCACACCTGTCCTCCTGCCTCCTCATCCGGGTGCCTCACACGCACCTGCCCCGGGGCCTGCTGGAAATCCTCCTGGGGGCTGTTGAATGGGCTACAGGAAAGGGGATACAGTCTGTGGGTGGTTTGTGCCCGGAGCGAAGGAGGGAGAGGAGGCTGGGCGGTGCAGGGAGGGGCCCCGGGGGCCCCACGGGAATGGGACAGGTCTCCTAGGACAGGAAGCGACAGAGGGTCATCACAGATGGCTGAGGAAGAGTCCTGTTCTACATTGGGGGTCTCTGTCAAGTTGTTTTGCGTACATTGTTTTATTAATTCTGGGCCTCAGTTTCCCCATTTGTGAAGTGAGGGCTCTCATTCTCGGGAGAGGCAATAGGCCGGCCTAGTGCTTAAGAGTGTGTCGGTGCCTGGACCACCTGGGCTCAGTCCTGGCTCCGAAGTCATGCCAGACAGACCCAAGGGTGTGGGGTTTTAATAACACAGAATCCAATAGGGTCTGCAGTGTGGCAATGTTCTGGCTCCACCACTTGTCAGCTGTGTGACTTGGGCAAGATGTCCAATGTCTCTGTGCTGTTTCTCACCTTCAGGAAGAAGGTTGTAGGGCTTTCCTGGTGGCGCAGTTGTTGAGAGTCCATCTGCAGATGCAGGGGACACGGGTTCGTGCCCCGGTCCGGGAAGATCCCACATGCCGCGGAGCAGCTGGGCCCATGAGCCATGGCCGCTGAGGCTGCGCGTCCAGCAAAAAAAAAAAAAAAAAGGTTGTAACAACACGAACGTCCTGGGGAGCTGGAGGACCCAGAGAGTTAACACACCTACCGAGGCAGAATAACACTCAGTAGGTTGTATGGGCCCAGAGACCATCCTAAGATGCTTTGTAACTGGGGATCCCCGAGACAGCTCCACTTCCAGGCTCTGTGCCCAGCCGGGCCCTCAGGACAGAGGGGAACAGGCAGAGGAGAAGCAGGGAGAGAAAGTGGGAAACTGTCTAGCCCAGAGGTTGGGGCTGTCTCCTTCAGCCTCTGCCCCCGGCCCTGATCACAATTATCGTGGGTGGGGTCGAGCCCTCGGGTCCTGCCCCGTGGGTCTCTCTCCCTGGACTGGGCAGGGGTTTGGCACACGGCAGGAGCCCCCAGGAGGCACTGGGGCCTGGGGAAGAGTGCATGGCCTGGGTTTCTCAGTGAATCACTGGAGGCTTCAGCGTGCTCCTTGTAAAGTGAGAGCTGGAAGCGTGAGGACCCAGGGACACCCCTCACATGGGGGCCGCTGCACCCAGGAGGTGCCCCCCATGCTGCTCCTCTTCCCTTCCCTTCCAGAACCATCAGCTCCTTCCCTTTCACCAGCTGCCCCATCGCTACTGGTTCTCCTCTCACAGCCCAGACTCGTCCTCAATTGTCTGCCCTGAAACAGACAAACCCCTTAACCCCCGGCTCCCACCTCTCCATCTCCCTTGTTCCTTGTGTCCACACCACCTCTGCACCTTTGTGGTCACTCTTTAGCCTGACACATCTCTCATTAGTCTTCAGCACTTCCAAGTCTCTCTCTCACTTGGCTCCAAGGTGCCCCCCTGACGTTCTTCTCCGACCCCTTGGCGTCTCCTCCTCAGTCTAGTTGGCTTCCCCTGCCAGCCTGGACCCTCAGGCCTCCTTCCTGTGCCTCTGCGTCCACCCTCTTCTCTTCTCCCAGTCCCAGCCGTCGCATCCACATCTGATCCCTCCCCAGCAGGACCCACCTCCTGGCTGCATAATCTTTAGCTACTTAGCTTCTCTGTGCCTCAGTTCCCTCATCTGTAAAATGGAACCAGCAGTGGTTCCTACATCCTAGGGCAGTGGAGGGATTAATGAAGTAACACAAGTGAAGCGCTCAGAATGTGCCTGCACATAAGCCAGACCCAGCCTAGGAGTACCTGTCACGTGGCCAGTAAGTATCAGAGCGGGGACTTGAGCCCAGGGACCCTGGATCCAAGTCCTGTTCTCTTCCACTGTTCTTGTGACACATCCATGGTCCAAGGCGTTCCTCGGTGGCGGGGGGTGGGTGTGGGGGGTGCGTGCAGTTTGCAGCTTAGAGCAGGCATCCCATCCCCAGAGGGTGGAATCTCAGGCACAGAAAAGCAGATGGGGCAGGACCCCTTGAAGACCTGAGGTGACACCAAGGGCTGGCCTAGAGGAACCCTCTTGCATTGCTGCTGTGGGACATGCAGGTTCTGGTTCCGGGCTCCTTGGGCCTCTATCCTATGAGGGAACATGTGCTGGGCAGCCAGACGCCTGGGAGCCTGGTGCCACCTGGTGGTCAGAGCTCATCCCACTGTGTTCTGGGGCTTAAGACGAGAACTCTGGGCTCCTGGCGTCCTGTAGCCATCCCAATGCAACTATTTTTCAATCGAGGCTGACTCTTAACAGCCTTCCCACCTCCTGCTGTGTAGCCCCAATTTAGTGTCCTCTTCCCCTTGCCTTGCTGAAGGCCAGCCTCTCACTGAGCATTTATTTATTCACTCAACAAATGCAAAACCTCTATTGTGTGCCTGGCCCCGGGCAGAGTGCCAGGATGGTGACCTGAATCAAACCTGTTCCGTGTCCTGGAGGAGGTCCCGTTCTGATGGGGGAGATGCATACAGACTGACAGCAGAATCAGAGCTGTCACTGAGCGAAGCCCAGGAGGTTTTGCTGGGGCAGATTAAACAGTAGCCCAGGAGGCTTCATGGAGGAGGAGACGTTTGAGATTCATTTTGAAGGATGGAAACAATAGCGACTGATAGAGGCCCTCAGTAATCAGAGTAGGGACAGGGAAAAAAGTCATGAAGGGAACAGCATATGCAGAGTATGGAGGCCTTGAGCTGAGAGCCATTGAATGGTGGTCCAGTATGTTTTTCCAACACCACCAAACAATCAATTCTACCTGGGGATAGTGTCAAATCTCATAGGTTAAGGGCTCAGTCCCACAGGGCCAGCCATCCCTGCCCCCTCCCCCACTTTGGAAGCCAATCATAAGTCAAAGTTGTCACCTGTGCTTCTGTGCCACCAGCTACAAATTGGAGATTCCCACAACCCCTTCTTTGGGTTTGATTAAGTTGCTAGAGCAGCTCACAGAACTAAGGAAAACAGCTTACCTACCAGATAACAGCCAGATGGAAGAGATGCATAGGGCAAGGTATGGGGAAGGGGTGTGGAGCTTCCACACTCTCTCTGGGAGTACCATTCTCCCAAGACCTCCAGGTGTTCACCAAGCCAGAAGCTCTCTGAACCCCCTCCTTTTGGGTTTTTATGCAGGCTTCATTACATAGGCATGATTGGTTAAATCGTTTGCCGCTGACTATTGATTCAAACTTCAGCCCTTCTCCTCACCTTGGAGCTGTAAGCTCCAATGCTCTAAGCATCTGGTTGGTTCCCTTGAACCAGCCCCTACCCTTAGTAGCTTTCCGAAAGTCACCTTATTAACATAAACTCAGATGTGGTTGAAAGGGGTTTGTTATGAATATCAAGACACCTTTTTAAATTTTTATTTATTTATTTATTTTTGCGGTATGCAGGCCTCTCACTGTTGTGGCCTCTCCCGTTGCGGAGCACGGGCTCTGGACACGCAGGCTCGGCGGCCATGGCTCACGGGCCCAGCCGCTCCGCGGCATGTGGGCTCTTCCCAGACCGGAGCACGAACCCGCATCCCCTGCATCAGCAGGCGGACTCTCAACCACGGCGCCACCAGGGAAGCCCTCAAGACACCTTTATCACTCTTCTCACTTAGGAAATTCCAAGCGTTTTAGGAGTTCTGTGCCAGAAATGGGAAAACCAAATATACATTTCTTATTATAATCACAATATCACAAGTGGTTAGTAGGGAATGACACGGTCACTCAGGCTACAAGTGCCAGATGGAAGAGGTGTCAGGGACTGAAGTGAGAGGTGCTGGTGGCTTGGTCTGGGAGGGAGGGTGGTGGTGGTGACCACAGGGGTTGGGAGATGGCATTGAGAGATGGGTGGGAGGTGAGTCAGAAGGAGGGTCTGGGACACCCCTCAGGGTCTGAGAATATGCATTTTTTATTAAAAATATATTTAACTTTATTATTGATTTAAAAATCAAATGTTAATTCGCCATATTAATTAACTAAACAAACAACACCATATGATCATCCCAATAGATGCAGAAAAAGCATTTGACAAAATTCAACAGTTATAATAAAAACTCTCAGCAAACTGGGAATAGAAGAAAACTTTCCCAGTCTAATAAAGGGTGTCTATGAAAAAATCTGTAGCTAATATCATAAAAATCTGAGTGCTTTCTCCCTAAGATCAGGAAAAAGGTAAAGATGTCTGCTCTTAATACTTCTAGTCAACATTGTACTGGATGTCTTAGCCAGTGCAATAAGGCAAGAAAAAAAAAGGCATACAGACTGGAAATGAAAGAAAACTGTCTTTATTCACAGACACGAACATCTACATAGAAAACTTGATGGAATTTTTAAAAAGCTAATAGAACTAATAAGTGAGTTTAGCAATGTTGTAGGATACAGGTCAATATAAAAAAATTAAATTTAGTTATATATACTAGTCATGAACAGTTGGAAATTTTAAATTTAAAATACAACTTACAGCAGCATGAAACACTTAGGGATAATTCTGACAAAGATAGGTAGCAACTGCACCTGTGAAACTACAGAACATTGTTGACAATTTCAACATTGTTTAAAAAATCAAATGAGAACTAAGCATTAAATATTGTTAAATGGAGAGTTATAACTTTTTCATGATTGGAAAATTCAATATTGTTAAGATGTCAGTCATTTCCAAATTGAACTACAGATTCAAAATAATCTAAATAAAAATTCTAACAGTTTTTTTTGGTAGAAATTGACAAGATGGGTAACCATATGGAAAACAGTGAACCTGATCCTTACCTCATATCATATACAAAAATTAACTCATAATGAATCATATACCTAAATGTAAAAGCTTTTGTTCTTTGAAAGACACCATTAAGAAAATTAAAAGACAAGCCACAGTCTGGGAGAAAATATTTGCAAAACATACATCTCATGAAGGAGTTGGAATATTTAAAGAATTCTTATAACTTGAAAATAAGAAGACAAACAACCTGGTTTTTAAAATGGGCAAAATATTTGAAAACACATTTTACCGAAGAGGATAAATGAATGGCAAATAAGCATATGAGGGGACCTCCCTTGTGGTCCAGTGGTTAAGAATCTCCCTTCCAATGTAGGGGACGCGGGTTTGATCCCCGGTCAGAGAACTAAGATCCCACGTGCCGCAGGGCAACTAAGCCCGCACGCCACAACTACTGAGCCCACGCACCACAACTAGAGAGGAGCCTGTGTGCTGCAACTAAGACCTGACAGCCAAAAATAAATAAATAAAAAAATTTTTAAAGCACGTGAAAAGATGCTCAATATCAATAGTCATTAGAGAAACGCAAATTCTCTACATTCCATCAGTATACATGCAATAAATAGCTAAAATGGAAAAGACTGATGATATCAAGTGTTGGCAAGGATGTGGAGCAATGGAACTCTCGGTGTTAATGGGAAGGTAAAATAGTCCAGCCATTGTAGAAAACAGTTTGACAGGTTCTTAAAAAGTTGCCATTTACAACCCAGTGATTCCACTCCTAGGTTTCTACCCACGAGACAGAAAAACTGCTTTCTAGGCTTGCTGCAACCGGTACGTTCCCGAGATTTCTTTCCACTGGACTTCTGGATAAATCCCTTTGTTTCATTTCCTACATCTTCCTCTTAGTTTCACCTTGTAAGAGACTGCAGTTACTCAGCAAAGTCCAAAAGCTCCTCTGCTTTCTTGGTGCCTGGGTGGGTGACCCAATTCTTTGCACCTGTGCTGGGTCACATACGTAGTTAGTTCTGGCCAACGGAAAGTGCTTGGAAGGTTTGTTACTTCCGTGAAGATGATGTGCCTTCTTTACTCTCTTCCCTTGTCCTCTGGCTGAATGTCCCTGTGGAGAACTCAGATGAAAGGAGTCCGGGTCCTCAATGAATGTGTACAGCAGCCTCCCCTATCCCTTCCCTGGCCTCAATAACCCTCACTGAACTCCAAGGTGGTCAAGAAATGAACCCTTAGTGTACTTAACTACTGAGACTGTGTGTGGGGGGTGTCTCTGTGTGTGTGTGTGTGTGTGTGTATTGATCTAATAGCTAGCGTTACTTACCCTGAGTAATACCTTGCCATTCTTGCTGAAGTAGATGCTCAAATAATTTCCTAACAAAGAATGTTGAGGAATTAAATTTTCAGAGCTCTTTCATGTCTGACAATTGTCTTTATTTCGGCCTCACATTTGAGTTTGGCTAGCGAGGCTAACCTGCTAGTTGCCTGCCTGATATCCATTCTCCCACTTATTTCTTGCCCCGTTTCTGTGTATGGGGCAGCAATGTAATTTGGCTGAATACTTGTTTTCTCAGGCTCTTTGGCAACAAGGAGGAGCTATGTGACACATTTCTGGCAACTGAACCATAAGCAGTTTCCCTGGGTAAGCTTTGTTTTCCTGATAAAATCAGGATAAAGGGGAACATAGGCAAGTGGCACCACCCTTCATCCTCCTTTTCAAAAGGAACATGGGTGTGATGTCTGGAGCTGTAGCAGTCATCTTGTGACCAGGTGGCAACAAATATAAGGTAAAGGCCTGTGGAATCACAAAGATGCTGGCCCTGATGTCTCTGACCTACCTAAAAAGCAAGCAATGCTTCCTCATCTGGTTAGGTGAGAAAAGTAGCCTCATATTTGTTTACAGCACTGTAAGTCATAATTTCTGTTGCATAGGACATTTTAAACTGGCCCAGAAGGCATATAATTTTAGGTTCAAAGCAATTTTCCCTTAGAATTTGAAGACCTTTCTCTGCTGTCTTCTGGCCTCTGTTATTGGTAATCCCAGACTGATTCATGCTCTTTCCTTTGAAATTATTTTTTTAAACAGAAAGCATTTAAATTAATGTTCTTTTTATCCTGACGTTCAGACATTTGTTAGTGTGTTTAGGTGTCAGTCTTTAAAAATCCACTTTGTGGGCTTCCCTGGTGGCGCAGTGTTGGGAGTCTGCCTGCCGATGCAGGGGACACGGGTTCGTGCCCCGGTCCGGGAAGATCCCACATGCCGCGGAGTGGCTGGGCCCGTGAGCCATGGCCGCTGAGTCTGCGCATCCGGAGCCTGTGCTCTGCGATGGGAGAGGCCACAACAGTGAGAGGCCCGCGTACCACAAAATAAATAAATAAATAAATAAATAAAAATCCACTTTGCTCATCACTTGACAAGTCCTTTCAATTTGATGGCTGTATCTCTGCTGACATCTGGGAAATTCTTTCCTATTTGGTCATTTCCTCCCCTTCGCCTTCCCTGCCTTCTCTTTCTGGAACTCCTGATACAGATGTTGGACCCTGTAGATCCTTTATATCTCTTGTCTTTTCTTTCATATTCTCCATCTTTTTGTTCTATCTTCTAGAATCCACTAAATCTTCGGTTAATTTTTAAAGTTTCAGCAATATTTTTAATGTTCAAGAATTCTTATTTTCTGGTTGCTCCCTTCTCAAAGCATCTTGTTCCTGTTTTTCATATGCAGTATCTCCTAAAATATCTCTGAGGAGGTTTCATCCCAACAGATCACTGAGGGAAAATTACAGCTGAATTTAATTCCTCAACATTCTTTCTTAGGAAATTATTTGAGCATCTACTTCAGCAAAGTTATCTTATATCCTGAATTATTTTATTTTATTTTGAGTCAGTTTTTTCTATTATTCTTAGTATTTCTCTTTCAGCTGTAATTTTCCCTCAATGATCTGGTACTTTTTAGGACAAAGACAAAAATCCTCAACACAGCCTAAAATGCCCTGGAGAGTCCCTAACTACTGTTTCAGAAAGATTTCTTTTACATTTAATTTAACTTTTGGATTGTGACACAATGCATACATGAATGTATAAAAGATACGAACATTCAAAGACTAATGATAAAGCTGACACCCACATAAACAACTCTCAAATTAGGAAAGGGGACATCACCAGGAACTGTGTGTTCCCCTGCATCCACACTCACCTCTCTCCCCAAAAGGAAGTCACTATCCCAGTCTCTGCAATAATCATTTCCTTGTTTCCTCATGAGTTTTTACCATCTACACCTGCATCCTTGTACAAAATAGTATTTAGCTTTGCCTGGTTTTGAACTCTATGTAAGTGGCACCATATGGTTTATATTCTTATTTCCATTGCTAAACCTTATTTTGAAAGACTCATTGACGCTGATGTGCATCATTATAGTTCGCTCAGTTTCAATGCTGGATAATTATCCAGTGTGTGAATATCCCGGACTTTACTTGCCCAGGCTACTGGAAGTGGGGGCTGTTTCCAGTTTCGAGTTTTTGCAAATGTTGTTCCCACGAGCACTTTAAAACAGGTTTGCTGGTGCACATGTGCAAGAATTGTCCTAACACGTGTCCCTAGGAGACAAATTGCTGGCTTCCAGGTGATGTGCAGGTTTCCATTTACTCAGTAGCACCAAACTGATTTCCAAAGTGGTTGAATCCACTTTTATTCTCACCAGAAACATCTGAGAGTTCCTGCTCTTCCACCTTCTTGTCGGGACTTGCCATTATCAGACTTTACAATGTTTGCTTATCAGGTGGCAGTGAAGCTGTATGTCATTGGGGGTTTGTATTTGCATCACTTGTGAGGTTGAGTGGCTTTTCATTTTATTGGTCTCTTGTGATTCCTCTTTACAAGTGCCCGTTGCAGTCTTTGGCCCACCTTCTCTGCTCCTGGATGTTTGTTCTATCCTCCAGCTGATTCACAGAAATTCCTGACAAATTCTCCTTCGTCAGTTTATGGTGTTTTAAATATTTTCTTTATCTTTTCACTCTCTGCATAGTCTTTTGATAAGGAACATTCATAATTTGAATGTAGCTGAAGTTATTGATTGTTTCCTAAGTGACCTACGTTCTGTGTTTCTTGTGTAAGAAATTATTCTCTACCTCATGTTAATAAAGATATTTTAAAATACCATCTTCTAAAAGTCTCAGAGTTTTGCCTTTCACATTGAAGCTTGGAGTCAATGTGGGGGATGTAGGAGGTCTAGTTTCATTTTTTTCCACATATGGAGAACTAATAATCCAGCACCATTTATTGAAAAGCTCATACCCACTGACCAGCGTCTCAGTCTCTCTCTCCCTCTCTCTAGATAGACCGATCTATTTGCCTGTATCTATATTCCTCTGAGCTTTCATTTCGCTTTCATTGTCCTATTTGTTTGTTCTCATGTCCATAGTTCACTATCTTATTTGCTTCAGCTTTATATTGTCTTGGTATCTGCTAGGGACAGTTCCATCACCTCCATCTCCTCTCCCTTCTCCTCCTTCAGGTGTGCCTTGGCTTGTCCTAGCCCTTTGCACTTCCATATAAATTTTACATTCAGCTTATCCAGTTCCAAAAAAATACCTGTGGTGATTTTGATTAGGTTTGCCTTGACTCTATAGACCAGTTTGGGCAGAATCGCATGGTTCCAGGACTGGGTCTTTCAACCCATGAACATGGCTTAACTCTCCATTTTTAGATAGTCTTTAATGTCTCACAATAAAATCTTATGATTTTATTCCACAAGGACCTAGATGTATAAATCAGTAGATTTACTCTTAGGTACTTTACATATTTTTATTATACTTAAGGGGTATCTTATATTACTTCATTTTCTAATTATTTACTGCTAGCATAGAGGAACACAAAAGATTTTTGCATATTGACTTTTTTAATCCAACAATTTTGCTAACTTCTCTTATTAATTCTAATAAATATTTTGAAGAATTTTTGGATTTTTCTACACAAAATTGGAAAATGACAGTTTTATTTCTTTCTAATCCTTTTCCCTTTGTTTCATTTTGTTACTGTCTAGGTCAGCATTGTTCAGTAAAATCTAATGTAAGTCTTAAATGCAGACCACAGGTATATTTTAAATTAATAGCCACATTAAAAATTAAAAGAAGCAGATGAAATGAATTTTTCTAATACAGTTCGTATAACCCAATGTATCAAAATACTATTGCTTCAGTATGTAATAAATATACAATTATTAATGAGACATTTTATGGTGTGGGGTTTTTTTTGTACTAAGTATTTAAAATCCAACATGTATGTAATTTGACTCTTACATCTAGATTCAGACTAGTCATATTTCAAAATCTCAGTAGTCACAGGTGGCTAGTGGCTACCATATTGGATAACACAGGTCTAGAATATTGTGTGCACTGTTTAATGAAAATGGGGATTGCAACCATCCTTGCCTTGTTACTGATCTCAAGGGGAATGCTTTCAACATTTCACCATTAATTAGGATATTTGCTGTAGGATTTTCGTAGATACTTTTACCAGGATAAAGACATTCCCTTGTATTCCTAATTTGCTACAAGTTTTAAAACATAAACAGATATTGACTTTCCTGGTATCTTTTGGGATAACAATATGTCTCTCTCCTTTAACTGTTTTGTTTTTTTTTTTGCGGTACGCGGGCCTCTCACTGTTGTGGCCTCTCCCGTTGCGGAGCACGGGCTCCGGACGCGCAGGCTCAGCGGCCATGGCTCACAGGCCCAGCCGCTCCGCGGCATGTGGGATCTTCCCGGCCCGGGGCACGAACCCGTGTCCCCTGCATCGGCAGGCGGACTCTCCACCACTGCGCCAGCAGGGAAGCCCCTCTCCTTTAACTTTTAATGTGGTGAATTACGTTTTTTTTTTTTCTTTTGCTTTGCAGTGTTTATTGCTAATGAGTGGTAGCATTTTCCCCAAGATTTTTAAATTGAGATATAACTGACATATAACATTATATTATTTTCAGGGGAACAACATAATGATTTGATATTTGTATACACTGCAAGATGATCCCCACAGTATATCTAATTACCATCTTCATATCGACCAACTTTCAAATGTTAAGCCAATCTTGCATTTCTGGATGAGATCTGATTTTGTCATAATGCATTATCATTTTTATATACTGCCTGATTTGGTTTGCTAATGTTTTGTTTAGGATTTATGTATTTGTACTCATGAGTGACATTGGCCTATGATTTTCCTTTTTTGTAATATCCTTGTCATAAAAAGAATTGGGAAGAATTCCCTCTTTTTCTATAATGTGGAAAAGTTGGGGCAGGACTGAAATTTTTTCTTCTTTAAATATTTCATAGATGAAGACCCATTTTCAGTGAAGCCGGAATTTTCTTTGTGGGAACATTACTGATGATTGGTTCAACTCCTTTAATGGTTGTGCAGAGGTCTGATGTTCACTGGTGCCACGGAACGTCAGACTGCTAAAGTGCTGAAATAGTTTCATACCAGTTGGTACGTACCACCACTCCCAACCCCCTAAGTGCAACAACCCCTCCAAGGCTGCCCCAGATTCCCCAGACCTTCTAACAAATAGATCTGCTGACAAATAGATCAGAGAGTGAATCCCTGCATAGCCAGGGGGCTCTTGGGCTCTGTTCAGTGTTAGGGTTGGCACCTGTTATGAATGCCCAGTGCCTGGTTGTTAAATCCTGTGGTACTATGACCAGGGATGGTGATCATTCAGGTTTCCTCTTGAATTAATGCTGGTAAATTATATTTTTCTAGGAATTAAAATTTGAAAGCTATTGTAATCAAGTTATTCACAATTATCTTTATCTTTTCTTTTCTTCGGTGTCCGCATACTCTTTAGCTTTACATTCTGGTTATTGATTAATTGTGCCTTCTCTCTTCTTTCTTGATCAATTTCACCAGAGGGTTGTCAATACAACTAGTGTTTTCAGAGAAATAATATCTGCTTTTGCTGATCCTTTTCATTATTTTCTGCTCTTAACTTTACTCTGTCCTTACTTTTGTTTTCTTTGGTGTACTGTTCTTTTTCTAGCTTCTTGAGATGGGAGCTTACTTATTACTTTCAGCCTTTGCTCTTTTCTAATACAAGCATTGAAGGCCATAAACCCCTTTAAGTCGTGCTTTAGCTGTATCCTATAATTTTTAATATGTAATATTTCCATTCTCATTCAGTTAAAATATTTTCTTATTTCCATCATGAGTTCTTTTTTGATCCATCTCTTATTTAGAAACACACTTCTTAACTCCCAAACATATGGGGCTTTTGAAGTTATCTTTTTGTTATTAATCTCTGGCTTATTTGTGCTATGGTCAGAGAATGTACTCTATATGATTTCAGACTTTAGAAATTTCTTGAGTTTCACTGTTTTTGTAAATATTTCATATGCCTTGAAAAGGAGAGTATTCTGCAGATGTAGCCATGGTGTTCTGTAAAAGTCCACTAGTCAAGTTTCTTATTATTATCCTTATTGAATATATTTCTGCTTATTCTGTCAATTATAGAGGGATGTGTTTTTAAATCTCCCCTTATAATTGTGGATTTGTCTATTTCTCTGTGTAGTTCTCTTCTTCATGTTTCTTATATTTTAAGACTATGGTATTCACATACAAATTTGAAATTGTTCTATCTTTCTGGTCAGTTGGACCATTTTCATTTTGAAGTAACCTTCTTTATCTCTAGTGATGTTTTTTTCTGATACTAAAATACCTGCACCAGCCTTCTTTTCGTTAGCCTTTGAATGATACATATTTTTTTTTACCGTACATTTACTTTCACCCTTTCAGTATCCTCATGTTTTGGAAGTGTGTCTTGTGGATGTCTCTTGTAAATTGCATATAGTTGGATTTTTATCCAGTCTGATAATCTTCTTGTTTTAACTACAACATTTAGTCCACTTGCATTTATTGAATTATAGTACATTTGAATTTATAACTGTCATTTGTTTGTCCCACCTGTCTTGTATTTCTTTTTCTCTCCATTCTTGCTTGCTTTAGGATTGATTGGATTGATGTTCTCATTCTATTTCTCCCCTCTAATAATTTTGCTAAATATTATACACTGCATTTTCATTCTTTTTGTTTACCCTGGTAATGACAACGTGCAGTCTTAACTCATCAAAGTCTAAGTATATTTGATATCTGTTTTCGTTTTCCTCCTGAGGAATAGAAGGATCTTGGAACACTTTAATCCACTCACCCAAGTTCTGTGCCATTGTTGTTGTGTATTTTAATTCTATTTTTATCCAGAAGACATTGTTATTGTTTTATATTATCAATGTTCTTCATTGTTCTTTATTCCCTATTGCATCAGACCTCTGTCTGTGATCATCTTCCTCCTGCCTTTAGTCCCTCCGTTGGAATTTCCTTTAGGGAGGGTCTGCTAGCGTCAAAGTCTTAGTTTTTGTATTTGTAAATGTTATTTCCCCTCATTCTGGAAGACATTTTCACTGGGTACATAAATCTCGAAATAAAATTTCACTAAATTTCTCTCAGGGCTTTGGATATATCATTCTACTGCCTTCGGGCTGGCTTCCGTTGCTCCTGATGAAAAGTCAGTGTAAATCTATCTATCTTTTTTTTTTTTTTCACCTGTACGCCCAACAGAGGCGTACAGGGGAACAGGAAGCTGTGGAAGGTTTTTAAGCACTAGGGTGACCCAGTTAGATGTGCATTTTAGAAAGCGGGCTCTGGCACTGTGGACACAGTCTCAGAGGAGATGGCAGTGAGAAGGTTGTTGCTGCGATCAAGAGAAAGGACAAGGGGTGTAGAGGGGAGGAAGTCAGAGAGGCAGGACTTGGGGTCCACGCAGGCAGGCGGTGGTAGCCGGAGGGGCACGGATGACTCGGGTTCCTCCTAGTGAGGATGAATGGTGGCGCGGCAGAGAAGACAGAACGAGGTTGGAGTGAACGGGGAAAATGAGATGGTCCCGGACCTCAAGATCCATTCATCCCACAAACAGTCGAACACCTACTACATGCAGAGCGCCTAGCGCGTGTGACTGGGGACTTGGGGCTGCGTGGCAGCGAAATCTGTCCCGCTGTGCACCTTAGATCCGCCACGGCCACACCTGCCGCCAAGTACTGCCTAGCTGGGGCCCTCGAGGCAGCGGCCGCGCGATTCGGGCGTCTCAGCACGACCGGCTACAGACGGACGGACGGACGGAAGGATATACGTGGAGGCGCCTGCTCAGGGCTGGCAAACCACGTCGCTCCGGAGCCCGGATCTAGAGAGACCACTGTGCTGAGACGCCCGGACAGCTTGGGAAACCTTGGCCGTCCCCGCCCTCCTGCCGCCCAAGGGTCCGCGCCGCGACCCCCTCTATCCTTTGTGGGAGGTGAGGCAAATGGCCTCCCCGCTCTGCCCATGTTCTCATCTGCCCAACCGGGGCCATGCCGTTTCCGGCCCCTCAGAGTCACCGGGAGGACTTTAGGAAACGCGTCGGTGTATTAAGATCTCGTCCCACCCCCGCGCCGACCGGCGCCGGCGCCAAATAAGTCCCGCGTGCTAGCGGATCCCGAGAGCCGCGCGCTACTGACGGCCCAGGCGGGGCGGAGCTCCAGAGGGGGCGGGACCAAGAGGGGGCGGAGCCGAGTAAGGAGGGGCGTGACCTGCCCGGCAAGAGCCGAGCCCCCGCTCCGCCCCCGCCCCGCGCGCTCGCTCGCCGGCTCGCGCGCGCCGAGGAAAACGTTGCGCAGGTTCAAAAATGGAACGTCGGCGGCGTGAGGGAGCGCAAGGGGGTGTGCGCGCGTGCGCGTGCGCGTGCGCGCCCGGGCGAGGGTGACTGGGACCCCGCCGGCCCGAGCATCGCGCGCCGCAGCCGCGGCCCCGCAGCTCCGCCCCCGGCCCGGCCCGGCCCGGCCCCGGGCCCGCTCGCCCGCCGCCCCGCATGGAGCTGTCAGCCATCGGCGAGCAGGTGTTCGCCGTAGAGAGCATCCGGAAGAAGCGCGTGCGGAAGGTGAGGCTGCCCGGGGGCGGCTCCCAGGACCCCTGTGGAGTCCCCTCCTGTCCCCAGCACTGTCCCCTCCGCGCTGGAGGCGAGGGAGAAAGTGGAGCGGGGGTGGGGGGTGGGCAGGCAGCCCTGCGCTGCCGGACTCGTATCCCCAGCCCGTGCCTCAGTTTCCCCCGCCACCTTGTAGAAAGAGTAGAATAAAAGTTGTCGCCCCAGGATGCTGGGGGCAGCTGAGTCCGCCAGAGCTAGAGGTTAGGATCGGACTGTAGGGATCCTGAACGCCATCCTTTCTCATCCTCCCCTCATTCTAAATATGGGGAGACTGAGGCCCGAGTTGAAGAAACGGCTTGCCTAGTGTGTTCGCGTCGGAGCTGGGTCTCGAACTCAGGACTCTGGACTCTTGGTGCCAAGTCCTTTGAAGTTGGAGGCGGAGCTTTGGAAAAGCGTCCTCCCGCCTCTTAAGTTTAACTGCTGGACTTCGATCCCCTCCACACCCCCACCTCCACGTCTCTCCCCCACTTCCAGTGCACACCCCTCTGTCTTCCCCTCCCCACCTCCCAGCCCCGCCCGGCCGGCTCAGTGGAGCCGCCTACGGCGCTGGGGCATCCTCAAAGCTCCTCCCCCTTTGCCTTCGCCTCCAAAACATACACCCTGCAATTTACGGAGGCGTCTGTTCTGCTAGGTTCGGTCCCCGCGCCTCGGGCCTGGACTTTGGCCGTGCACATTTCCTGTGCACACGTCTGCAAAGTGGTCTGGCCCCAGACTGGAGGTTGGAGATGGAAGGCTTTGGGGAAAGTTCCTGTCCCGGCACTCACCACTATCCTTTTCCCTTATCTCCTCCCTGCAGCCCCATGGGAGGCTCTAGCGGCAGGGCTGGGAGGGGGTCTTAGAGTTCACCTCCTCCCATTTGACGAAGGCACAAACTGAGGCCCTGGCTGGGGAAGTGACCTGGTCAAGGTCACACAGCAAGTTAGAGATGGGTGTAGAGCAGGAGCTCCAGTTGGCTGTTTGCCAGCTCATCTTTCAAGAGAGAAAACTCAGTCCCGGCATCTTGGGTGACATCTAAGGGTGACAGTCAAGGTGGGCCATGACCTTTTCTTCCCCAACTCCAATGGGGTTGAGCTCTGTCTTCAAGTTGGGGCTGCCCCTCCTCCTCCCTTCCCTCAGGGTTTCCTCGATTTGAATTTGTTCCTCAAAGCCCCATGTTTTCCATGCAGTGTAGCCTCAGCAGGTACAGTAATTACTCCCTTCTACATGGGGCCTGAGGGGTAGTGCCAGAGAGTGCGAAGCATCACTCCTTTCGCTGTTCATTCAAAATATATTTATTGAGTATCTCTGTGCACCAGGCACCATTCTAAGCCCCGGGGAGGGAGCTCCTTCCCTCGTGGAGCTGCCATTTTGGCAGCGGAGACACACAGTGAAAGAGGAAATAAATATAGATGCTTTCCAAGGGGGCCGTGTGCCACACAGAAAGAGAACTACTGGAAGGCGGGAGGGAGGGTGTTGGGAAGGGTGGCCAGGGCAGGCCTCTTTGAGGAGGTGACATATCTTGGTCTTCAAGTTCCCAGTGTGGAGGGGTATCACCCATCAGATGGGGTTGGACTGGGAACTTTTAAAGGCCCCTGTCACCTTTGAGGAAGGGAGGAACCTGCCTCTGTTTTCTAACTACTGGAGGGGCGATCACCCTTTCTCAAGGTGGAGACTTTGTCAGCCTTCTCTGGGGTCCTGCCAGGTTCTTTTGACTTGAGAGTGAGTTGAGTCTTGGAGTCACTAGCCTGTCACCTCTGGCCCAGAGGCAGCCTCTCACAGGGAGGGGGCAGATGGGGCTAGAGCCATGTGGGACATGCCAGGGAGGAGTATTCTAGGACTTGGAGAGTCTTCTAATCGAAAAAGGAAAGAGAATTATGGTGTTAGCACCGGGACACTGGATCTTTGGCCACGCTCATCCCCACACGGTCTGTTTCCCCACACGTGACACGGGCTCCAAGCTTCTGCCACAGAAGCCCCAGAGGTGTTTGGGGCCCAGGGCACTCCTGTGTTCTAGTAGGGAGGACCGTCTGCGGAGGTCAGCTTGAGGATCTCTGGTTGATGGGGATCTTGTGGGGGGCGTCGCTGACAGTGTGTATGTGTTGGGGGACTTCTGTCTGCAGAGGGGATTGGGCCTTACTGTCATGCAAGTGGTCGTAGGGGCATCTGTGTATCTCACTGTGTCTACTTCTTCTCTCTTTCTTCCCAGGGTAAAGTCGAATATCTGGTGAAGTGGAAAGGATGGCCCCCAAAGTAAGGCTTCTTTGTGTGTTTCTGTCTGCCTACCTGTACATCCTTCCATCCACCTTTTACCCTTTCTCCTGCCTCACTTTTCACTCCAGCTGCTCTAGTAATTGGCCAGCAGACCTTGATTAATCATCCTCTTCTCTGGGCCTCAGTTTCCCCTCTGCCAGCTGAGGGGCTTGGAGCACATGAGGGTGAAGGTGGGCCCCAGCTTCTCTTCTCATGGGCCCCATTCAGTGTTGCACTCCACCTTCTGGTGGGACCCTCTGCTCCCCTGCTTCTGGCCTTTCCCGGCACCTAGGAGGTGAAGGCCCATCATCTTGGCTTCAGAGATGGCTGCCTGCAAGGTGGAGGGGCACTCAAGCTGCAGCAAGTACAGTGCCGGGTGGGGGTTTGTGTGGTTGGGCAAGACAAGTCTAGCCAGTGGGGCACGAGTCCTCAGTGCCATACAGCTAGGGACAGAGCTCGCCTTTGGACAGCACTCTCCAGTCTACAGAGCAGGCTCCTGTACAGCCTTGTGAGGCAGCTGTGGTCCTGATCTCTAAAGATGAGGAAACAGGCTCAGAGAAGGTAAGCAGCTTGCCTTAGGTCACACAGCAAGTGGAGGCAGAGTTGAGAGTTGAACTGGGCCTCTCCATCTTCAGGTATCCCTTGTGTGCCTCCTCCATCTCCCAGTTGCGGGGCCAGGGAGCTGGGTCTAGGACCTCTCCCAGTTGCCCCACCTCTCCGCTGAGGCCCAATCAGGAACCTTCTCACCAACCAATCACCTCCCAGCAGGGAGTTGTTGGGGGAGGGGAAGGAAGGAGCAGGTCGTGGGGCCTCCCCATTGGTCTGTGGGTGCCCCACCTCCCAGCCCTGCCTCCTAGAGACTGACTCCTGGAATCCCCCTCTGTCCAGAGCCCCTGCTGTCTGTGCCAGGGGCTTTCTGCCGGGCTGGTGTTGGGGGCTGACCTGGTATTTGGGTCCTGGGAGTGTCTTGGACACGCGGTGGTGAGAAACAGCAGAGAGGAAGACAGGCCATGCTGCCTCAGCTTCTCTCTCTGCAAAATGGGTTCAGTAGTCCAGGCCCTGCTCTCTTCTCACAGGCTCCTTCACTTTGTGGGGTGAAAGGCCTGGGAGTGTGTTCAGGATGGCCTGCAGGCATCCTGATGATTAGGGTTGGTGGCTGGTTAACCAGATAATGCATTCATCCATTCCTGCTGCCCCTTCCCAAACCCCCTGGGACTGAAGGATAATCCCCTCCTCCACTGAGCAGATGAAGGTGGGCTTCTGGTCTGGGTGAAGGGGCTGGTAAGAGGAGGTGGAAAGCTAGAAAAAGAAGGTTCAAGGTGGGCATACTCCCTGGGTACTCACTCCCCTCTTAGCTTCCGTGCCAGAAGGCACTGCGTCCCAGTGGGACACCAGCCTGTTGGCCTTCAAGGCACCGTTGGCTATTTTTCCTGCTCTGTAGACTCCCTTCTCTAAACAGAGGTTTTTATCTATTTAAAGTTCCTTCCCCCACTTTTATTAATCCTGAATGAATACGTCTGCCCATCAGAGCTTCAGTCAGGGGAAGGACCTGGCATTCCAAGAGCAGTCCCTCCATGGCTCTCCTGGCCTCTGCCCCCGAACCTGGGGCCCACTTGTTTCCTAACACGCTGAGGCCACCAGATGGGCCCTCGTGACTGCTCTCTGTGACACTCCCCGCTCCAAGGGAGTTCTGGAAGCCCTGTTTGGCCAGATGACCTGGGGCATTTCTGGCTCCCCTACACTTTGATCCTGGGTTCCTGGCCTGGCTCACAGCTAGACAGCTGGGAGCCCTTTAGCAAGTCCCCAACATGGCAGGACCTCTGCTTCCATCTCCAAATTGGAATAAATCCTCCAGTACAACAGTGTTGTGAGGATTAGATGATGGATATAGAGTACCTGATGCATGCTTAGCCCAGACCAAGCACTTAGTGAACGTTTGCTATTAATAGTAAGTTACACAGCTCAGGCTTCTAGGTCTCCCCTCAGCCGGGAGAGGGGTCTGGGGGCGTCTACTCCTCACAGGAGCCCAAAGCAGCCTTAGCAATCATTGAGATCAGTCCTCTCATTTTTCAAATGGGGAAACTGAGGCCCAGACAGGGGAGTTATATACAGTAATATAACTGCCAACCCGGTGCAGCATGGTGCCCACTTTATGTCATCCACTGTGCCACCCCGCTTCACTTGGGGGAAAACAGGTTCAGTCACAGGGAGAATCAGGAGAACCAGGGCTCCTTTGTAACCCACTTGGTCTTCAGTCTCTCCTCCTCAGGGGGCCTTGCTTGAAGAAGAGGCTGAGAAAGTGGATGGGGAGTAGGTAGCTGGGCAGGCTGCTCGCTGCAGGCCTGGGAGCCTTGGCTAGGGCAGGGCAGTGATAGCCTGGGTGGGAGGGGAGTCAGATTCTCCTGCTCCCCAGCACCCTCCGCCCCCTGGGCAGGGAGGCTCATGTTAATAACGGAAGCCATAATTTAAACGGACACTCACCCTGTGCCAGGCCCCTGTTAAA
Source organism: Delphinapterus leucas (assembly GCF_059928025.1). Taxonomy (NCBI): domain Eukaryota; kingdom Metazoa; phylum Chordata; class Mammalia; order Artiodactyla; family Monodontidae; genus Delphinapterus; species Delphinapterus leucas. Next base: position 93,290,428 of record NC_143139.1, on the reverse strand, counting down.
CCTTTGGGTGCTTTGCCTCTTTTCTCTCCCCAACAGCAGACAAATGACTGCCCTTCCTCCCCAGCAGATGGGGTAGAGGAGCTATCTTGCTTGTTCTGGAAGGAACAGCAAATGGCACAGGGAGGGGCTGGGGGCACAGGGCAGAGGATGTTAAATAATCAGCTACATGCTGTCAGCACACAGAGATGCTCACATACCCCACTCTCATCTCAGCCTGCCCAGGACCCTGCTGCTCCTCTTTGGAAACGCTTTCCTTCCCTCCGTTCTTACCCACTTGTGACTGCTACCGCATTTGTGGGGAGGACCGCCTCCATAGAGCTTCAGTAGTGATATTATCAGTGTATCAGGGTACAGCAATAACCAAGCTGCCTATCAGTAAGCCCCTATTAAGATCAGGCATTGGCCCCTGTAATTGCCTAATGGCAACCCATTGTATAGATGGGGAGACAGAAACCCTCAGCAGAGGCGTCCTTGCCCCAGGTCATAAAGGTGGGACGATTTGAATCATGGGCACCTCCATTTCCCCACCTGTAAAATGGGGCCCTAGCCTCACGGAGCCCTGTGGAAGGCTGCCTGAGACAAGAAAGGGTTCGTAACAGTGCCAGACGCAGAGGAGGCTCCTCTTTCTCCTCCGAGGCCGGGTTGAGTAGTGGCAGCACAGAGTCCTCGGTGTGGCCCTGGCAGGTGTGTGTTTGCGCTCTCCAGGCTTTTGATATTGATTTAATAAATGCTTGTTTGCTTTCATTATGTACCACACTGCTCTAAGTGCTTTATGTGGCTTAACACATCTAATCGTCACATCACCCCTAAAAGACAGGGACTATTGGTAGGTCCGCTTCACGGATGAGAAAACGGAGGCCCGAGCAGCGGAGTCACTTGCTCACCGCCGCCTTCGGGAGTCCGCTGCGCTGCTTCTCATTTGGGCGAATCTAAATCGGAGTCGGGGGCTGGGGCGGGCCTGGCTCTGCAGGGCGCCCCGGCACGGCGGGAGCCTACGCGGCGGGGCCCAGGAGGGGCGGCCGCGAGCCTGTTTACCCCGGCTCCGGTGGCGGCGGGGGGGCGGCGGGGCGGCGGTCACGTGGTCGTGTTTACCTCGGAGCCGGTGCGCGCCGCCCCCGCCCCGCCCCCCATCAGTAGGCCGGGTAATCTGGCGCGCACGCTCCCGCGCTGCGTGCGTGCGTGTGCACGCGCGGCTCCCCGACTCCGGGGGGCGGGGCGCACGGCGCTGCGATGTGGATGGAACCTCCTGTCCGCCACGCTCGGTTCCCGCCCAGCCGGCGGCCCGGAGACCTAGACCCCGAAGTCTCAGGCCGCGGGCCACGCCGGCTGCGCCCTCCTGTCTTGCCTGTGCCCGGCTGTTCGCAAAGCGTGTTTGCCCTCGCTGTGGTCTCTGGCTTCCCACACTGCGGAGGGCCGCTGATGGCCTCCTGTTTAGGAGGGCCGGGGTGTCCGAGTGGGTGAGGCGCCTGTGCAACGCCCCGCCCCACCCCCGCCCGCCTTTCCGCAGCACCGAACGGGGCCAGGCCTCCAGCTGCCAAGTCTCTCCCTTTCTGTGCACCCGCTGTGTGCCAAGCTCCGGGTCAGACACTGAAGACGTGGCCAATCAGACTGTGCCCCTCTCCTATGGACGTTACAGCCCGGTGAGGGGCCATTTACCCCGACATGTGAGAGATCCAAAGGGAGAGGGTAGCCAAGATTCAACTGAGTTCTGACCACAGATTGGCCACTTCCTGGCTCGGTGATCTTGGCAAGATGCTTAACCTCTCTGCCCCAGTTTCTTCATTTGTAACATCTGTAACCTACCTCATAAGGGTGTTACAAGGAATGGATGCGTCCTTGCAGTAGTCTGCTCTGGCACCTTGCTGTTATGGTGGTGATGGTGGTGATTCTTAAGATGAGGAAACTGAACTACAGAGAAGGTTAGGGACTTGCCAGGAACCACAGAGCAGCTACATCAACAAGAAGTGGGCAGGGCAGTGGGGAAGTGGGCAGGGCAGAGAGGGCTAGAGCACTGAAGAGAAACGTCCACAGCTAGAGGAAAAGGGAGGGCCAGGCAGAGGACACTGGAGGAACACAAAATTCCCCCTCTCTTCTTACTAGTTACAGTCGAGGAAATTCAACCTTTGTTTGGGGGAGGGGAGGAAGGTTTGAAGTCTCTGCCAGCTTCTGGTTGCTTTCAGTTTGGGCTTTACCCAAACTATAAAAAAAAAATCTCAGTTTCACTTTCAGCATTTCTCCAGGGTGAGCAAAACTCTTCAGTGGCTTCTGCAGCCATTCCCAGAACACCTGGGGGCTGGGGGCTGGGCTGGGCACTCTGGCGAGGCGTTACAACCTGCCAGCCAGGACATCAGCTTGATTCGCCAATAAGGATGATTCACCAATAAGGATGGCAGGTCCCAGTGCGATAATAGGGCCCTGGAGAGCAGCTGAGGGGAGGGTTCATTCTGCTGGGAGTAGCACAGCTAGGAGAGGATGTCAGGAAAAGCTACAAGGACCTGATTCTTAAAGGATGAGGAGTTCACTGGAGGAAGGGGGCCCTCCAGGAGGAGAGCACAGCACGTGCAAAGGAAAGGAGCTGTGATGGTGCCTGCTTAGGCTGGGCGTGTGGCATTCTGGGCACGGACCTTCACTGCTGAGCCCACGGGGCCCGACACGAAGTAAGTGTGCAGAAGTGTCAGTGAAAGAAAGGAAAGAAGGGTTCTGTCCTTGGGCAGCTTGTTGTTTCAATATTGATTGGACTACTTTTAGGTTTCACAGTAACCAGGATGGTTGAAGATGAAGGTTTAAACCTGGCTGGTAGAAGGCAGCAGGGGCAGGGGCTCTGCCTGGCCTCTCTCTGCCTCGCAATACCTCCCTAATACCTACTCACCTCCCTCTTTTATTTATTTATTTTTTGGCTGTGCCACGTGGCTTGTGGGATCTTAGTTCCCCAGCCAGGAATTGAACCCAGGCCCTTGGCAGTGAAAACTTGGTGTCCTAACCACTGGACCACCAGGAAATTCCCTCACCTCCCTCCCTATCCAGCAGTCCTGGGTGCAGTCTTGGCCAGAATCACAGTCCATTGCTTTGGTTTTGTTTATATACACCCATGTACGTACATCTACATATATATGTATTTTTATGATTATATGTGTATTTGTATGCATGCATATATATACACCCATACATATATATATATACTTTTAAGCGGTTATCAGGACTTGAATTGTTTTTTAATGATTTTCTTTCTTTTCTTTAATAAATTTATTTATTTTTGGCTGCGTTGGGTTTTTGTTGCTGGGCGCGGACTTTCTCTAGTTGCAGCAAGCGGGGGCTACTCTTCGTTGCGGTGCATGGGCTTCTCATGGTGGTGGCTTCTCTTGTTGCAGAGCGCAGGCTCTAGGCACGCAGGCTTCAGTAGTTGTGGCACGTGGGCTCAGTAGTTGCGGCTCAAGAGCACAGGCTCAGTAGTTGTGGCGCATGGGCTTAGTTGCTCCGCGGCATGCGGGATCTTCCCAGACCAGGGCTCGAACCCGTGTCCCATGCATTGGCAGACGGATTCTTAACCACTGCGCCACCAGGGAATTCCCATATATGTGTTTTTATATTAAAATTTTTTTATGTATTAGCATCTGTTTATGATGAGTCATCCTGGTTTTTCCACTTATGGAAGTCATAAAGAGTTTGCTTTTAAAATAAAATGTTTTAAAAAAGCAAGCTAATTTTTTTTATACATAAATTTATTTATTTATTTATGGCTGCGTTGGGTCTTCGTTGCTGCGCACGGGCTTTCTCTAGTTGTGGCGAGCAGGGGCTGCTCTTCGTTGCAGTGCGCGGGCTTCTCATTGCGGTGGCCTCTGTTGTTGCGGAGCATGGGCTCTAGGCACGCGGGCTTCAGTAGTTGTGGCACTCGGGCTCAGTAGTTGTGCCTCGCGGTCTCTAGAGCGCAGGCCCAATAGTTGTGGCGCACAGGCTTAGTTGCTCAGCAGCATGTGGGATCTTCCCGGACCAGGGCTCGAACCCGTGTCCCCTGCATTAGCAGGCAGATTCTTAACCACTGCACCACCAGGGAATCCCCAAGTGAGCTCATTTAAAGGCAGATACTAAGTAAATAATCGTGGGGATGGAAGGAGGATGGCTGAACTCTGGAAATGCCCAGTTCTGTCCCAGCAGGGAATGCTATCTGGCCTGGGAGTGGTGGAAGGTCCCTCGTGGAAACACCTAAGGGCCTGCTGTAGGACACTGTACCATTCAATCACTGAACATTTACCAAGTTCCTGCTGTGTGCCAGGCCCCACCCGAGAAGGGCACTTCAGACCTGGCCTTGATGGTGCAGATGTGTTCCAAGGAGGGGGAGGGAGCAGCCCAGCCTGGGCAGAGGGCCCACTGGGGCTGGGGCATCAGGGGGGCCAGGGATGGTGACAGTAATAAGCACAGAGCACTTCCTGTGCACCAGGCGCTGCTCTAAACACTTAGATACGTGAACATGTTTAAGCAGCACGAGAGACCTTTACAGACGGGAAAGCAGCACAGAGACCCTGAATAAATCGTTTAAGGTTGTACAGCTAGCCAGGGCAGAGCCGGGGTTTGAACCCAGGCAGTCTGGCTCCAGAGCCGCAGCTCTTCACCACATGCTCTTGACTCTCATAGGAAGGGAATCCGGGGACATATGGGGCCTGCCCTCTTCACCTGAAGTGAACATGGGGATCTAGTCCGGAGTTGGACGCGATCACTTATAGGGTGGTGCGATCAGCGCTCAGAATGAGGGGAGTTCTGGTGTCATGCAAGCCCCCAGGAGGCCTCCGGCCTACCCTGGTAGCCAGGGACAGTTCATGGGATTAGGCGACAGTTAACACTGGGTCAGGAAGGGGCAAAGTCCTGCAGGCAAGTGGGCCTGGTGGAGCGGCTGCGGCCTCTGAATGGGGGGTGGTGGGGTAGGGGGCAGGTCAGCTCTGACCCCTTGTCTCTCTCCCCAGGTACAGCACGTGGGAACCGGAGGAGCACATCCTGGACCCCCGCCTGGTCATGGCCTATGAGGAGAAGTAAGGGGCTCAGCCTGCCAGGGGGCTGGGTGGAAGGCGGGCGCTGAGGTTTCATAGACAGCTGCTGCTCGCTTGGCTCCGAACAGTGGTCACTGGGGGCAGGGGCCTGGCAGGGACTGCCGGGTCTCGTCCGCAGCTGGGGGAAGGTGCTGGGCACCAGGTCCCAGGGCAGCTGAGGGCCCTGTCCCTTTCCGGCTGCTGGGTGATGTCAGCCACCCCGCTAGCAACCCCAGGCCTCTGTCTCTCTGCTGTTGTAGGCCACCCCCAACAGCACCTGCCCCGATTTTCCCAGAAGGCAGGGGTTTCAATTGCCGTGAAGAAGGTGAAAATGGGCGTAGAGATGCCATGCGTGCGAGGGGCAGCAGTATTAATCATGCCCAGTGATGGGCCAGAGGGAGGTTCCCCCCTACAGATCCTCCACCAAGTTTGATGAAGCTCTCAAGAAAGGCCAGGGGAGGAAGTGTGGCTTTGGAGCCAGGACAGCTGGGTTCCGGTCCCTCCTGCTTGGCTACCTCCTAGCTGGGAGGCCGTGGGCAAAGCTGCCCCCAGGTCTCAGACTGCCGTGTCTGCCAGTGCTCTGCTGCAAGTGCTCTTCTGAGGGTTGCTTAGTGATTGGCAGCTCGTCCGATGGGCCGTGACGGCACACCTTAGCGGGGAGCTTCTGCCAAAAATGTTGTTTTTCCTGGTGGGAGGGCCTTTTGAGCATAACCTAGCCATTCCCTTCTGCTGCATGAGCCCCAGCGTTACCGGCCCCTTGCCGGCAGGCTGCCCAGTCTTTCTGCCTCTCCCCAACCCATCGACCCTGTACAGTGCGGGACCGTTTTATAAAATCATTTTTATTTGGTTCCTTTTAGCAACTGCCTGAGACAGGGATGAGGGTCTCATCTGACAGATGAGGAGACCGAGGCTCTGAAGAGCTAAGGGGCTTGTCCAGGGTCCTCGCAGCTGGGAGGCAGGACTTAACCTGGGTGGGGCTCCTGAGTCCCAGTGATGCTGTTCCTCTGCCCCTCCTCACCCCCTGCTGACCGCTTCTCCCACAGGAGGTCTCCTGCTGCTGGTTCAAAGGAAACATTCCCAACGCTCTTTCCTTTAAAAATCACAGTGTTCCTGTCCCACAGCTTCTTTCTGGTTCCCGAGTGCTGGTGGGGCCTTGATCCAAAAGGGTTGTGACACTGAGAGAGCCCTGTGGAATGTCCTGGATTGTGGTAAGGAGAGCATTGGGCAGGTGTCAGAGGCCTGGATCAAATCCTGGCTGTTCCACTCACCAGCTGTGAGGTGCTGCACAGGACCTTTTTCCTCTCTGAGCCTCAGCTTCTCTGTCTGTGAAATGGGGAGAACAGTGCTGACCTCAAGGGCTCTCATGGGGAGGAAAGGCGTGTGAAAGCACTCCGCAAACCATTAGGTGTGGGCACACACGGGCAGATGTCTTCCTGATGGTAATTAGGGGTCAGCTAGTTCATTCTTTCATTTGTTCAACAAATCTTTATTGAGGTCCTACTGTGTGCCAGGCACTGTTCCAGGGACTGGGGCACAGCAAGGAACAAAACCAACAAACGTCCCTGCCCTCGTGGGGCTTACATTCCAGTGCGGGGACCTGCAGTGAAAGGTACACCAGTAAATGTATAGACGCCGACGCGCTGACTGCTGCACAGACAGGTCGGGACGGGGCCGCTGCTTTCAGTGGTGTGGTTAGGTGGTGGCGTTTGACCAGAGACCTGAGCTAAGTGAGGGAAGGACCCCAGTAGGTATTTTAGAGAAGACCATCCAGGTGAAGAGCACCCAAGAAAGTGATGCAGAGGCCCTGGGCTGAGGAACTGCATGGAGGCAAGCGTGGCTCTGAGTGTGGCCAGCCGGAGTGGTGTGAGCTGGGCAGGGGTGGGGCGTCTGGGGGAGGGGCAGGGGCGGGGCAGCTGAAGGAGTGGGCGTGCAGCTCAGGGAGGGCCCCCGTGAGTCCTGGTAGGGGATTCGGGTGTTGCTTTCAATGAGTCAGAAAAGTCCGTAGTTAAGGAACAAATGAGGAGCTCGGGGATTTCTACAGACCCACCGTGTGATTTGACTTCCTCTTTCTCTCTGGGTCTTGGTGAGAAGGAGATGGAAGCGGGGTGACGACCATTTTAACACCTGCTTTGCAGGCTTTTTAAGAGACTCAGAAGGAGTCGGGCCAGGGGGCTCTAATGGGGAGTCCCTGCATCCCAGGAGGGGCCAGTGGGGCACTGAGGGCTTGTGGGACCACGATCCCCACAGCCCGGGACACTGATGGGCCCTGGGTAGGTAAGGACTGGACAGAATGGAAGCTCCCTGCACCCCCCCCCTCCCCCCAACTCCCACGGTTGCAGGGCAGGAGTGGGGGTGCTACAGATGGGAAGCCAGGTCATGTGGCCTGGGCTGCAGGCCTGCCCCCCGGCCCTGACTGGGCCCCCAGGCCTGACCTCGCCAGGCCTGGAGCCCAGAGCTCAGCATCTTCACTAGTGGCAGACGTTGTCAGAATTGTGGCGTCGGGCAAATGGCTTGACCTCTCTGTGCTCTGGCTATAAAATGAGGACAGAAAATGTGCCTCCCTCACAGGGTGGCTGTGAGGGTTAAAGCATTGAGAGCAGTGCCTTGTGCAAAGTGTGCAGGACATAATAATAAAAATAATAATAAATAACACTTATACAAATATAATAAAGACATATTATTCTTTTCCCTCAAGGCCCTTTCCTTTTTCCCTCTCTCTACTTCCTCCTTCTCTTCCTCTTTTTTGTTTTTCTTCCCTCTCTCTTCCTCTTTATTATTTTAGTCTTTCTACCCCCCATTTTGAGAAATGCCGGGCACCTCTCTCGCTTCTCCCAGGGGCCCCGGGGACCAGCTGAGAAGGGAAGCTCTTTCTCCAGACTAGAAAACTGAGGGCCAGAGAGGGAAAGTGACCAGCCAAGGTCTCCTGTGGGTCAGGTAGAGCTGAGCCTGGAACAGGGTGTCCTGGCGCCCAGCACCGGGCTGTGAATTAAGGTTCTCACCCTCCAGGGCGAGAGGCCTGGCTTGGTGTGGGTATCCCACGCCCTGGGTGCTTCTCTCGAATGCTGGTTCTAGGGCCCCACGGCAGACCTGCCGAAGCTGACTCCGTGGGGAGGGAGGGAGAGCCCTCCCCCCAGCGTCCCTGGAGTCTGATGTCTGGAAGGGGGTGGCAGCCACTGCCTCGAGGAGGGACCAACAGTGGAAACAGTCTCCACGGATGCACTGGCTTAGCTTGGCTCAGACTGAGAGACTGGACCAAGGCCGCAGACGGCATGAGTGGAATGAAGTGAAACAGAACGAAACTACTTTGAATTGTCCCATCACTTCCAGCACATTGTTGGGGTCTCTGGCGTGTTGTCTGGTGTGTGTGTGTGGCTTTGTCTGCGTCCTCAGGTTGTGCCTTGTGTGTTTGTGATGGAGGAAGGCATCCGGCAGAGAGTCTGGCATCTACTGGGGACTGAATGCAGGCTAGTTTTTCTCCCCTTCCCCAACCAGATGATACAGACAAATGGGAGCCTGTCCTCCCCACCAGGTTCGTGGAGATGCCAGACTGGGGGGGAGATCTGGGCAGAACTTTGCTTGCGAAAGGACTCGTGGCCATTCTCATCAGTCCCCCTGGGGCATTCAAGGCAAATTTAATTAACAGGTTTTTGTAGACATCTCCTAAGCGTGGAAACTGGAACTACATTGTTTTGGGGGCTGTTCCCAGTGCATGTAGAGAAGAGGTCTGGCATGACCCTGGGGCTGTGAAGACCCACATATTTTTGGAGATGTCCCCCGAGTCCCACCTCTAGCAATTGGGACCAGTCGCTGTGCCCTCACCTTTAGTCAGGTGGGAAGATGCAGCCCTGGGAGTTGAACACACGACCCCATTGTTATGGTCTAAAGTGAGGAGCCCTACCCCAGGATTAGGGGGTGGCCTGTGGAGGGTGTCCCCCTCCCCCATAGACAGCAGAGAGCTGGGTGGAGCGGATGCCTTACTTTCCCTTAAATGTCAACAGTGTTTCCTTTTGTTCTGCCATCTGCTTTGCACCCCAGGGAGGAGAGAGACCGAGCATCGGGGTATAGGAAGAGAGGTCCGAAACCCAAGCGGCTTCTGCTGCAGGTAACCCCACCAGCTCTGGTGCCCGCCCACAGGGCCCCCTTGCTCCTCCCACCAGCCCCTGCCCATCCGTGCATTTGCACTGGATAGTTCTGCGGAACCACTAACCCTCCTCGGCTCCACCCAGGACACTGTGGGGTGGGGCGGGGCACTTAGTGGGTAAGTTTCAATGGGAGGAGTTGGGAAAAGTCAGAATGTGGGGCTGGTGCCCCTGGAAGACACCGTGGGTGGAAGGTTCTGTGGAGGGAGGGAGGGTGGATGTATGGCTTACGGGATCCTAGAATTTTGAAAGCTTAGAATCTTGATGCTCCAAGTCCCCAAAATACAAAATTGTAGTATTTGAGAATCTTAGAAGCATAAACTTTTGAGGGAACAGGGGCGTCTGGAATTTTAGAATCCAAGAAAAGGAGATTCATAGAATTCTGGAACCATAGCCTTGGAATGGTCTAGAAATGTATCATTTTTAAATTATTTAAAAAATTTTTTTTAATTTATTTTTTATTATTATTTTTTTAGCTGCGTTGGGTCTTCGTTGCTGCACGCGGGCTTTCTCTAGTTGCGGCGAGTGGGGGCTACTCTTCGTTGCGTTGCGCGGGCTTCTCATCGCGGTGGCTTCTCTTGTTGCGGAGCATGGGCTCTAGGCGCGCGGGCTTCAGTAGTTGCAGCACACGGGCTCAGTAGCTGTGGCTTGGGGGCTCTAGAGCACAGGATCAGTAGTTGTGGTGCACAGGCTTAGTTGCTCCACGGCATGTGGGATCTTCCCGGACCAGGGCTCAAACCCATGTCTCCTGCATTGGCAGGCGGATTCTTAACCACTGTGCCACCAGAGAATTCCCTAGAAATGTGTCATTTTGAGTGAGAAGAAGTCCTCTGCCACAAGACTGGCAGCCCGTGTTACCCAGGTCTTGGGGGCACTTTGCTACTTTCACTGGTTCGCACTGAAAAGAGGATGGAGTCTGAAGTGATGTAGTTATGTGATTTGAGGCAAATCTCTGAGCTTGAGTTTTCTCATCTGTAAAATTGGGATGATAAGAATACCTGCTGTCCTTAATTTAATAAGGCCCACCCGGGAATTTGAAGCCAAAAAAGAAGGCTTCTTGGTCCACGTGCAGTGTGAGCCATGTCCAACCTCCTGTCCATTCCATCGAGAGTCACACAGCTGGATTAAAACCCAGATCTGAGTCCTGGTGCTCCTGGACCCGTTAGTTAGTAGCTGTAATTCTCTCATGGTGAGGTAGAGAAGGACAGAACTGTATGAGAGTTACGAGGCCTGTGATGGTATACGAGCCAGGCTGAAGGGGTGGGTTTTGATAAAGCTGCATATGGGATAAGCCCTCTTAGCACTGCAGTATCTTCACAGTCTCCTCCCAGTTCAGCTCTCCTCCCATCACCATGACAACCTGCACCCCATGCTGAGTGATGGGGATTAGCTGGTGGGACTGAGGAATGGAACTTGCGCATGTGATCTCTGCCCCCAACTGGAGATGTTTGACCTACAGTTCCTATCTGCTGGCCCTCACTCTCTTCCTGGGAACTCTCGGCCTCTGGTGACAGGTAGCAGGAGAAGCTACTGTCCCGGAGTGACCCAGGCCCCCCCCAACATCTTAGCACCAAGATCTTTCTTGGGTTTGTATAAATTTCCCCCAAAAGTCAGTAAGACAAATGCACAAATTACAAAACTTCGGTCTTTGAATGGCAGAAGAATGTGCCCTCCAGCCCATTTAAGCAAGAAGGAGGCGGGGCAACAGACGTCTGGGCCCAGCCAGGGCCACCCTGCGGCTCAGAGCCCAGGAGAGTGCTGGGGGAATCGAGGGGTGTCTGCAGGCTGCTGGCAGACCTTCCTGTGGCTGGGTGCCATGCGTACCCCTGGCTAACTTTTCCCAGGAAGCTTCAGAGCCCTGTGCCTCACACCATTTCCCTAGCGAGCTGGCCGTTCCAGCTTTTGGGGGTTCTTTAGAAGCAAAGATTCCTTCCCTGTGATGAAGAATAACTCCTTAATTTATCTGCCTCATAAATGCAGGTGTGTTTTTTTGTTGGTCAGTTTTCACCTTGTACCGCTTGTGTGCCTCTGCCATGGACCAAAGGAACGTGCCCTGAGGCCCCGTCCCTGAGCCACTTACAGGGCCCTGGGAGATGAGGCCGCGCCGTGAGGCCTCTTGGCTGAGCTGGGCCAGGCCCCGGGGCTGGGGCTGGTCAGGGGGAGCGCTCTGGGCTGGGGTGAGGGGCGGGATGCCGGCTGGCTCTGAGCCCTGAAACACGGGGAAGAGGACCCCGGGCGGGAGGGCCAGCACGAGCAAAGGCGCGGCAGTGGGTGGGAGGGCAGGGCTGATCCGCCGTGCCCTGGCTTGCCCCCGCAGCGGCTGTACAGCATGGACCTGCGGAGCTCCCACAAGGCCAAGGGCAAGGAGAAGCTCTGCTTCTCCCTGACGCGCCCACTCGGCAGCGGGAGCCCCGAGGGGGTGGTCAAGGCGGGGGCACCCGAGCTGGTGGACAAGGGCCCCTTGGTGCCCACCCTGCCCTTCCCGCTCCGCAAGCCCCGCAAGGCCCACAAGTACCTGCGGCTCTCACGCAAGAAGTTCCCGCCCCGCGGGCCCAACCTGGAGAGTCACAGCCATCGACGGGAGCTCTTCCTGCAGGAGTCAGCGGCCCCGGACGTCCTGCAGGCGGCCAGCGAGTGGGAGCCTGCTGAGCAGCCCCCTGAAGAGGAGGGTAAGGCGGCCCAGCCCCGAGGCTCAGACCCAGGGACCCTCAGAGCTGGAAGGGTCCCTTGAGTCATCAGGTCCAGCTGGTCCAGTGCCCAGAGAGGGCCTGGGCGCTCCTGAGGCCACATAGCCTGCAGGGACCCTGGCACCAAGCCCAGAGCTCTTTCCGTGGTCCCACTCAGGATGAGTTCGTGTCCAGCCAGGGAAGGTACATGTAGTGACGTCTTCCTGTGTGTCCAGCCTTGAACTAGGCCCTGACCTGGCTGGAGACTCAGAAGAAGATCAGGTGTTGGGGGTGGGGTGGGAGGTGGTCGACAAGCTGCCACCCACGCCCACCTTCCCCACCTCGTTGCCAACGCTGTCCCCCGTCTGTCTGTGTGTCTTTGTCCCGTGGCTGCAGCAGATGCAGATCTGGCCGAGGGGCCCCCCTCCTGGACACCCACGCTCCCCTCAAGTGAAGTGACAGTGACCGATATCACCGCCAACTCCATCACCGTCACCTTCCGCGAGGCCCAGGCAGCTGAGGGCTTCTTCCGAGACCGCAGCGGGAAGTTCTGAATCACCATTTTTACTCTTCTTCAACTGTTTTCTTTTGGGCTTGGGGTGGGGACTTCCAGAAATGGGGAGGGGTTGGGGTGGGTAATTATTTTATTTAAAGAAACATTGACGAGGAGAAGGGGGGAAGATCCCAACACTCTCCCACCGCCCCGCCCCTTTCTCTGTGCGGACGTTTACAGGGCAGCCTTGGGTCTGTGTCAGGGCTGGGCCTGGGGAGGCCTGGCACTGCTCTGTCACTTGGGGTACCATCTCCAGGGTAGGATGGGGACAGGACCAGCCTCCCCCGGACACCTCCATCACCATTCTTCTCTAGAGAGACAACAGCTGGTCCCCAGGACTAAAGGAGGATGGGAAGGCCCGAACCCTCCCCTTAAGCAGCCCACCCCAGCCTTTCTGGTTGGTTTCCCCTTTGCCTTTTTGTGTGTGTGTGTTTGGGGAGGGGTCTTTATTTTTAAATTTCCACTCCAGCTTTGCGGGGGGATATGGAGGCTGGCTTTGACCAGAAGTGATTGGGTCACAGAGCTAAGGGGCTGGGAAGGGTTTGAGATTGCTGGGCACGTCCCACCCCTTCAGAAAGGTCTCTCCTTTCCCCTGGGGGCAGCTGCCAGCTAAGCCCCTTCCGCTGAGAGCTACCCGCCCCAGCTCCATCGCCTGGCCCATGCAAACCGCTCACTTGCACACCCAGCCCCGCAGGTGTGTGCACACGGCCCCTCGCGCCCTCATGACTGCATGCACCGGTCCGCAGACGTGTGCAGTGGGTCTTGCAAGCCTCCTGACCGGGTGGACGGGGCGGGGTGGTGGGGGGAGTGATTCACAGCAAAGAAGAGCTTGCTGTAGGCAGCCCCGCTCATCCCACCTTGCACAGCACTTCGCCTGACAGGACCTATCCGAGTCAGCATGGATAGCTGTCAGTGGAGGGCAAGGCTCCGGCCAGGGGGCAGCTGGATGGCTCCGACGCTCCAGGCGTGCGGATGAAGTCTTGTGGTGTCACCTGGGCAGCCACGGGCGTGCAAGCGTGTGCATGTGTGCTGTGCACCGGCGCGAGCTCTGAGGCACTTGTGCCCTGTCCCCCCACCCCCGGGGCTCCTGTTCTCTCTGACTCAGGTGACTTTCCAGCCCTTCTGTCTCCCCTCTTTTTCTGCCCTCCCCTTCAACTCAGCCAACCAGACATGGGCGTGGGTGGTCAGGGAGGGAGGAAGCGTCCCACCACCTTCTCAGGGCAGCCCCCGACTCCTGACACCCTTCCTCCTTCCATTCTGGGTCTCCCCCGCATCCACCCTCAGTGCTGCAGCTGGGACTAACCTTGTTTCTCTGCGGCGGGACCTCTGCCATGTCTTCCTGTGGTCGGGCTGTAGTGGGTGATGGGTCAGGCTGTGCACGAGCACCCCACCCTGGCAGGGGCCTGTGTCTGCCAGAAGAGGGGAGCTCTGTTTCTGGTTTGCACAGACGTGCCCTGTGGACTAGTGGCTCCCCTGGCAGTAAGGAGTGACTTCTCCCCTATCCTGGTCCTGCAGGGGAGAAAAAGCCAGATTGGGGGTGGGCACCAGGGGAGCAAGTGAAAGGCTGGCCCCCTCGCCTCTCCCCATTGTCAGACCAGGCACTCAGGTCCCTCCCCCAGGGCTGTCTCCATGCTCTGCTTTGTCCTGAGGAAGTGGGCAGAATCCTGCTGAGGCTCGACTAGGGCAGTTCTTACCCCAGACCCCTTCTTCCCAAGTTCCCAAACCAAAGACAGCCTGCACCCCATTTTTGTTTGGGGTGCCTTGCTGGCAAGATCCCAGATCCCTGAGTGTCTGTCTCCCCTTCCTCCTTAATCCTTCGTTGTCCAGGGTCAATTCAGTGCTTCCATTGGGGGATGGCTTCCTCCCCCCCACCCCATGACTTGATTCACCCCCAGGCTAGGGGGTTGTGTCTAGGGGAGTCTGGGGGTGGACCAGGGAACGAAGGGGCAGTGGGGAACCTCCCCAGCTACGGGACCCTGGGGAGGGGAAGGGCAGCCTGAGTGGGAAGCTGTCCCAGATCAACAGCTCCCGGCAGAGGGGTGGGTGGTGGGCAGGGATGTCGCACTGACGGAAAGCTGTGGGCCCTGGCTTGGGACTCGGCTGGCTTCAGCTTCCAAGAGAAGCCACACTCCGCAGCCCCCAGGGGACATGTGGCCTCCTCCTGCCTCACTTTGAAGAGCTGTTTGTGTAGTTTGCGGGTCTGGGGCCTCTCTTGTGGGATGAGGCAGCTGCCACAGAGGAGCACTTCTAGCCTCTCTCTCTCAGCCCTTCACAGCCCGCAGGGCACCCTGCTCTCTGGAGGGCCGGACCTGGGAGCGGAGGCTCCCTGGGGGAAGGGCTGCAGGCTGTTAGGACCTTCCTGCCCAGGACCCAGGACGGTGACCTCTGTGAGGGGCTGGAAGTGGCCTTGCAGGACTCCTCCAGCCCTGAGCGTCCCAGAGGGCCTTGGGGTGAGAGGGGGCAAGGTGGGCACGACCTCCCACCCCACTGCCACCCGAGAAGGCCAGTACTCACTTGGGGGTGGGCGTTGAAAAGGTTGGACCACCTGCCTTTCCTTCCCCCAGCCCCACCTGTTTTGAATGTAGAGAGACCGGTTGGTACTTTTCTTTTGCTGTGGGGTGGGGCGAGGGGCATATTCTCCGCCCGTGGCGCGGCCACGCGGGAATCACCGCCGCTCTTAGGATGGTGGTCCCTCCACCAGCTTCCCCCTGGCTCCTGCCCTGGGGGAGGGCGCTTGGCTTGTCAGGTGGTTTCGCTTTTGCTTTATAACTGGCCAGCCTGGCCTCCGGGTCTCAGCACAAGAACGCTTCCTTTGCACAGAATGAGCGTCGAGCTTTGTTCAGACTAAATGAATGTATTTGGGAGGGGTTGGGGGCGCGAGTCAATTCCAAGCACACGCCGTTTCAGAGTGAGTGTGTGCGGGGAGAGCTAGAGCAGATGCAGAGCGTGGTTTTATTTTTGTACTGATATTGGTAAGAGACTGTATAGCATCTATTTATTTAGATGATTTATCTGGTAAATGAGGCAAAAAAATATTAAAACTACATTAAAGATGATTTTAAAAAAAAAAGCTCTTGGGCATCTGATCATTGCTTGTGATGGTGTCACAGCTGTGCCGAGAAAAGAGCTGCAGCCCTGGGGGTGAGCCCTCCAGACCCCCCAGAGCCATCTTGGCAGTACATGGGGCTGGCGCCAGGTGTCCTTGTCAGCTTGCCAAATCCTGAGACGTGGAGATGCTCTCATGTCCATACATTCTCCCTGTCTGGTTAGTTTTCCCCTCGAAGTTGCAAACCCTCAGATCCAGCCCCACACGTGTTCTTGACACTCCTGTTCCTGTGTGTCTGTGGGTCTTGCACGTCTTCCGGTGGGTAAGTTATTTCCTCCTGGGTACGGAGTGTGCTCCCCTGCCTGGTCAATGCTGGGAAAAGGAGGGGGAGGCGAAGGTGAATTGAGAAGGAAACGTGCGATCTTGAGGAGTATCTGCCTCAGGTGAAGCCCTTACTTGGTCACCAGGTAGTCAGCCGTCTTCCAATGCCAGCCAGAGAGGTCAGGGGATTCTGGTGGTCAAGTTTCTTGGGCCCTTTATCCCTAATGTTTTCATCCCAGGGCTTCGAGTTCTGCCTCTTCCCTGTTGGCGCTCAACTTAGCATAAGAGGCCCATGAGGCAGTGTGTTCAGTCTCCTTTGCAGATCTTTCTCTCTTACAACTAACTAACAGGCCCCATGGCCAGCAGGATATGCCCCGTGGGTGCAGGAGGTCAGGGGCTCTTTAAACACTCTCATAAATAAAATACAAAAACAATATATGATTGATATACATACATGGAAAGTAACTCTACTTTCCAAAACAAAAAGAAACCTAGAAGAGGGCTTCCCTGGTGGCGCAGTGGTTGAGAGTCCGCCTGCCGATGCAGGGGACACGGGTTCGTGCCCCGGTCCGGGAAGATCCCACGTGCCGCGGAGCGGCTGGGCCCGTGAGCCATGGCCGCTGAGCCTGCGCGTCTGGAGCCTGTGCTCCGCAACGGGAGAGGCCGCAACAGTGAGAGGCCCGCGTACCGCAAAAACAAAACAAAACAAAACAAAACGTAGAAGAGGCCTTCTGGCTTTCACAGCATGGCCTGAGCGGGTAGTGGGCCGACCTGGGGCTGCCATTCCCTTTATTCAGGCTTTTACACTGAGCCGACTCTATATTCAGGGCTAGAGCTGTTGTGTGTCCAGTGCTTCGTCTGCAGCCCGTCCCAGTGCACAGGTGTGGTGAGGCCACAGCATGTCAGGGATTATCCCAGGGTCCCTGTTGCTGTCTGGTGGGGGATTGGGTTGCACATCCCACCCTGAAGATCCGTCTCTGAGACCCACGTGCAGGACCTCTGTCTTAGCTTCGGTTTCTCTTATGGGTTGAATTGTGTCTCCAGAGCCAGCCCCACCCCCTCACCTCCCAGAATTCATATGTGGAAGTCCTAACCTCCAGTGCTTCAGAAATACGACTTCATTTGGAGATTGAGTCTTGACAGAGGTAATCAAGTGAAAATGATACCATTAGGATGAGCCCTAATCCAGTGCGACTGGTGGCAAATTTAGGCTCAGAGACAGAAATAGAAGGAAGGTGATAGAAGAGACATGGGAGGAAGATGGCCATCTACCAGCCAAGGAGAGAGGCCTGGAACAGATCCTTCCCTCACAGCCCTCAGAAGGAACCAGCCCTGCCAACACCTCGATCTTGGACTTCCAGCCTCCAGAACTGCGAGAACATAAATTCCTGTTGCTCAGGCTGCCCAGTCTTAACTTTGTTACAGCAGCCCCCGCAAACTGCTACCGCATCCATGAGAGCAAGAGTCTGGGACTGGGCTCGGGTGCAGGTCTGAGACTTTATTTTGGAGGTGGGGTAAGGACTAGGGACATTACAAGGACTCCGACATTATTTTTCAAATGGAAGCCTGATTGCAACACGGCACAGCTTGTGTGAGGGTTCTGTTTTCCCCTCCCATCTGCACTGTATCCCCTTGAATGGTTCCTTAAGCTTAGACCAAGGTGAATGGTGGACCCTTGAACTCTAAGAAATAAAAATCAAAACATGTCGTTAGTACTATATTTTCCTTTGCTTAGAACTTTAGTATATTAGATGTAGGGAGAGCCTTAGTGATCGTAAGATAAAGAAATTGGGTTCTGAGTGAATGTAGTCAGCTGGTTCAGTGTTCTTGTTTTACAGATGAGAAAATCGACAGTGCTAGTTGAACTCTTTTTATAAGAGGAAAATATGGCCTCATTTTAAATAAAAGTAAAGTTGAAAAAAAAACCAAAAAGTCCTTACTCCTAGGGGGCCGGAGTAAGCACTGGGGAGAGAGGGACAGGGAAGGAGGAAGAAAAGCCAGGATAAGGTGTGTCAGTGAGGTTGACGCCGTGGGCAACAGGGGATTGATTCCACTCAGACTTTGTGAGAAGCATTCCAGTGCCCCGCCCCCAGCCCCCTGCAGATTGTCACCCCGGAGGACCGGAGACGGGAGTGTTTATCTGCAGGCTCCTGTACCTCATTGGCAAGGGTCCCAGGGTCACTGACTCCCTTGTACCTAGGAGCTGTGTTCCTACAGAGGTCAAGGACATCAGAGGAGTCCGCGGGGCAGGAAGTGAAGATGGGCCATCTACCCTCCACGGCTAAAATCAGAGAGGAGGGCGAGAGGACAGGAGCTGAGCAACCAGAAGGAAGAAAGACGATCCAGTCAGTTTTTCGTTCTGAGTTTAAAGTGTTGGTGGGCACATAAGTGGTAGATAAAGCCACAGGGGTGATGGCAGGGGTCCAAGGTCAGGGTTGGTTGGGAAGAGGCGAGAAGGCAGTGGGTGGGCGAGCTCCTGCTGCCTCTTAGTTCTTGCCTGGGAAGAGTCTGGCCTCTTCCCTGGCAGCTCCTTGATGACTCCAGTTAGAGACTGGAGGACTTAGCAGGCCTTGCCCTCAGCTCTGAGCCGTCACCCTGATTCTGGGTCCCCAGGAAAAGTCGCGTGGGACCCTGGTACAGTGCGCAGCCTGACTCTCAGATGTGTTACCTGAGCACAACCTTCTGTGGTGGCACCGTTACTGCGCCCACTTTTATGCGTGGGACAAACAGAGAGGGTGTGGTTAGCTATTCAAGTCCGCACAGCCAGATCACAGGGAGCCAGGAATTTGAGCCTGTGTCTCAGTATTAATCTCTCCACAAGCAGTTCTCAAACTCTTTGGTGTCAGGACCAGTTTAGAGTCTTAAAAATTATTGAGAAGCCCACAGAGCTTTTGTGTACGTGGGTTATATCTTTCAATATTTACTGTATTAGACATTAACATGGAGAAATTTTTTAAATATATATTCATTAAAAAATAATATTGACCTATTACATATTGATATAAATAATATTTCATGAAAAATAATTACATTTTCCAAAACAAAAACAATTAGAAGAATTGCCATTGTTTTTTTTTCAAATCTCTTTCATGTCTGGCTTTAACAGAAGATAGCTGGATTCTCGTACCTGCTTCTGCATTGTCTGTTGCAATAGCCCATGGTATGTAGCCCCTAGAAAATTCCACCATACACTTGTGAGAGCATACAGTGGGAAAGACAAACAGTATGTTAAACATTATCATGAAAAGCTTTTGACCTTGAAGACCCCTGAAAGGGCCCTGGGGACACCCAGGGCTCCTTGGTCCATGCCTGAGAGCCGCTCCTCTTCTTGTGAGCTCTGTGGTGGACGTCTGGGCCGAGGTCTGGTTCTGACTCTTCCATGGAGTCACGGGGGCAGCCTCGAGGTTTCTTCTGGTTCGGACCTTCAGAGAGCTCACTGTGAGTGACTTTTCTAGAGGTCAGCTGTCAACATCCCACCTTCATTCCTCGCTGCCTTCTAAAAGGAAAAGCCGAAGAACAGAAAGGAGGCCAGCCGAGGAAGAGAAAAGATGGACAAGAGAGGAAGGATTTAAGGCAAGTGGGAGGAACGGCAGGGGTGGCAGGGGTGCGGATGGAGCCTGGGAACAGAAGGGGTGGCAGCCAGGGGAGAGAGCGGCTGGGAGGAAAGGAGGCCACCGACCTTGAGAAGCCATGTAGAGAACCACAGGGCCAGCAACTGTGAAAAGGAAGAGAAAAGAAGACCCCCCAGAAGGTGGGGGAAGTGAGAGGGCCCTTGGAGGGGCAGAGGGAGACCGCCCTGGCCTGGGACCGGGCAGCCAGCAGCCTTCCCGGCTTTCTGAAGTTTCCCAGTTGTCCTTGAAAATGTGACGGGAAAGGGGAAGAGACACTGGCTCCCAGCGTTGGGGGCTGCAGCCCCACATGCCCCCGGGTCAGGCCTTCCCCATCCAACCCCAGCACCGCAACCCAGGGCCTTCAGTCTTTTCCTGGACCCCACCCTTTAGTGGAATCAGGCGCATCTGAGCCGGGCGTGATCCTAACACCCATACACCCCTAATGATCTTCCCTGGAAGTTTGATCTCTCTTCAGTCTCTCTCCCCGCTGGGCGCATTCCGACTTTGGGAGGCTGGGAGTGGGATGGGAGTCCCTGCCTACCACAGAGAAAAAGGAGTCTTGCCAAGGAAGCTGTGTGGCGGGGTGTCGGGGGAGCCTCAGGGCAGCCAAGGACAGGGCAAGGTCTGGTTGAATAACCAAGCACAGCAGTCAAGCTGCCCCCAGGAGCTGTCCGCCCGCCACCCCTCAGTCACTGGAGTGAACATTTTTCCTCTGCTCAACCATTCGTTCACTTTCCTCTTGATTCTTTCATCTGTCCAATCATTCAGCCAGCACAACCCACACCTCTGGTTCAAGATGGCAAACTGACCCCAGGCATTTATTTTTTCTCCCTCCTAAAATCCCAGGAAAATGACCGTCAAGCAACCAATCAAGCTGAAACTAGAGGAAGATGGATAGCAGGACTGCAAAACAGGAAGGGAGGCATCCAACAAAGGAGAGATGGTGAGGAATTTCCAGAAGGTATCAAAGTGACCGAGGTCAGAGTAGCATGGGGACCAATCAGAGCTGACAGGGCTGCAGGTAGAGGGCACACTCAGGAGGACAGGTAAGGGGTGGGGACAGGTCTCCCAAGCAACAAAGAGTCTAGTTTTTCAAACAGACCTCGAGAACACTCCCACTCTGGACATTGTGACGTATGAACAGAGCGGTCAGCTTTCTAGAAATGACCAGCCAGGTTGGCTCCTATGGGGGTTGGGGAGGGCTTTCCCAATAGGCTTCTGACGTGGACGTCAGGGTCAGGGCACGCAACAGGGAAGAGGGAATAAAGTGTTCCCAACAGCCATAAAGCACTCTCCCAGCCCCTGCTTCTGGAGCTTTGTACCCACTTCTTGCTGAAGAAGGGCCCGGTGGGGCTGACTGTCTCCTGAGTCCTGCCCTCCCCAACCCTGCTCTGCACCGAGGTTGACACTCTTACTTGCTGCATTAGTGTCCTAGGGCCTCCAGAACAGAGGACCACAAATGGAGGGTGGGGCTTGAACAGCAAACATTTATGTCCTCACAGTTCTGGAGGCTAGAAGTTTGAAATCAAGGTGTCAGCAGAGTTGTTTCTCCTGAGGCCTCTCTCTTTGGCTTGTAGGTGGCTGTCTTCTCCCCATGTCTTCACGTGGTCTTCCTTCTGTGTGTGTCAGTTTCCTAATCCCCTCTTATAAGGACAACACTCATACTGGATTAGGGTTCACCCCATGACCTCATTTAATTAATCACCTCTTTAAAGGCTCTATCTCCGAATGCAATCACATTCTGAGGTCCTGGGGATTAGGTCTCCAACGTGAACTCCAAGGGGGGACACAAATCAGCTCATAACAGTTGCCTCCCGACACCCAATTCGTCTTCCTGCTAGTAGAACCTTCATCATTCAGGAGGAGAGGAAGTGGCAATTATCCAACGAAACACTCAATTTCCCCGTTCCCCTCCCCAGCTCCCTTCAGCTAGGAGTGCTATATGACCAATGACAGGTAACTGAGCGATCTGAAGTGTGCCCCTGAATTTGGGCTCACCTGATGTTTCCTCATGTCGATGAAAATTCAATTAACTGGCAAGTTAAAAAGAAAAAGGGGAATTTTATTTGAGCCAAACTGAGGATTATAACCCGGGAAGCAGATTCTCAGAAGGCTCTGAGAGCTCTTCCGCCTGTTAATTAGAAGTCAAAGGCACAGTCATATACATTTTCGAGACAAAGGGTCATACATTGAAAGGACATACTGGTATTTTACTTAAAGTTCACCAAGGATACATAGTCCAGGTAAGCCTCGACAAAGCAAGCAGCAAGTCATCACGACCCCCTACAGCGCTGGGAGAGAAAGCTATTCTTTAAAAAGTGACATTGCTAGCATCAGAAGAAAGGGAAAAAAATTGATCTTTATGGTCAAGTAGGCACTCCCATCTTTGAGGAGCTCTGGTTAATATGTAATGCAGATGCACACCACACACGAAGGAGGGAGGGAGGGAGGAGGCCCAAATGAACACGCAGAGAGAGAATTTTATGTTTAATTTTTCTTGTCCTGCCTTAAAATATAAATTTTATTTCATCACTTGTGATTAGATTCAGGTCACGCATCTTCAGCAGGAATATCACAAAAGTGATGCTGTGTTGCCATGGTACCCCATCCGGATACGACTACTCATGCTATCCAGTTTGATTATTTGATTAAGATGGCGTCTGCCAGCCTTCTCCACTGTGAAGTTACTCTTTTTGTTTTGAAGTTAATAAATATTTTCTGGAGGAGGTATAGGCGTACCTTGGAGATATTGCAGGTTTGGCTTCAGACTACCACAATAAAGTAAATACCGAAATAAAGCAAGTCACACAAACGTTTTGGTTTCCCAGTGCATATAAAAGTTTTGTTTACACTATACTGTAGTCTACTAAGTGTGCGATAGCATTATGTCTTTAAAAATGTACATAACTTAATTTAAAAATACAAATTGGGCTTCCCTGGTGGTGCAGTGGTTGAGAATCCGCCTGCCAATGCAGGGGACACGGGTTCGATCCCTGGTCCAGGAAGATTTCCACATGCAGTGCAGCAACTAAGCCCGTGCGCCACAACTACTGAGCCTGCGTGCCACAGCTACTGAAGTCTGTGTGCCTAGAGCCCATGCTTCGCAACAAGAGAAGCCACCACGAGTAGCCCCTGCTCACTGCAACTAGAGAAAGCCCATGCTCAGCAATGAAGACCCAAGGTAGCCAAAAATAAATAAATAAGTAAATTTCTTTATAAAATAAAATAAAGATACAAAATGAAAAAACCCAATTAGAACAGTAACATCAAAGATCACTGATCACAGATCACCATAACAAATATAATAATAATGAAAAAGCTTGAAATGTTGAGAGAATTTCCAAGTGACACAAAGACACAAAGTGAGCAAATGTTGTAGGAAAAATGGTGCTAATAGACTTGCTGAATGCAGGGTTGCCACAAACCTTCAGTTTGTAAAAAACACAGTGTCGGGGACTTCCCTGGTGGTGCAGCGGCTAAGACTCCGTGCTCTCAATGCACGGGCCCGGGTTCGATCCCTGGTCAGGGAACTAGATCCCACATGCATGCCACAACTAAGAGTTCGCATACTGCAACTGAGGAGCCCACGTGCTGCAACTAAGACCTGGCGCAACCAAATAAATAACTAAATACATATTTTTAAAAGACAAACAAACGGGACCGCCCTGGTGGCGCAGTGGTTAAGAATCCGCCTGCCAATACAGGCGACACAGGTTCAAGCCCTGGTCCGGGAAGATTCCACATGCCACGGAGCAACTAAGCTCGTGCGCCACAGCTACTGAGCCCGCGTGCCACAACTACTGAAGCCCGCGTGCCTAGAGCCCATGCTCTGCAACAAGAGAAGCCACCGCAATGAGAAGCCCATGCACCGCGACGGAGAGTAGACCCTGCTTGCTGCAACCAGAGAAAGCCCACACGCAGCAACGAAGGCCCAACACAGCCAAAAATAAATAAATAAAATAATAAAAAAAAAACAGTATCTGTGAAGCACAATAAAGTGAAACGCAATTAAACAAGGTCTGCCTATAATTTGAAACTATGTAAAATCCCTTCCTCATCACACTTTCAGTGTAGTTATTTATATTAGTATGGATTCATGGTTTCCTATTTTTTTCTTTTTTTTTTTTTTGCGGTACACAGGCCTCTCATTGTTGTGGACTCTCCCGTTGCGGAGCACGGGCTCCGGACGCGCAGGCTCAGCGGCCATGGCTCACGGGCCCAGCCGCTCCGCGGCATGTGGGATCTTCCCGGACCGGGGCACGAACCCGCGTCCCGTGCATTGGCAGGCAGACTCTCAACCACTGCGCCACCAGGGAAGCCCCATGGTTTCCTATTTTATTCAATGGCTATCATTCATTATCATCACTATTTACCTGAATGCTCAAAATTTCTCAGATTTGGCCAGTTTTAACCTATTTTGGCTACTATAGCTTTACGGTGTGCTTAACATTTAATGTTTTTAAAGTTTTTAAATACTTGGCAGGGCAATTCTCCTCCCTGCCCCCCCAGCAACATTGTTATTGTTTTTCAGAATTGTCTTGGCTATTCTTGCAGATTTTCCCTTTCCATATTGAGTTTAGAATTGGATTTCTCAAATTATACAAAATTTTCAAATGAAATTTTGGTTAATATTATTTTGAATTTATAGAAGAAAGGAGGAAGAAAAATAAAATATTTTCCCTAGGAACATTAAATGTTTCTTCACTTTATGTAGCTTCTATTTTATGTCCTTTATTATGGTTTAACAATTCCATTCATACAGTGTACTTATTTCTTCTTAGGACTCTTCCTAGGCATTTCATGATTTTTGTTACAGCTGTGAACGGTATTCCCCCACACCAAACACACACAAACATTTTTAAATTAGTTATCACTGATTTATTGGACCACTGTTTATATATATGTACATCGTAATGGTTTCCTAGGCTGCCATAACAAAGTGTCACCAAAGGGGTGGCTTTAAGCGACAGAAATGTATCCTCTCACAGTTCTAGAGGACAGAAGTCTGGAATCAAGGTGTGGGCAGGCCGTACTTTCTCTGAAGGCGCTAGGGAAGAATCTTTCCTGTGTCTTCTCCAGTTGGGGCCTTTCTCTCCTGGCGTTGCCGGCACTCCTTGGTGTTCCTTCGTTTGTAGATCATCACTGCAGCCTCTATCTCTCACCCCACACGAACTTCGCCATGCGAGTCTGTGTCTCTCCTCTTCTTGAAGGACTCCAGTGCTGTTAGATGAAGCATCCACCATACTTCAGTGTGACCTCATCATAAATAATTACCTCTGCAACGATTCTATTTCCAAATAAGGGCAATATTCTGAGGTCCTGGGAAGGGGGGGATACTACCCAACTCAGTACATACATATTTCACAATTATTATTAAAAGCTTTCTCACAAATGGGATAGAAACTACTAATTATCCCACTCTTTTTATTCCTCCTTTTTTCAGAGTCTATAACCCATGATTTTTAGCAAGTTACATGGTCATCCAAAATAAAGGCCACATTTACCATACGCCTTTGCTGCTAGTTGTGGCCGAATGACTAAGTCCTGCTCAGTGGGATGTGAAAATAAATGCCGTATAGCAGCTTCTGGGACCCCTCCTAAGAGACAGCTGGTTTGGTCCTTTGACCTTTCTTCCCCTCTCCCCCCATCCAGCTACAGAACACAGATGTTATGATGGGGCTATATTTTGGGCCACAAGGACCAAGGTCCAGCACATCCTGAGGATGACAGCAGAAGGCTGGAATCAGCCCAGGCCCTGAATGGCTGTGGGCCCATTTTCTGAGCTCTGCAGCTTCTATCTGGACTTCTCTGTTTGAGATAAGCATCCAGGGCTGCCATATTGCACAAGCCCAGGGAGTGCTGTTCACAGGGCAGAGGACATGAACGGAAGACTCTGGAGTTGTGAGGTGAACAAACTGCATGGCCATCCTCAGAGGCCCTGCTTCTGTCTGGTTTAAGCCCCTGGTTGGATTTCAGTTACTTCCAGGCAATCTTAATTTTAATAAATTTTTGATAGTTTCTTTAATATCCAGGTGTGTTTTGTGCTTGCAGGGGAATACTCATTAGTATTGGTACTTTGTTTATTACACAATTTGTAAAAATAATATAGCTCTGAAAATCAGTTTTCCTCAAGCATTTAAACATAATTATTAATGTGACTAGCTACAGTCCCTTAAAACTTAAATGGCAATTACAGATCTAATATGATTGATTTTTTGAACCCTTCAGATGTCTTAAATAACAAGCCAAACATTCACAGATAAAATATTTCAGAACAATCAAGGTTGTAGGATCTGAATCATGTAACGGTTGACTCTTTATTGAGATGCACAAACTAAGGAGATTTAAACTGAAATCTTTGAGTGTTAGGCCAAGTCTTTTTTAACAATAATAAATATTTATTTATGGCATCAGAAACTGTTAAGTTTCTCTTTGTCATAGAGATTTTTTTTAAACTTTTTATCCATTTAATTAATTAATTTATTTATTTATTTATGCCACGGCACACAGCTTGTGAGATCTTAGTTCCCCTGACAGTGATGGGGCTGAGTCCTAACCACTGGACTGCCAGGGAATTCCTTTTTTTTTTTTTTAAGATTTATTTACCTATTTATTTGGTTGCATCAGGTCTTGGTTGCAGCAGGCGGGGTCCTTAGTTGTGGCATTCGAATTCTTAGTTGTGGCATGCATGTGGGATCTAGTTCCCTGACCAGGGAGCGAACCCAGGCCCCCTGCGTTGGGAGCGCGGAGTCTTAACCACTGCACCACCAGGGAAGTCCCCGTCATACAGATTTTAATTTCTGACACTTTGTATCTTTTCCAGAATTTATGCATGTTCTAAGTTTGCATGGCAATTTGGGATCCCTTGAAATTCCATATGAACTTTTAGGATGTTTTTTCCTATTTCTGCAAAAAATGACTTTGAGATTTTGAAGTGATCACATTGAATCTGTAGATCATTTTGGGTAGTATGGACGTTTTAACAATATTAACTTTTCGAATCCATGAACATGAGATGTCTTTCCACTTGTCCGTGTCTTCTTTAATTTTTTTCAGCAGTGTTTTGTAGTTGTCCATGTAGCGGTCTTTGGTTTTCTTGGTTAACTCCTAAGTATTTTATCCTTTTTGATTCTATTGTGAATGGGATTGCTTTCTTAATTTCCTTCTCGGATTTTAATTATTGGTGTAAATAAATGCAACTGATTTTTGTATGTTGATTGGATTTAATACTTTTTATTGCTTTTTTAAGTGTAATATTTCCCCCTTTTCCATTTTTAGGTAATTGTTGTTAATATAGAGAAAAAGCTTTTATACATTAATTCTGACTTCAGCCCTCTTGTTTACCCTGCGTCTTTTCTCTTTTTTGTTTCCCTTTCAAATTCAAGTGTACAAAATGATTTTTATAGAAAAGCAATGAATATTATTATAATGGCAAAATATTAAAATCATTTCAGTTAAATTGGGACCATGTCACCATTTACTCCTCATTGTCTTGGAGTTCTAAGGAATGGAATAAGACAAGGAAATTCCAGAAATTGTGTAAACACTGGAAAAGAAGATACAAACTTTCTCCTGTTATTGTTGATTATTTTATACCTTCCAAACCCGAAGAGGCCCGCGTACCGGAAAAAAAAAAAAAAAAGGTTACTTTCCATTTACAGTTATTACAAAGTATTGGCTCTATTCCCTGTGTTGTACAATACATCCTGGAGCCTATCTTACACCTCCCACTCCCCCACCCCTATATTGCCCCTCCCCCCTTCCCTCTCCCCACTGGTAACCACTAGTTTGTTTCTATAACTGTGAGTCTGCTTTTTTTTTTTTTTTTGCGGTACGCGGGCCTCTCACTGTTGTGGCCTCTCCCGTTGCGGAGCACAGGCTCCGGACGCGCAGGCTCAGCGGCCATGGCTCACGGGCCCAGCCGCTCCACGGCACGTGGGATCTTCCCGGACCGGGGCACGAACCCGTGTCCCCTGCATCGGCAGGCGGACTTTCAACTACTGTGCCACCAGGGAAGCCCTCTTTTTTGTTTTATTCACTGGTTTGTTGTATTTTTTACATTCCACATATAAGTGATATCATACAGTATTTGTTTTGTCTCACTTATTTCACTTAGCATAATGTCCTCTAAGTCCATCCATGTTGCTGCAAAAGACAAAATTTTGTTCCTTTTTAGGGCTGAGTCATATTCCTTCGTATATATGTACCACATCTTCTTTATCCATTCATCTGTTGATGGACACTTAGGTTGCTTCCATATCTTGGCAATTGTAAATAACGCTACTATGAACATTGGAATGCACGTATCTTTTCAAATCAGTGTTCTTGTTTTCCCAGATAAATACCCAGGAGTGGTATTGCTGGGTCATATGATAGTTCTATTTTTAGTTTTTCGGGAAACTTCCGTGCTCTTTTCCACAGTGGCTGCACGAATTCCCACCAACAGGGTAGAAGGGTTCCCTTTTCTCCACACCCTCGCTAACGTTTGTTATTTGTGTTTTTTGATACTAGCCATTCTGACAGGTGTGAGGTGATATCTCATTGTGGTTTTGATTTTCATTTCCCTGATGATTAGCGATGTTGAGCATCTTTTCATGTGCCTGTTGGCCATCTGCAGTTCCTCTTCGGAAAAATGTCTATTCAGTTTTTTTGTCCATTTTTATTTTATTTTTTTATAAAATTTTTTAATGTATTTCTGGTTGTGTTGGGTCTTTGTTGCTGCGCAGGCTTTCCCTAGTTGCCGCCAGCAGGGGATACTGTTTGTTGCAGTGCGCGTGCTTCTCATTTTGGTGGCTTCTCTTGCTGCAGAGCACGGGCTCTAGGCACGTGGGCTTTAGTAGTCGCTGCATGCGGGCTTTCTCTGGTTGTGGCGAGCGGGGGCTACTCTTCGTTGTGGTGTGCGGGCTTCTCACTGCAGTGGCTTCTCTTATTGCAGAGCACAGACTCAAGGTGTGTGGGCTTCATTAGTTATGGCACGCAGGCTCAGTAGTTGTGGCTCACGGGCTCTAGAGCACAGGCTCAGTAGTTGTGGTGCACGGGCTTAGTTGCTCCACGGCATGTGGGACCTTCCCGGACCAGGGCTTGAACCTGTGTCCCCTGCATTGGCAGGTGGATTTTTAACCACTGCGCCACCAGAGATGTCCCTATACTAGGAATTCTTAGGTAAATTTTTCCTTAGTGCTGTAGTATGAAAGTTCTTTATACTCATCTTTTTATGAAGGAAAAACCTGATTCTCCTTTCAGAAAGTAACCCAAGTTTTACAGACTTTCAAATTATTTTTATTTTTTCAATTATAAAAATATTTACCCACTTAGAAAAGAAAGGAAAAAAGAAGAATGAAAGAGGAAAGAAAGGTCTGTGGACTTGGGCGAGGGTCAGGGGTGACCGTGGAGCTACTTGCTCCTAAGAGCCAGCAGTTTATGAAGCAGTGAGATGCCCCAGGGCCTGTCATCTTGAGTCACTTCTTAACGATGAAGGGGATGGGGATCCAAGTCTCAAGTCTCTGAAGGAATCCTCTAAATTATTCCAATTCGAGGGCTATTGAGAGAGAAATGAGAAAGCTTCGGTTGGCAGGAAACTGAGGGAGGAAGGGGAACAGAGGCGAGGCTGAAAATGCCGGGACAAGAAAAGAACTGGATCAAGGCAGGCCAGGGATGCCTTAAGAGAAACAGAAAGCTAACAAGAGTCTATGAAGAGGGGCTTCCCTGATGGTGCAGAGGTTGAGAATCCTCCTGCCAATGCAGGGGACACGGGTGTGAGCCCTGGTCCGGGACAATCCCACATGCCATGGAGCAACTAAGCCCGTGTGCCACAACTACTGAGCCTGCGCTCTAGAGCCTGTGAGCCACAACTACTGAGCCCGCGCGCCGAGAGCCCATGCTCCGCAACAAGAGAAGCCACCGCAATGAGAAGCCCGCGCACCGCAACAAAGAGTAGCCCCTGTTTGCCACAACTAGAGAAAGCCCGCGCGCAGCAACAAAGACCCAACGCAGCCAAAAATAAATAAGTATAATAAAGTGTATTAAAAAAAAAGTCTATGAAGAGAGAGAGAACGAAGGAACTGGGAGCCCCTGGAAGAGGGGACCTAAAGGGGGTGTCATGAGAAAAGAGAAAGCAGTGGGGGGCAGTGGGGAGAGAGCAAGGAGAGGATTGACAGACAGAAGTGGGGCTGAAGCTGGGAAGGGGGTCGGCGGGGCGTGGAGAGGCCAGGGGCCTGCAGCGGGGAGAGCTTCTCACCGACAGGATCCTCTGGAGCCGACGGCTTATGCTTTCACTGTATTGTTCCAGCTTATCCCAGGACTCGAAGGGCATCCCCTGGTTATCCACAAACTCTTCCCAGCAGTCTTCAAACTCTGAGATGAGAGAGGGAAACTGAGTCAGGCCCCAAGGGCAGGGGAGCAGCAAGCTTGCACCAGCAGGGCCACCGTCCCTCCTTCCTTTCCCCTTCCTTCTCTTCCTCTCCCTGGAATTAGTCTGTCCCTGGAATTTCCCCTTCAGGTGGTATCACACCTTGGGTCTCAGCTGGGCCGCCATCCTTCCTTTCCAGCCTCCCCTCTCCCCCACTCCCACTCAGTGGCTTTCGCTCTTGGAACCGCAGATCCTCCCGTCCACCGACAGCTCTGTCTCTCTTCCTACCTGAGCGGGTCATGACAGCCACTGAGACCTGGGCTGCCTGTAGCTGCTGCAGCCCCCTCTGAAACACCCTGACCCAGTGGAAGTACAGGCGGGAGGCAAAGATCTGCAGGCTCAGGTTGTCCTGACCGTTGATGAAATCAACCAGTTCCCCGGCACAGGCAGGGCAGGGACTCCACGTGACATAGCAGATAATTCTGTAGCGCTGGTTTGGGTCGAGATTCAGCGAGGTGATCTTGTCAATAAAGCGAGTTTCTGCATGTCGCTGTTTCTGGAGAGGTTCTCAGAGAGACGGAAGGGTTGGTTAGAAGGCAGAGGCCAGAGGTCACACACCGAGGGTGAAGCTCGGGACGAGGGCCTCTGTCCTGTGAACTTTCCAGTATGTGAACTGCCTATAGCACAAGGAAAGAACCTCCTTCTTTCCTTCAATTATTCATTCCTTCACTCACTCACTCATCCATTAATTCCACACTCCCCAAGCACCTGTAACTTCATTGGAATCAGATCAGGGTCCCAATGGCCAGAGGAGACGGGTTGTAGAACAGACACCCCCAGGGCACAGTCCTGAATACTCTGTGACCTGGCTTTTGGACATGTCCAGGAGGTTGTCCGGAGATGTTTGAACCTGAGGGTACCAGGGAGGTCAGGGAGGGAGGGAGAGGGGACGGGACAGGTAGGAAGATGGCAGAAAGGCAGAAGTGTGATGGAGATCTTGTAGGTGAGGTTAGGTGCTCAGTCCTTGGAAGAGCGCTTGGCTTCCCCGAAGTGGTGACCGAGCTGAGATCTGGAGGATGAGGAAACATCAACTTCTCAAAGAGGGGTTAGGAGGTACATTCTGCTGGCGGGAAGGGCTTGTGTGGTGGCCCGCGGATGGGAAAGAATGTGGAGAGCTCCAGGGAAGTGGGGTCACTCAGATTCTGCTAAGCCTCAGGATTTTCCCTGCCTGGTGCGGTTGCCCCTGCTTGCCCTGTGCCCAGGGAACCCACTTGGCACCTTGTTTTGGAAGCAGCCTTTGTCAAGCGTGAAGCCATCGAGCTGCTTCAGCTGGTAGCACAAATAGGTCTTCCTCCGGTAGCAGGGCTGTGGGACCCGGGGCTGGTTGCCAAACTGTTGTCTGAATATATTTGTTTTTAGCAGATTCATTGTGTTTCTGTGCAACAGGAAGGAGAAAACCAAAGATGCAGAGTGTTTTCTGGTGTCACCCAAGGCTCTGTCACATTCTGAACCCAGTTCCTTGGGTTCACCTAGGCCCCTAAGGGGAGGTAAGGGAGGGTCTCTTCCTTCTTTGTTGGCCAGGAGTACTGGGAGGGAGAGGGAAGAGGGCGAGCTCTCCCCCCTCACACATCACCACCCCTCCAGCCTATGCTAGAGGCCATTGCAGGCAGGACTCCTGGGCTGAGTGGGGGTGCCCCCACCCCGAGAATTGGACACGGCATGTCCTTCCTCGTCTCTCACATCTTTGTCTTGAGCCCCAGACCCCTCTGTTAAGGTCCCACAAGCACCTCAACCCTGTACCTAATGTCAGGACCCTTCTCTTTGGGGAGTGGGGAGGGGGATGGAAGTTAAAGAGCTTCCTTTAACACTGTGCTCTTGGCCGAGGTGTGTGTATCATAATTTTGTCTGTACAAAGAGCACAGAGGCATGTGAACAGGAAAAACTGTTGTCACCAAGGTAGTGTTGTGACAGAGCCTTTTGGCTGAAGGGCTCACATAGCTTTTTCTCCCCCTAATTATGACTGTACTCTATACAGTATTCCATTTTGTATCTTGCTTTTTTTTCATTTAATGTTATACTGCAAAGTGGCCCAGCCCATGTGGGGATGCAGAACCACCAGGTTCTTTTCAATAAGTGCTGTTGGCTCTGCACGGACAGCAGTAGGTGGATGTAACCAGGAGCCTTCCTGCCGGGCCCCAGAGAGGCGCATGAAGGCACCCTCTGGCCGGAGCCGCACTGCACGTGGACACCCATGACCAAGCAGATGCCAGTCAGAACGAGCTTGGGAGGCTTGATGGCCCCAGCCCATTGCCCTCCTGGACACTCCACCCAAGGTAACGTCACTTGGTTGACCACCGAGTCAGACTCAGATGACCTCAGAGCCTCAGAATTGGCATCTGGACACAGGAATCAAGCCAAGGGTGCCCTCACGGCCCAGACCACGGGACACAATACTTTGTTCCTGCAAGGCCAGAGGAGTCTCGCCATATTTCCAGCCAACTCATTGAAACACCACCAGTTCCACCAATGAAAAACCATTTCTGATATGTTATGCTAATTAACAAAGCCACAAACGTCATCAGTGGAAACCTATCTCTGACGTCCCTTGTGTTAATTAGTAAAACTTTAGATGGATTTGGGTAACGATTGCTGAAGAGGCCATCTCTGGACTGTGGCCTTCGATTACTGGCCAATGACCTCGCCTGAAGTTCATACTCCCCATGAGGGCAACTGGCCACCCTCAGGGTAAGGATTAGAAGGGAAACCCCATTCATAGCACACCTGAGACAA
Source organism: Delphinapterus leucas (assembly GCF_059928025.1). Lineage (NCBI taxonomy): Eukaryota > Metazoa > Chordata > Mammalia > Artiodactyla > Monodontidae > Delphinapterus > Delphinapterus leucas. The sequence continues at coordinate 93,257,936 of NC_143139.1, read as the reverse complement.
CCACTGCCCCGTTTGCCCGGAGTCTTCCTGATTTTAGCCCTGAAGTTCCCATGTTCTGAGAAACTCCCCAGTCCTGGGGAAAGCCAGACACTCAAGGCTGAGATATTTCACATTTGAGACAAGAGGACTTATCTTCATAGCACAAATGTTGCACCTTGCCCCTGAATAGCTAAAACTGTAGGTACGATAGAAACAACTTGTAAGAAGTACTTAAAGACCAATTGAATTTTTTATACTTGGTAGTGTCTTCATGGGAAACGAGTTATCTTCTTGTCTTGGAGAGTTTTCCCTCCACAGAGGAGAAATGAGAATATTCTCTGCAAAATTGTGCCTTTAACATAAAATTTACAAAAACGCTTTTATAGCTGACTCCAAACATTGTTTCACTCATCCTTGAACCTAAAGTCTAGGACTGAGGGTGCACAGAGAGCTTTAGGAAGACCCAGTGGCCATGCCTATGGGATATGGCCAGGGACACAGAGAGACAGGCTGTGGCAGAGGTAGGGCTGGGAGGCCCGAGGCAAGAGAAGGAACCAGAGAGGGAGAGAACCCAGGGCTGGGCGCGGAGCCCGAGGCAGCGAGGAGGACCAGCAGCCCCACCTGGCCCCTGCAGCCGGGCCCCAGCCTCCTTGGCAGACATGTCCCAGCTTGCCCTGGGCACTGCGATCTCTGGTTCCACCTGCCTCTCACAAGGCTGCGCTTGGCCTTGGGAAAGTCCCTTATCTGAGAGCGTTCCCCTACAGCTCTCGGAGCGGTAGATGCCCTTCCTGTCTGGGTAAGAGGAGGTGGGAGGCCCAGGGTGGTTTTTGTCTCTCAGACCCATCCTCTTTCCTCCTCCTGGGCTCTGGACTTACCTGATCCCAGGAGTCCAGATGCAGTCTCCTGGCCTAGGAAGGCTTGTCCAAGCCCAGCCCTTTGTCATAGGCACTCTGCCTCGATTTCCTCTCCCAGGACCCTTTTTTTAGGACAGCCCCCTATCTGAGAGCGACCTCCCAGGCCGTCTCAGCCGAGGCTCCACCTCCTTCCTGCTTTGGCACCAGGGGTGGGAGGACCCTGGGGTGGTTTGCTTCCTTAGGCTCCGACCCACCTTCTCTTGGGCCCTCCCTCTTGGCAGAGGTCGGTCTCTGATGCAGCTGGACCCCTCTGTGCAGCAGGACCCGAGGTTATTGCAAAGGGAAAGAGAAAGTAAAGATGCCAGAGAGAGGGGGATGGGACAGACCCTGGCGGAAGAGAGCAGGACAAAGGCCTGCCCCCACTGGGGGAGGGGTAGGCTGGAGACCTCTCCAACCTACTCCTACTTGGCACTTAGCTTTTATTCAGTACCCTGACAAGACTCTGGGTGGACGGAAAATGAGGGCTGGGGGTCAGTACTCCAGATCTTCATCTCCAGCCCTGTGTTGAGCAGATCCTGTGCACCATCTGCTACCCCCAGCTCCCCAGTAGCATCAAGCGGGGAGGAGCATTATCCTGACATTTTAGATGTGGTCCCAGCACAGAGAGGTTAAGACACTCTCTTGAGGTCACACAGCAAATAAATGGCAGAACTGGAAAGCTGTCCAGGAAGCCTAGCCTGGTTCCCTCCCCTTGCTTCCTCATTGTTCCATGAAAAGGAGCGGGGGAGGGAGCACAAGAGAAGGGGTAAGCTATCTGCTTACTTTGTCACGTGGCCACCAAGACCTCCAGATGAGAAAACAGCTCTGGGGAAAGTTGAAACCTAGCGAGGAGGTCTTAGAGCAGTCATGGCCACCTCCAGTCCAAACTGCACACAAATGTGATTCCCAAATTAACTTTTCCCAGCTTGTCATCCCACTGCTCCCCCCTGCCCGCCCTGCACACACCACCTTCTGCCCCACAGGCCCTGGTACGGCCTCGGGGGTAACAAGAGCTTGGGCAGGAGGTTAGAGTATCCACAGGAATGGTGTCCCCTTCACCCCCATCTGTCCTAATGCCCAGGGCCACAGCCAACAAAAGATTCTAGAATGAGCTGGATCCTTCTGGGAAGAGTGACCAGATTTTTTTTTTTTTTTTTTGCCACAGCACGTGGCACGTGGAGCTTGCCCAACCGGGGATTGAACCTGTGCCCCCTGCACTGGAAGCATGGAGTCTTAACCACTGGACCACCAGGGAAATCCAAAGAGTGATCAGATTTGTACACTGAAGTGTTGGTCAAACTCAGAGAGCTAAGTCACCCCTGGCCTGAGAGGCAGGAAAGATGGACAAGAAGGTTGAAACCCTTTGCTGGCCTTTCCCTAGTGACAGCAATCCTACAGCCCCGGCTTGGAGATTCCTGTGAGCCACCTGAGATGGGCCAAAATGCAGGTGTGCCAGGAGAGGGACATTTTAAGCTGGCCACTGTGGCCCGTTTTAATGCCCAAGACAAGCAGGAGGTATGCCATCCCCAACCATGTCCCTCTGTGCCTCCCTCCTTGAAGGAAACACCGACAGGGAGAGCATCAAGGCAGAAGAGCCGAAGCAACCAGAGACAGCCTGGATTCTGCCCAAGACCCCCAGGCAGCAGTGCAAACAGGAAGGGAGAGTAAAGTGTCTGCTGCTACTGACAATTCCCACCCAGACGGCCAAGATCAGCGGGACCCCAGACCTTCTCCACAAGGACTTTAAGGACAGATTCCAAACCAACAGCTTCCCACTTGCTGTTCCTTCCTCTGCATCTGCCTGCCCAGAATCCCACCTCACCAGGCTCTTACTCCCTTTTGGCCCTGCCACAATCCCGGCCACCCTTTCTGGAACCTCCACTGAGTTCCTCCCCGGTGCGTTCAGGCGGCAACTGGCTCTGTGGACAAAAGGGCCAGACGCTCGCTTCCTGATCTACCTTGAGCAACTGAGCTGTGGCCTCTGACCTGACTCTTAGCAGCCCTTCCACTTTCTATTCTGCTTTTTGAAAAAGCTCCAGCAATCTCAATCCTCACATCCCCAATCCTACTTCTTGTTTCTAAAAACGTATTTAAATGTAAACGTAAGCATTCTTTTTTTCCTTTTGCTCATTCTCCGTCACCACCCCCGGAGCTTCGCCTCTGGCAGCAATCTGGGAATGGGATGAGGGATGAGCAGAGTGAGGACAGGGTGTGATGATGACAAAGTGAAGGCGGGGTGGCGGTGGGGTTCTAGGGACACCAAGGTCTGGAATGGAAGCAGAGGAGTCAGGGTCAAGGGGGCATAACCCGGAGAGAGACACACAGGACAAGGATCCTGCTCTCACTGCGCCTGCTCAGCTCAAAAAAGCCTTTGGTCATCGTATGGGCTGAACCGTGTCCCTGCAAATCCATATGCTGAAATCCCAACCTCCAGTTTCTCAGAACGTGACTATACTTGAGATAGGGCCTTTAAAGAGGTGATTGTGTTAAGAGGAAGCTCTTAGGGTGATCCTTAGTCCAATCTGCCTGATGTCCTTATGAGAAGAGGAAACTGGGACACACAGAGGGACACCTGGGGATCCCCAGGGGTCATGCACAGAAGAAAGACCATCTGAGGATAGAGAGAGAAGGCAGCTGTCTGCAGCCAAGGAGGAAGGGTGCAGGAGAAGCCCAACCTACCGACTCCTTGATCTAGGACTTCTAGCCTCCACATCGGTGAGAAAGTAAAATACCTGTTGTTAAGTCGCCCAGTCTGTGGCGTAAGTCGCCCAGTCTGTGGCGTTTTGTTGCGGATATCCTAGCGAACGGGTACCATCATTCCCATCAAGGAGCCTCGTTCTCTGATAAGTCAAGTCTGTCTTCAAGGATGTTTTCCAAATCTCATTTTCACACTTATACATATTCATGCCCATTTATGTTCAGTTCAATAACAAGGTTTGGTCAATGTGTGAGATGGGAGGAGGTGGGGCTCCCTCGCTGGGGGAGAGGGAGATCTCACGGGGGGGGGGTAGGGGAAGACGCTGGGGGAAGAAAGGAGAGAGGAGCTGAGGGAGGGCAGGGGCAGCCCAAGGGCAGTGGCCCTCTGGGGCCAGGGAGGAGAGGAGGCTGAGGAGGGAGGTGGAAGGTACTCGGAGATAAGGAGGAGGTGTGGGGAGGAAGGCTAAGGAAGCCCTCACCCGAGAATTTCATGAAGCTTTGCCACCAGGAACTGATAATTTTTACGCAGTTTCTTCCAAGGCTTGAAGGGCATTCCCTGATTGTACACAAAGTTTTTCCAACAGTATTTAAAGTCTGAGATAAAGAGGAGAGAAAGCCATCAGGTCCGGGCCCTGGGAGGCCCTTCTCTGCTGACCATCCTGTGCCCTGCCCCCTCCTGCCCACTCCCTGCCGTGTGCCCTCAGTCCTGCCTCGTTTCCCAGGTTCTCCGCCCGCTCACCCTTCCTGGCGGGTATTCTAGGTCCGCCCCCATCCCTCCCACCGCCCCGCCCTCCAGCCCCCAGCCCCCTCTGCTCTCACCTCGGAAGGACATGATGCGCACCCAGGCCCTCTGGTGGCGCAGCATGCGCAGCCCGTGCTGGTAATCTGGTTTCCAGAAGTAGTAGAGGCGGGCGGCGAAGATGCTCAGCCTCACGTTCCTGTTCTCCTTCAGGAACGCAACCACCTGCTCTGCACATGACAAGCAGGGGCTCCAGGATAAGAACCAGGTGATGTGGTACTGCTCGTAAGAGGACAGCTTCTTAGCGCGAAACCAAGAGAGGAAGCAGAGTTCCGCATGGCAGGAATAGACCTGGGAGAGATGGAGGCGGAAAGGGGGCGTTTTTGGCCGCCAGAGCAGGCAGTGAGGCTGGGCTAGGGAGCTGGGGAGGAGGGGTAAGGGGGGTGGGCATCCCAGAGGCAGGTTGTTCAGGAGTTATCCCTTCTTTCCATCTCTCCCCTCCCTTTTCTTCTTTAGTCATCGACTTCCCTCATTCATCGACTCACCCATTCATTCTAACATCCATCCTCCCATTCATTCATTCTACAAGTAACCTGAGTGCCTGCTTTGGTCCAGGCCCTGTGGGGTCCAGGCTCGGTCCCTAGGTGCTGTCTGCTGGGAGGCCCACAGAGCTTCCCTGTCCGTTGGCAGAAACACCAGCCACACGTGTCTACAGAGCACTTGAGGTGCGGCTCGTCTGAAGGGAGGTGTGTGGCAAGTGTAAAAATACACAGTTCATTTCAGTGACTTCGTATGAAGAAAAAAGAATGTAAACTATCTCATGAGGTTTATATTAGTTATATATTAGAAAATACATCTAATTGAGATAATAGATTAGGTATACAGTCAGTCCTCTGTATATGAGAGTTGCTTATCTGCAGATTCAACCTATTGAAATTATTCAGGAAAAAAAAAATTCCAGAAAGTTCCAAAACGCAAAACTTGAATTTGCCAGGCTGGCAACTACTTACATAACATCCACATTGTATTTACAACTATTTACATAGCATTTACATTGTATCAGGTATTATAAGTAAACTAGAGATGATCTAAGGTCTATGGGAGGATGTGGGTAGGTTATATACAAATGCTATGCCATCTTACGTGAGGGATTTAGCATCTTCAGATTTTGGTGTTCGTGGGGGTCCAGGAACCAACCTCCCCACCCCCATATCTAGGGATGACTGTGTTGTCTAACACAGCGTCAATATTAATTTCATCAGTTTCTCTTAACTTTTTGAACACTGGGTAGTAGAAAGAGTGAGATGACACCTGTGACTCAGATTAGGTTTTGATGGGATAATACCGCTACAGTGCACACCCCCTCCCCGCCCCTTCCGCACACAGGTTCTGAAAAGGCTGCCCTCTGGGTGGAGGAGGGCAGGCGGGTGGGGGGACATTTCGCCAAGCCCGATGACAAACTCAGAGACCCCCCACCAGCAGACTCGCTAAACAAGGCTTTGTGGGATTAAGTCAACCACTATCACGTATCCGGTTCCCGGACTTAAGAAAATGTGTGGGAAGATGCATCCGCCACTGAGAACCCCCAAAAGGCGTTGGACTTATTACCATTTTTTCCACGTCCTCTACTGGCTTATGTGAACCTGTGTAACACCTCTGACATGAGGGACACCATTTGGGGGCTAAAATTTCATCCCATTTTTGAAACAGGCACCAGATTTGAACTATTACACTGGGCAAGGGCATAGGACAGAGCCTGTCACTGCTATATCCGCATTCTTTTTTATTGGGTTGGGGCGGGGCTGGGTGCGGGCGAAATGCGGGATCTTAGTTCCCAGCGCCCCCTACATTGGGAGCACCCAGTCTTAACCACTGGACCGCCAAGGAAGTCCCCATATCCGCATTCTTGATTAAAAACTGGACACACTGCAAAAGGGATTTTCCTAGTATCTGACATAATATACTCTGAAAACCAATGAATTGCAATTGTAATTATATCCCCCAATCATAATATTGGGAAAACAACTTGTGCAAGCATCCTAAACCTTCCGCAATTTGCCGATACCCGCCCCCGCCCCCGCCCCCGCCCCCGCCCCCGCCCGGCTTTTTTCCCTGTGGCGGGACACAGCACAGGCTGCTCCTGAATCTGTGCTCCCCGCATTGCAATTCTAAGGCACCAAATAAATGCTTTTGTGTCTCTCGGCTGCGCCTCTTTTCTGGGTCAACACTTAGCTCCCGCCTGCGATGAGAGTGTCCTGGGGCCCATACCCAGTTTTGAAAGACACCCCAGTCGGAGGAGTCAGGTGAGCAGTGCTTCAGTCTTTCCACCTGGTAGCAGAGGTAGGTGTAGTTCCGCCCACTGGCAAATCTCAGGTTGCAAAAGTGGAAGGAGAAGGTTTGGCGATCTAACCACTCCACTGGGTGTCTGGGGCAAAAGAGAGAAAAGGGAAAATGCAGAGAGCGCCCGCTGGAGTTACTCCCGGCTGGTCTCTCCAGAGCGTAGCCCCCTGGACGCCCTAGGCGCTGGGCCTCCCAGCAACCCGCCTGGGCCTTGAGAATTTCCTGCGCCTTTCCAGGCAGGAAGGCTGGGGGAGAGGGAGAGGAGAGGGTGCTGGGACAGCAGGGATGGGTGATGTTCTCCCACAGGGGCCCTGGCTCTGCTACTTCCAATAGCACATCCCGCCACCTCCACTCCGGTTTTCCTGCCCACCCACCCCCCAAATCATTAGAAAAATAAAAAAGAGTAACGAAAACCTCTCCACTCCAAAATCAGAGCCTTTAACATTTCAGTTCAATTCCTTCCTGACTTTTCACTTGCGCGTGTTTGTTTTGTGTTTTAATGTCGGATGAACACCTAAATTCACAGGCTTGGGCTATGGTTACAAGTGCTTTCTGTATCTGAACTCAAATGCTGCGGCAGCCATGCCCATTTTATAGAGGAGGAAGCGGGGATGCAGAGGGGGACAAGTAGTCTGCCTAAGTCACAGAGCTGTAAGTGATAGAGCTGGGTCCCCTGACCAGGCCAGGCCATTTCCAGCTCTTCCATTATGTGACCTTGCAGCTGTGTGAAGTCTTGGGTGTGGCTTTCTTTTCTACTTAATTTTAAAATAGGAGCGTTTCTCCTGATCTTTCCTCCAGTTCCATTAGAGCTGTTAGTGGTACAGTTATAAACGTGAAGCGTGGTCACCTAGGGTATGGCCAGGTTTGTGAACAGTGTGCATTTATTTTCCTGCTCAGAGTTGAGATATCCTTGGAAGAGATGATTTATCTTCTTGCCTCAGAGAGCTATTCTCACACTGTGTTTACGATGGTGTAAATACTACAGAAAACTGATCAGAGCGCTTTAAAAAGTCACCAGCTGCGTCAATCATCCTTTCGCCAAATTCTAAGCGTTAACAGAGCACAGATACTTCCGACCAATAGAGGGTGCAGCCCTGCACAGGCAGGGAGGGGACGGCCTAGCCCGACAGACTTTCAGACTGAGAGCTGGGCCACGAAGACCCTCAGAGCTGGGTGGAGGTTTGGGAGGGGCCAGTTCAGAAACAATAGTGGGGGCACCCCCAGAGCAGGGCAAAGACCCCAGATGGGAGTGGGCCCTGCAGAGAAGGAGCCCAAAGAGGGAAAGGAACAAGGCTGGGACTGCAGGGACTGCGCGGGGGGGGGGGGGGGAAAGCAGGCCAAGGACAGAGGCGCAGCCCTAGAGAGGGCTGGAGACGGGGTCCAGTGGGACAGAGCAGGCAGCAGCGGTACCTGATCCGGGGCCTCTGGCTGCAGCCTCCTTTGCTGGCTAGTCCCATCCCTGCCCTTTGTCTCGGGTGCTGGGGCTCCATTTCCTCTCCCAGGGCTCTTGTGTAGAAAACCCCCTTAACTGTGAGCAACCTCCCAGGCCGTCTCAGCCGAGGCTCCACCTCCTTCCTGCTTTGGCACCAGGGGTGGGAGGGCCCTGGGGTGGTTTGCTTCCTTAGGCTCCGACCCACCTTCTCCTGGGCCCTCCCTCTTGGCAGAGGTCAGTCTCTGATGGAGCTGGACCCCTCTGTGCAGCAGGACCCGAGGTTATTGCAAAGGGAAAGAGAAAGTAAAGATGCCAGAGAGAGGGGGATGGGACAGACCCTGGCGGAAGAGAGCAGGACAAAGACTTGCTCCCATTGGGGGAGGGGCGGGCTGGAGCCCTCTCCACCCCACCCCTGCACCCAGCCCAAATCTGCACCTGGCTCTACACTCGCCTGTTGAATGAATGGAGACAATGAGAAAGTATGGACCTTGGATCAGGACTCCTTATTTTCTCCTGGCATAGCCAGAAGTGAGGGGACAGATGTGCTTTGAATTCCTACTTCTGTGCTTGGTCCTCGGCAAGAGTCCCCTCAGCCTTCGCGTGGCAGAGAGAGGGCATGCTTGCACGAAGGCTCTCTTTATAAGGACACTAATCCCCTCATGGGGGTCCCATCCTCATGACCTCATCTAAACCCAATCACCCAAAGACCCCACCTCCAAATTCCATCACACTGGGGGTTAGGGCTGTAACAGAGTAGAACAAACCTGACTTCGTATTGAATCTATTCCTTTATCTCTAACCCTTGTGCTCTGTTGCCTGTGCTTAGTCATGCTGGCTCTGCACCTTTATAAAAGAATGTTGCCTAGAATCTCCCATGGATTCAGGCTCTGGGTCCCACTCTTTAGAGCAGGGGTGGCAAATTATGGCCCCAGGCTAACCACCTGATTTTTTGTAAATAAAATTTTATTGGGACTCAAAAAAGAAAGGGGAAGTCAGGGAGTTCCCTGGTGATCTAATGATTAGGGTTCGGCACTTTCATTGCTGTGGCCCGGGTTCAATACCTGGTCAGGGAACTGAGATTCCCACAAGCCTTGTGGTGTGGCCAAAAAAAAAAAGGGAAGGGGAATCAATCAATAAATGTTACTTCAAACACACACACACACGCACACACACCACACACACACGCACACACACCACACACACACACACACACACACACACACACAAGAATGTTGCCTAGAGCCTGGAATATAGCTGATAGCCCATTCTCTAGCCTCTGACCTTTAAAGACACACTTTTCCATTCATATAGAGATAAAAAGTTGCAGAACAGGGACTTCCCTGGTGGTGCAATGGTTGAGAGTCCGCCTGCCGATGTAGGGGACACGGGTTCGTGCCCCGGTCCGGGAAGATCCCACATGCCGCGGAGTGGCTGGGCCCGTGAGCCATGGCCGCTGAGCCTGCACGTCCGGAGCCTGTGCTCCACAACGGGAGAGGCCACAACAGTGAGAGGAAAAAAAAAAAAAAAAAAAAAGTTGCAAGACAGAAAATAACAATTATCTTGTTGGAGGTTTATGGGAACATTGTGACCAGACCTACCTGGACAGCTGCAAGAACAAAAGATTCCTGCAACGACCAGCCACACCCCCCTCCCCTTTTATTTATTTATTTAACTTATGCTTAGTATTTAATGGTAATTTAAATGTAAGTGCAATAAAAAGTGAAAACCTGAAAAAAAAAAGAATTCCATTGTGTATATTTACATAATAATGTATGTTATCGATCACTTCAGGAGCAGATTTAAGTTGTAATCGCTCACATCCTTGAGCTAGATCCTAATCCTATATCCTTACAGCCTAAGTCTTTGAGCACCTACTTCATTGTTTCTCTTTTGTTCTCAATGTCCTGTCTAGGGAATATTCTTTTTTTTTTTTTTTTTTTTTGCGGTACGCGGGCCTCTCACTGCTGTGGCCTCTCCCGTTGCGGAGCACAGGCTCCGGACGCGCAGGCTCAGCGGCCATGGCTCACGGGCCCAGCCGCTCCGCGGCATGTGGGATCCTCCCAGACCGGGGCACGAACCGTGTCCCCTGCATCGGCAGGCGGACTCTCAACCACTGCACCACCAGGGAAGCCCTAGGGAATCCTTTGAAACCCATACCCTTAACCACAGTATTAAGATCCTCCAATAAGCAGGGATTAGATGTGTAAGAGAATTTGGAGGGAAACACCTCTAAGGGAACAATGGGGAGGGAGCCAGAGCAAAGGGGAGAGCTGGTGATGGTAAAGGAGTGGGGAAGCAAGGAAGTTTCAATAGAAAGCATCTTGGAGTGCAATGCAGTTTAGAGCATTTTCTCTAGGTCAATGGGGAAACCTCAAGCCAAAGTTACCTGTCAGAGGAGTTTCGTGTCTCACAGCAACAGGCCTGCCATACTCCCCATCTCCTCAGTCAGTGGCTGGGAGCAGCCTGGAGGAAATGTGGTGGATTCATAACGCAGCAGTCCAGGCTGTCAGGATTATGCTTGGAGATCTGAGATGCACGTTCTCATGGCTGCCACAAACACCATCTGTGCTGTACAAAAGCTTGGTACTATTCATTCATTGATTCATGACACATCGAGGGCACAAATAGAGTACAATGTGGTGCTTACATCCTAGTAATTGGCCTCAGTTTGAGTGGATCATCACAAGTAAATTTTTAGAAATTAGAAACAGAAATAGATTTCCAGACTCTTGAGGAAGATCTTCAAGGTATGGCTTCATTATCTTATTTGAAATTAATTTTCAGGTTCTGAGGTAAATTCAAAGCTAAATACTAAATGGGGTTTGAGTTCTTCCTCACTGCGTAGACCCAGTCCTGTATTCATATCACTTGATGCAGATAATCTGGGTGAGTTTTACATAATAAATTAAAGTCTAGAACCTGAAACAACAGCTGCCATTTCTAAACAATGTTTGAGAGCGAGAACACCCCCTCCCCTTTTAGTATTAAAGAAGCCTGAATTCTAACTTGGGTAAGATGGTTCTTTGGGACACTAGTCCACCATCTTCTCGGTCTGCTGGCTTTCCAAATAAAGTCACTATTCTTTGCCCCAACACCTCATCTCTCAATTTATTGGCATGTCCTGCGGCGAGCAGTACAAGTTTGGACTCGGTAACAGGGCTTCAACATACAAATTTGCACACAAATGTTCATTGTGCACAAGTGGCACAGACCTTTAGCCCACAGCAGGCTGTGCCCAACAGGATTCCTTTGGTTGCCTCCTGGACAGTGGTGATTTATCACTGCTCTCAGTAGCGTAGGTGCTGCCTCACACCCAGAGCTGAAACTTTGGTGCATATGCCTTTCCAGAAGTCGTGTTCACTGCTACCTCACGGGAGGCCCGGAATGTGGGTAATTTTAGCTGGGCTGTTGCTGCCCTTAGCAGGATCTAGATCTCCTAGTGGAAATAAAATGACATACTTGGCACTCACTGCCAAATTGCTTTCTAAAGCTCTTGTGCGAACAGACACCTCCAGGAGAAATAAAAAGTGTTACCATTTCCCATATCTTCACCAATACTGGTATTATGAGACCTCTCATTTCCCAACCTTCTGGAATGTGAAAAGCTATCTCATTGAGGTTTTATTTTATACTTTCCTGATTTCTAGTGAGGCCAAGTGTCTTTTCTTTCTTTTCTTTTCTTTTTTTTAAAATATATTTATTTATTTACTTATTTGGCTGCACTGGGTCTTAGTTGCGGCACATGGGATCTTTGCTGCTGCATGCAGGATCTTCGCTGTGGCATGCGGGATCTTTTAGTTGCAGCATGCGGGCTCTTAGTTGTGGCATGCACGTGGGATCTAGTTCCCTGACCAGGGATCAAACCCGGGCCCCCTGCATTGGGAGCTCGGAGTCTTAACCACTGGACCACCAGGGAAGTCCCCCAAGTGTCTTTTCATATTTTTCTGTCCCTTCCATTTTCTTCTTTTATAGAGTTGTTGGCTGCATCCTTTGTATATTTTTCTAGTAGGAAGTTTTCTTTCCTTATTGCTTTATAAGAATTTTTTGATATTCTGCGTAGTAATCCTTTGTCAGTTATATACATCACAAATACTCTCTTCCAATCTGTGATAAAGCTCTTAGTTTATGAAGTCTTTCCATGTGTAGATGTTTTAATTTTTAATGTTTTCAAATGTAACCATTTTTCCATGTACTTGTTTGATATAACATAGATAATTAATTTTTAATTTTGTATATGGAAAGCCAATATAAGAACAATTTAATGAATATCTATCCATGTCCTCCTGTCCTATGTGTAATGACGCAAACTTATTTAATGTGTGTGTGTGTGTATAGGCTGTCTCTGAATTCTCTCATCTGCTCCATTGTCTAAGCCTGTGCGACTACCATATTGTTCTCCTTATGTCTTTCTAGTACTCTTAATATCGGATATGGAGATCCATCTTGCCTTCTTACTCTTTGAAATTGTATTGACCCCTTATAGATCCATATGAATTTATGGACAAAACTTTTCATGTTCCATGAAAAATCCCAGTATCAATGGGGAAGGATAGACATATTTGTGGCATTGAATCTTTCCATCCATTAACATGGTATGTACCTCAATTTATACAGGTCTTCTTTGATGTTTTCCATAAGTCTTATACTTTTTCATAAAGATCTTACACATTTTGTCAGGTTTATTTCTAGTAAACTTTTTTGGCGATATTGTAGACTTCATCTACCTTTATACTTTTGTTTGTTGCCAGTATCTGGGAACAAGATTAATTTTTCTAAATTGAACTTGGATCTAACCCAACCTTGCTAAGAACTTGCTTACTATTTCTAGTAGTTTCTGTTCTTTTCCAATCCCTGAAGCTCTTATTTCTAATTGTGGTCCTGGGACACTGGCTTGGACCACTGTACAGCACTGAGCAGCCGCAGTCATAAGGGGCATGCTGTGTCCTTCCAGTTTAAAGAAAATTCTTTTTTTTTTTTGGCTGCTGCCATGCGGCATGTGGGCTCCTTATTTCTCTGACCAGGGATCAAACCCACGCGCCCTGCAGTAGAAGCGCGGAGTCTTAATCACTGGACCGCCAGGGAAGTCCCAAGAAAATTCTTCTAAGACAGGGAAATAAAAATTACAAGTCCTGTATTCTTTAAGTCTTCCTTGGCTTGAATATTTGTTTGCTAACTGTTTAATTATGCTTTTTTGCATCTATGTTTATAAATAAATATGGCTATAATTTTTCTTTCTCATGTTCTTTGTATTCAGTTTTAAAATCAAGATTATTGTGGACCCCGGAAGTGCCGGCGCTGTGGGAGCTGTCACCGCGGACCACGGCGGTGGCGGCGGCAGTACAGCGCCGGCAGTGGAGCCGCCGGGGAGGGTCAATGCAGCACAATGC